>NW_009647222.1:8640624-8655286 GCF_000708025.1 Charadrius vociferus
GAAGAGTCGTGGGGCCAGAAGGAGACTGAGGAAGGGAGCACGCTTCTGTTCACAAGAATGAATGAGAATCTCCTGAAATGATGACATTACTTGTAATCTAGCTCAAGATGAAAAATGATCATTCACTGCTGAAGTTTTGGGTTTTTTCCAAATAGGTGAGATCTTTATGTACACCTGAATCATAATGAAAATGAAGATTAATTATTGGTTGGTATTTGAGTTGCCTAGCTGGTCTCACTACATCTGTTTCTCTCCTTAAGCCTTTCTGTGGAAAGGGAGTGAGTTTTGTACTCTAACTCGGCTTGTATTTTCAAAGTGTGTAATGGAGTGAGGCGCTGTCTCTGATTATACTTCCATGAGAATTGAAGGCCTAACCCTCTCACCCTTCTTCAAAAATATCTGCTCTTCAGTCACTTGCACATACCCATGTTTTCCCATATATAATAAGTCTTGGCATAAAGACAAGTGCAAATTAAAAGAAACATACTCAACAAGACTGACGCTTTTATGTTTGAGTGTTATGCGCTACCCCCAATCTCACTGAATGGCATAACAGAAGTAACTCAGAGCTGTGTCTCACCTCATCTGCCTTCTGAAATGAGGGGGATTCAAATAGGTTTTTACTTGGTCTTCATAATGAGAAACCTGCAGTGAGACTAACTTAATCTACAAAATCTCATTATCTGGGTTTTCATTTGGGGTTATTCATCAGTGCTGTGGCAGAATTACATCACTTAAATGTGTTTAATGCTGAGAAAAGGAATTGGATCATCGAATCTGAAATCCTGCTAGGATAGCACAGGTCTTACTGTTTGGAGCTCACCAACATGTATTGCTGTAGGGTTTTTACCTGTTGTTTTAGGAAGGGGGTCTTTTTTCTTTATCTTCTACTAATGCTAAAATAACGTGGATTAATAACGTTACCAATGAAATTTCTCCACACCAAGTACTGTCACAAAGTAGAATAAAATACTTAGTGTAGGTATAGGTTTGTGTATGTTTAGATACTGTGCAACTTTAAACATTACCACCTGAGGAGCCTAAGTGTTAGTCTTTTTACTGAAGCAGGTATTTGGGTATAGAAATCCAATGCCTGTGTCCCAAGGCTGTGCTAAAATGGATTCTGGTTCACAGATTGTTTGATGATGTGCTGTCTTTCCACACACCTCAGCTTGGATGCAGAGATATTTCCTCAGCCTGAGAGGATGCATTAAATTGACCTTCGGTTTCTTTGGCTGCTTTGCCAAGTTTGCAAACCCAGGTTATAACCTGGCACCAGTTGTGATCATATTTGTTTTGTAGTACATAAATGCTTATGCCTCAGTACCTGAGGCGGCCTTTCTCACAGGTTTTGATCCTCGTGAATTTAGTAGGTTTGCAGTTTATAGTCTGTGTAGATGAGAGGTGTTTGTAATTCTTGGTTCTGAGAGCCTCCAGGTAAAGGGTGATCCCCACAGCGGGGGCTTATGACAGCAGGCAGGAAACAGAAGATGCTGAGCTGAGGCGAAATAAACCAGGAAAACTGGTCCATGATTCATCAGATCTTTATTTCAAAGACAGTCAGGATCTAGAGTCAAAGTCAAAAACCTACTTGCTATTTTCATTGGCATGATAAGGTCATGTAAAACTATATTGTTCATAAAATCCCATGCTTTTGGGTAAAGGGCACGAGTCAGTGATCCTGATTGCAGTAGCTTTGGTTCTTGGCAGTGGCTGATCAGATGGATGGACTCCAGTGCTTTAACATCAGTGCCTACAACTTCATTTGCCCTCGCGACAGCTGCTGACAGTTTTTCCTCAACATCACAAGGAGCTAGGGCAGGCTCTTTAGGTGCAATAAAGATTGCATTCAAAGACACCTATTGATGCAGAATTTTTTCTAAACCCATGAAAGAGAAGGAATATAGGAGGGAAGTTCCATGGCTATTTTTATTCTACCTTGCATCACATATACAAGGGTACAGAGTTCAACAATCATGCATTTCAAACAGCTTGCCTGGTGTTTGGGGTATCTGTGTCTAGTTTTGCTGCTTTGCCACAGGCAACCTGTGTGACCTTTGGGCTTCACTTAATACCATTGTCTCTGCTTCCCTCCTGTGAAAACAAGGCTCAAAGTACTCCACGCTTCTTCAAAGGCCTTTTTTTTGAGAATAATTGCTTTACTGGTACGGTAAGAACAATCATAAAGTGCACAAGGCTGAGGGACACCACGCATTATTGATACTCTGCTAGTTTTCCTGGGGAAGCAGCACATATGGGGAGTTAATAATTGCCAAATGTAATTATTGTCAGGCTAAGGCTGCATTTCTAAACGATATATAGAGTAGATAGCTAATACCACACCAGGATAAGAAAATTAACATTGTAGCTTGTACTGTAGTTCAGGGATGGGATGGAAAGTTCTTGCCAATTTCTTAATGAAATAGTATGCCACTAGGTTAAAACCAAGAAGAGGATTATCAGAGAACGCTGGAGTGGCCGGACTTCAAGACCTTGAGAAGTCTGTTGTCTCCTGCTGTTGGCTCTCTTTGCCTGCTGAGGAACGCTGCATCCTTAAAGTAACTATTTTGTTGGTAGCTTTTCTTGAAAAGCAGAGTAAGCATGATGAACCAAACTTGAGTTGCATATCAGAAGCTGCACTTGCAAGCAGTGACACCATTTTTCTGCTTGATTAATTAAAGTTTAATCAATAGCTGGGACACAGCTGTTGACTAGAAAACCAGCATATGGAGCTGATCTGTGATTGTCTGAAGAAAATAAGAACTTGTGTGCACATTGGCTCTACGCTACTGTTACGGCAATTGCCATTTATATTTAAAGCTCCCCAATTTGACAGTAAGTCTGAGTTCTTACTGTGAGTTGACTTTTTAAGGTTTTGGAGAAAATGGCATGTGAAGATGAGCTTTGTGCTAAAAGTGAATCCGGTGCTGTGTTGCTATCTATAGTATTTCCTGTCTCACAATAGCCCACCCAGCTGTCTTCTCTATGGCTGAATATTCAACGCTAAGTAATGATGCACAGACGATGTAATTCTGCAATGCAGCACCGTGCCAAGGGCAGCTGTAGATCTGCTATCCCCACATGTTAATACAGACTACAGAGGCTTTAGTGTCTCACTGGAAAGAATTGTGTGGCAAAAACATGCTGCTTGAGAATTTCAGATTTACCTGGGGGATTGCTGCTCATAACTCTTCCCTCAGGTGATTTTAGCACATGTTCCCTGTAGCGTGCTGAGTGTAAACTGGTGTTACTCCCTAAGACCGAGAGAGGTTTGAAATCTTTTAAGAGAGAAGGCTATGCATAGAAGCACCTGAATCTACACGCTTCTCCATCAGATGTGGCTAACCTCTATATTGCACCTGACCTTGATGATCCATTCTTCATCATCAGGTATTACTGCCAAGTCAGCTACTTTGAGATATATCTAGGATTAAGGGATTCTATAAAAAAATAAAATAAAATAATCCCACCTTTAGTTAAATGAGATTCCTGAAGTCAGGACTCACAGTGCCTTGTTTACTGCCAGTTACTGAGCTGAGCAGTGCTGTCACTGAAAGAGTCACGCAGAAGATTCCCATCACAGAGACGGCACTCAGATTAGGCTAGAAAAAGCATTTAGGTTTTTTTGAAATTCTGCATAATGTTGGTCCCGATTACTAGAAAGCAGATGGGGACAGAAGATTCACCATCTTGCATGCATAGCAGAGGCTGGGAATGTGCAAGGAACCCCAGTGGCTCAAGCGGTAATCTTCTCTGGGTACAGCGCCTGCTTCCCAGCTCACATAGCCACACAAAATCGTGGCAATAGCACTGTCTTTCTCAGCATCTAGCCTAATATGTCACCATGGGGAATCTTTGATTTAACAGACAGATATGGATGGCCACAGAGCCGGGTAAGTCCTGAGTGAGTGCACCAGTGCATGCGCAGCAGAACAAGTTATTCCAAACAAAGTTTGTGCTAGCTTAGGTTCAGAAATGTCCCCTCCAGACCTGTCTGCTCTGGTGGGTAATGCTTCGTTTTAAATATCATTCTATGCTGTTTTGACATGTCCCCCTCCTGCAAGCTGCAGAGTCGTCTAAAAAGCTGGAGGGGCTTTTTTAGTGAAGTGGGAGCGTTCAAGCAGATAGGCAGATCTGCTGCGGGGCACCCACAAATAAATGATACCAACCCGCACTGAACATAGTGCAGATGCAAATTTCAGCTGTCAAAGAGATGCACTTGCTCCTCCTGCGCCATCAGGGTATACACCTCACTAAGATGAAGGCACAGCTCTGTGGTGTCCTGTGGTTATGTTATAGGTTCTTGCCTCCAGAAGCTGCTTTTGTAGTTTCAAACAGAAGGCGAATATCTGCAACAGGTTATAGCAAGGGATGGAGGAGAAAGACAAGGTCAAGATGGCTGGATATTGCCCTTGTATCTCTTGGAGTCTTCTTGGTGAGGATTCATTTCTGGTTTGTGTTCAAAATGACACCGTCCTTGTCTCCTCAGTCCTCCTCTTTGTACTGCCCTGCTGGAAGAGCTGCTGCCCTCCGGCCCAGACGTGGAGAGGGACCGTGGGTTGCTGTTATGGTTTGAGAAACCCACAACAATTTATTGTTGTTTAGACAATTATTCTAGCACTCGATGACCCCTCCCCACCCGGGAAGTAGAATTGGGGAAAACCAAGGAAACACGAGGGTTGAAATATAAATAGATTGAATAGGATAAGACAAAATAATTAACATTAATAATACTAAAGAACCAGTATTGATCCCAATACCAATGTAAAATATACAAGGATTATACTCAGCCAATTCTATCAGTAGGAAGCTGTGCACTCCCAGCAGTGGACAGCAAATGTCAGACGCTGCGAGCGCTGCAGCTTTGGGAGGAAGGGAAGGCCTCAAGGGTCAGGCACTGTGGCAAGAAGTTCTTAGGATGGCAGCCATCAAGGGAGAGAGAAAATTCCTTAGCAAACTTTCTAATTTGTATTGAATGTGACATTCATGGTATGAAATAATCCTGTTGGCCAGCTTGGGTGAAGTGCCTGGCTCTCGCTCCTCCTCATCCCTGCACCTGGCGAGCTCGAAAACACTGAGACCTTGAAACCCGCATACCATAGCTGGCTATAAAGTAAATATTTTCACAAATTCAGACACTAGAGTCTTCCAAATGCTCTTCCCAAGCATTAGAAGAGAAATTAGTCCTGTGTCATTCAAACCAGGACAGTTGCATAAGAAAACATTTCCCAGGCCACCTCCTCTTGTTGTCATGCTCCCCATAGCAATAGTCTGTGGTGCCTCATTTAGCCATTTTCACCATCATATTTTATCGATGCTGGAAGTTCAAATCATTATTTACAGAGATTATTTCCCTGTATGAAATTCCAAAAGCTATTGGCAGGCCTGTACAACACTCAAGCTAGCTGCTTCCCCACCGAAAGCAAATTCCAGGTTAAATCAACCTTGAGACCTGACACAGGGGAGGGGACATGAGCTCTGAGCAGAGCGAGAACTTGTTTCTGTCCCCCCTTTTTAGAAATGCCATGGCTACAGTTGGGTTGGATGAGATGAATTTTTTTGAAACTGCCTGAAACTCATTTTGGTTGAAGTTGCTGGGGGCCCGTGTCAGTCTCCCAGTCCTCCTTTGATGTGTGTCTCCCAGTTAGCGGGGTAGCAACCAGCTGCATAATTTTTATGAAAAGCAGGAGTGCAACTTGCTTTAATGTCCTTCTATATGTAAAATAAGACATGTTTAGTTTAAAAATACTACCACATAGTTAGCGTTGCTTTGGTAGCTGACGGCCCAAACTGATTACCATAGCCGATAGGGATCCTGTGGGCTGAATGATGATAGAGGACATGAAAGGCCTGTGATTTTAAGTCGTTTTCCCATCATACTTTATGATAAGAAATGCAGCACAGCTTCTGTCCTGTGTTACTGAACCACTCCCTATGATCTCCTGTGCTTGCAGTGGGGGGTGTCAGTTTGAAAAATTTTGCCGTAACTTTCTTGTGATGAGTTTGTGATGTGGAGACGGTGATGAAATGCCAAACGATGTCCTTCCAGCACATGGGGTGGAGGGTGGTGGGGGGATAGGTGGTGCTGGGCTGGATGACTGGAGATCAGAGCTGGTAGCTTCTCCTGCTGACTGCTAACCTTGGCAAAAGCTGTGCCTAATTTGCTCGCTTTTGCTCGGCCTCACTGGTAATGTGGCAGCAAGATTGCCCTGGGGGAAAGGCGTTGTGGGCCAGGTGATACAACACACACCCCCCAGTAGATGCCTACAGCAGAGCTTGGGTAGACCATGAGCCCTGAGACAGCTGCCCACCGAGCTCTCCCTCCAACCCGTTCAAAGCCACCCAGCCTGCTGGTGGCACCTTAACACCCGTGGACATGGGAGCAGAGTGGCTGTGTTCAGCATGTCCCCAGCCAGCCCAGATGGCAGCAGGTCCCTGCTGATCTCCCACAGTGACAGCAGGCACGCCGGGCAGCAGCTTAAGAAAGGAGGCTGGCCACCATGGCGGGACATGGGCCTGGGCATCTGCAGGGGAGATGGCAGGGAAGAGCTTGACCCTAAGCCATGCTTTCGCCATGAGGTTACTCCGGTGTGTTGTCGGGACCCCTGCCCCAGCCACACATGGCCAAACCTCCTGCCTAGGGGCCATGCTGTGCCCCGGGTGCACCAGCAGGCCTCATCCACCTCAATGCCTCCCCACAGCCCAGGACACCATTTTGGTGCCATCCTGGTCCTCAGCCATGCCTCTGCCCAGCCCTGTCCCCGCTCTCCCGGCTCATGGACTACCCCCCCTTGGGCTGGAGCAGGTCTCAGGAGCCTTAAAGTTACTCTTTAAATTCATTTTCCGGCTCACTTGAGTGGAAAGTTTTGCTTTGCTTTGTTTATGTGGTGGAGGTTTGTGCGGTGTGGTGGTCAGCGAGTCCCCGGAGTCTGGGCAGGCAGGGAGGTGGTGCGGCAGGACCCGGGGCCAAGCGCCGGTGCTCCTGAGCCACCGCTGTGCGTTGCTGACGGCGTGTTTTGGTAATTTACCCTCTGCCACCCCGGCTCTAGGGGATGTGACTAACTGTGCCGCACGTCCCCTTCCCTGACGCTCTGAGCGGTCGCCTATTGCCATGGAAAATGTATTGTTGTGAATGCAGGCCATCACCCATAAACATCTTTTAAGAGTGTATTGCATATTTATTTCATATATATCATCCTCTCCTAACGAAGGTACCATTTGTATGGGTCCTGAGGCTGAAAATAAGTGTGGGCTGTAGGAGGTGAGTGAAGAGAAGCCAGCCTGAAGCCAGCCTGCCCACACCAGCGCACAGCTAGTCAAGCTAAGCCTGGGCCAAAGGAGGCAAAGGAAAATACATACCCATCTCATGCAGGAATGAGAAAATGGGTAATTTATGTGGCAGCATTTGGTGGTGTACCCCCTCAGTTTCCGTGTGCAGGGGTGTAAGCCCACTGCTTCCAATTGGCCTGGGTGGGTGCCCCGCACGCTCGGCCTCCAGCTCAGTTCATGGCTTGGCTGTCAGTGTGCACACACTGTTGAAAAACACTCTCTCCTTTGGTGTTTTTAACTAACCATGCAGACCATTGGAGAAAAAAAGTGTGCTGTCCATGGGAGAAACAATGCAAAGCTCATCACAGTGTATTTTTCATTAAAATGCAACTGATTTAGAAGGACCATTTGCAGCTGGTGAAATTGAAGTGCTTGCTGCTGATCACAGTGTCCCTCCAAATGTGAGCACGAAGAGAAGTGCCGCTTTCATTCCTCACTTTTATCCACAGTTTAGCGAGGAACACAAGCGTTTTGGTGTTTAGTTCCCAGTTAGTTTCTCAGCTTTGAACTTACTGCTATTTCTGTTTCAGATTATTCAACTTGTTCAGCTCCAATATTCTTTCTGCACATGTAGGAAAATCACTTTTATCAAAAGCTGGTTCAGTTCAGCCAATTCTTGTTCCAGATGTTCAGATGGTAATTCCATCAGTCGGTGACTTTATGTTCTTTAAAACTTTAACAGCAAACGTTTATGATTTTCACCTTGAATGTTATTTCATTCATTTAAAAATATATATATTAAACTTATGTTTTAATACCCAGTGTAAGAATTTCACACTATTTTAAATAGGCTTACATCTTAAGAAGGCTATTGAATTATTAATGAATCCAGCTTAAGTGTTTACTTATGTATATGTAAAAGTATTTGCATATGCTTTAAAAGAAAACAAGACTTTTAAATATCATGCAGTCTACAGTCCTTATTTCCAAAGATTAAGGGGGACATTTATGTTTGCATAACACTTGCCAAAAGATAATGGTTACTTCTGACTTCTGTTTTATCTTAAATGTGAAAACATCATTCCGTGGATGCCTAAGATGGATTGAAACTTCTTTTGAATGTTCCTTGCACGTGTTTTGTATATGAATTAAAGTCCTCATATCTGAACTTCCTGACATTTTTGTTTGAATTTTAAGGCCGTTTATGTACAAATATAGAAGTGCTGTCTGCAGTTATACAAGAAGCCATCTGAGTAAGGGGAACTGGAGAGTAAGTTATTTGGAAATGCTTAAATAGTTCTTTACTGAACCCAGGATTATAAGAAATACCCACACGTGTTAAGAAGAAATGACAATAACTTTGATCACTTAAGTTTGAAACTTTCTTTAAGAACCTTTTTAAGATAAAATATTTATTTTAGGAACCAAAGACATGTTTATAGAAGATGGACATAGCTGTTCTCATTGAAACAGATCATCAGCTCTCGGAGGTCTTGATGAAACCTGCAGCACATGGCATTCCAGAATTAATGGATAGCTGAATGGTTACCTGAATTAATGGAGAGCTGTCTCTTTAAAGATGTTCTCAGAAGTTTTTGGCACAAAGACAAAACCACTACAACAGGACCGCTGATGCAGGATCCCAGCCCTCATGCCTGTGCATTAGCAACTTGTGCATTAATGAGCTGATAGGGCTAGTAAACCCATTTTGCACAGCGGCGTTTAGCCAACCAGACGTGACAGCCGCAGGTGTTTTGATGAAGCCAAGCTGCCAGAGGAGGTGTGCCTTCCATCTTCAGCAAGATTAGACTCAGAGTATAATTAATCTCATCTGAGGCGCGCATTGGCTTATCCACCCTTACGTTGTTTTGTTATGCTCGCCTATTTTCTATGCTTTGCTTTTTCTTTTGCACGTGTTTAACCTTTCATCATGCACAAGCCCACTCACTTCGGCAAGCTGTGTTGCATCCAGCCTGTCCTTCTTGTCCCTGTGAAGGAGCTGCGATGGCAGCAGGATACCTCAAATGAATGCAAAAGGTACAGCCCAACAAGACAGAGCAACCCCACAGCCTGGCAGTACTTCTGTGCTGTTTGCTTGCCCCTGTGCATCCATCCCAGCCTTCACCTCCTTTCTTGGTCAGCACTGCTGTGACCAGGCTGAATGGTGGACCAACCCATTTGTTCATTCCCAAGAACTAGCGATATTTATATTCTGATTTTCACATTAATTTGATTAGCTGCTGATCTTGAAACACTTAATGTCATGAAAATCCTAAAATATTCAGCTCTTCATCCCAAATGCATTGCTCTGTTTCTCTCAAAACGTCAAAATCAACAATTTGCCTGGAATGGAAGTTAAAACATTTAACCAGCTTTAACAGAGACGTCGTTGAATAAATGCCATGTGAAAAAGCATTTTGACATCTAGATTTAAATTGTCTGTGTAATAGCTTCAGTAAGATATTCAGACACTTTTGTAATGCGAAGAGGCAACTATTTCTCCTACTAACCAGCTGATCATTGAAATTCAGTTCATCCTGCACACCTTTTGAGAAGAATTCAAATTTTAACTTTTTCCTCGTTGTTTGTCTCATGAATGGTCCTCAAATAGTTTGTTTTAGGTAAATAATGTAAATATTTTTAGCTCTATAGGCTTACTGAAGTTCTATTTATAAACTGTTCATATCAGCAATACTAACTCAGAAGCAACTTACTCCCCACTTAAAGAAAATCCCTTTGTCTCATCTTCTACTTATCCTCAACACAAAAAGACAGGGCTCACAAGTGATGTGGAGAATAAAGATCATTTTGATGTTTTTTCTATCCTAAAAAAATAGGTATCTTCCATGAATGGAAGCTTTATTCTCCTCATTCCTAAGGTGTAAAATCTCAGGAGAGAGAGAGGGAGACCAAAACCAACAGTAGCTAAATTGGTGATCACCATCTCCTCGTGCTCATTCTGACATGTATTCTCCGTATTTCTCTTTCTTTCAGAATAAAATAATTTCTTTCAGAATAAAATAATCCCTGTTATATGGTTGTCTGTCACTTTGCTTGGAGCATGGCAAGTATCACGCTGACTGATACGGTATGACAGCTTGGTGACTATCCTACTCAGCCCCTAAGATTTTGCTTACCACCTCTTGTTTCTCTAGAGCAGAAGATTTTAGTAATTTTGAGTGATTAACTTGCTTGGTGCTTGCCACCTGAAAGCATCCCTTCCTACCCTGCGTGTGCCGGGGCTGACTCAGCCCGGGAGCCTGGCCCCGTTTCCCACCTCAATGAGTCACCGGCAAAATGCATTTCCAAAGAAGTCAGTCCAGGAACAAACAAGGTGCACATATCTCGGGCTCTTGGACACGGGAAGCAAACGCAGTTCCTGCTCTCGTCTGGGCAGGATAATGTCACCTTCCCCCTGCAGCCCTCACGGCCCTAGTATTTAAGGAATGTCTGAACCGGCGTTGTTTTTCTCTCTTGAAGGCCGGTTAAAGCCTGAGCATAGAGGCCAGCTGACCGAGCTGGCTTTGACACTGACTCATTGTGCGATCGGGAGTAAGTCACTAGTTATGTCTACGGCGTGCCGGGCGGAGATATCCGCGGCTCTGGAAGTGGGCCTGGCACGGCACCGCGGCTGCTTGTGCCGGCTGTGCAGCAGAGGCACCAGAGGGAGCGAATGCAGCTATTCAGCTACTCTGCGTTGTGCAAACACACTGCCTTGCTCAGATGTCTGCTTGGGAGACTCCGAACGGTGTTATGCTGTGAATGGAGATGCACCCTTCACCTCTTTATCCCTTGTTTTCTTCATTGGCACCGTGGAAAGAATAACTTCCGTGCAGTAGTATGCAGTATTTGAGATTCTCTTAAGAAAGGCACTTCACCCCTGTACTTGTGCTTTACTTGCTGGAGAGCCCTGCTGAAAGGCTTGTGGCTGTGCCTGTAAGCCTGATTTTAGCAGAGCTGTACAAAGACTGCCTTCAGTAGCACCGGCAGTTCTTCTTTGCAGTGCAATCTAGAAGTTGATGCTGAGAACAAATTAAACCAAGAGATGTGCTTGGGTGAGTATCTGAGAAATGGAGGGAAAAAAATAAGGAAAAAATTCACATTTCCTCAGGGAATGAGATTGTGAAAGTCATTATGAAAGGAACTAAAGGGTGATAAGACCGTGTCTGTTTGTAAACAGTGCCAGGCAAACTGGAGCAATATGAGCTCAGAATTAGTGGGAAATGAATAGTGAGAGTTATCCCTTTAGTGGGGGCACAGAAGCTGAGGGTGTCATCACCAGCCTGGCATAGATGAAGGACAGCGGTGAGGTCAGATGTGATTTAACAGTGTGAGTTGTAGAAGGGATGAATTTGGTTGCGTCTAGAAGAAAAGTCTCCTTCAGATTAGTCAGGTGCTACAAACCTGAGTTTCTGGCAGGGTTGTTATGTCCTGCTGTATCCACCATGCCTGCTTTCCTCTGATAACATTTTGCAATACCTCACAGACTCAGGTATTTGCCTTGCTGGCGGATCGTTGTGCAAGCCACGTCTGTGTATTTGAGTGGAGATGTGCTTATTTGGTACATTCCACAGCGAGGTCTGTCAGTAAAAGTGAGTGCCGCTACCTATACGCAGGTTTCTGACTACTCTTACACCACTAAGTTGTTGAATGTTTTTTCCTATGTCTGAAGCTAAACACTCCGAGTACCCAAAGGGATTCTCTCTAGCTCTTGATCAAGCAGTGATCTTTACTGAGTATACCAGAAAGTAGCTCCTGAGTGTAAATATAAGAATTATCTGCTGATACAGAAATTGAGAGAATGCTGTGAAAATTGCACGTACACGAACCTAATGAGTATTTCAGCCCAGTTAAGATACACTAATAGCTGAATTAGTGAGTGGGAGACCTTCAGGGAAAGGAAAAGAATGTTTTGTAGGTCCACAGGAATTTTAGAATGTAAAACTTTCAAGCTGCAATCTCTCCTTTCCTGCTTTTAATGATTGCAATCATTCAAAATAATAGGAAGACAAAGCCCATCTGAAACACCCAGTCTTTTCAACAGCTAAGCTATTGCCACTGAATGTGTACGCATTCCTTATGCCAGGAGGTTTTCTCTTGCTCACATTTTACACAAAAGGTGCAGCATCTTCTCCTTAGTATTATTACATTTTGTGATTTCCAGATACACACTGCAGCTTCTCAGCGTTCAGGCTGGAAGAGTGCCTGCAGCTAATTACCTTTTCACCCTCATTGGTGTGTAAAGTTTTATGGGTAGTTTTCTTGCCTAGTTGAGGAAGAACTTGAGTTTGCTTTTTTCCTGGTTTTCAGGGCCTAATCGCACGAGGCTCCAGATGAAATAAGCAAGACTGGTCATCTCAACAGGCTGGTGATGGCCACACCAAGCACCTTGCCGAAGACAGCACGGACGACACAAGTGTGAAACGGCATCTTCTCTCCAGCATTTTCTGGAAGACCCAGTTTTATCCAGCCTTCAGGATGACTCTTCACAGATGAATTTCACTACTAACCCCTAGATCGCAGATTCTCAAATTGAAAGGCGATGGGCTTTGCTTTCTCCTGCTGCAGTCTCACCCCATACTACAGCTGGAGGCTCTCAGGCCTGCAGGTAACCCCACCTCAGAAGATTAGGGGCACCTGAAGCAAGCCCATGCACAGGAGCAGACCGGTCACTTCTTAAACGGCTTTCTTCCTTCTGAGGGGTTTAAACTAGAAATTCTGGAGACAAATCGCTCACATGAAGCACTTCAGCCCTGAGCACATCTGTCTGGCCAGCGCAGCAGAGCCGAGGCAGCATCCCTTCTCTCAGTTCATCCCTTCCCTGCAGTTCACCGTGCAGGGTTTTTCTTACAGTGTTTTCAAAACCTTGGCTGCAGGAAGACTTGGGGATGGAACAGCCGAGGTCAGAAGTTTGTCCGTTCTGGGGGGCACAGTTTGAGGGCATTTTGTACTTAGGCTGCTGTGGATTAAGTCAATCCTTTTGGCACCGAATCTCTCCTCTCCTCTCCTCCTCTCCTTTTTAGGAAGGGATTGGAGGGGAATTTAGACATGAGGAGGAAAGTTAAGTTACGGATTTGACAGCTAGAAACTCTCTAAGCGGTGCTTTGTCCCAGGACTGAACACAGTGTCATACCAAAGCTCGAGGTTTTGGCTAAAACAATTAGCTCTGTTGAGTATTTAACAGTGAGGCTAGTTCAGGTAGCTGAAAGCCAGCACAGCTTTGACAGCATAGCTACAATAATAGCTGGTCAGAAGAGCAAACATTTCCAAGGTAGATGCAGCTTCTAACAGTAAAACCGTGCTTTTGCTGAGAGAGTGAATTCCAGCTTCCTCGAGCGAAATAAGCTACCCGGACAAAAGCGCCGCTTTCTCTGCTTATACCTCCATCTGCACAAGGTGGTTTTGCTGGCACAGCTCTGCCTTCAAGGGACCTTATCACAGCTCTGGCTGACACAATTGTGCCAGGAGACTCGGTAGCAGAGACCTGACCTGAAAACACCCTGGGCTCAGCTTCGGGGTTAACACCCAGCTGGGAATAAAGAGGGTGATGCACAGAATCCACTTTCTGAACTGTACTGAAATGAAAGCCGTGCACAGCCTGAGTGTGAAATCAGCGCCCTTTGGGAAGGAAATCCCTCGGCTCTTTCAGCTGCTGTATTTTGGGGAGTGGGTTTGGTCTAAAGCAAAACTTCTGGCGCCCAACAAGGTGCTGAAATTAAAAAAAAAAAAAAATTAAAAATCGGCTGTGACATACATGGCCTGTTATTGTATTTCAGGTCCCTGCCTGTGAGCTAGCACTGATACTGAGGCATGGGGCTAATGACCATCATTCTCTTAAAACCAGATGACATCCAGAGGAAGCTGAAATCTGGACCGCTACAAGTCCTTAACACTCCCAATTAACCGAGGTGAGTCACTTAAACTATATAAAATGAGACAGTAACACATATGAGAATGTCTTAAGGATAACGGCATTAAAAACTGCGCTGTTTCTTGCTCAGCAGTGAGGCGCAGGCTGATGATTGGAACAGATGCACTGCAGATTTAATAGGGGTGCTACCCATTGCTGTTTTGCAAGGGGCTTCGTCTGAGAGCCGCTGCTAGTGGGAGGCACAGTCCTGCTTGTGCGTCCACCCCTGACAGACACCCGCTTTGTGCCAGCGACCTCAAAGGCTCAGAGTGTGTCTGCTCACCCCGCAGATCCAGCTGAAAAATAACTGTGCTGCAACAGCATCTCCGGAGTTGTACCACGCCGTGAACGTGGGAAAGACTCGAAGTACCGCTCGAAGAAGATCACGTAAGAAAGCGTATGCTGTGCCTTCAAGATGCCTCTGACAGCTCCCGAAATACTAGGCTTGATGCCATTTATTGATTTGTAACCACGGAGACGGTA
>NW_009647222.1:8655311-8656823 GCF_000708025.1 Charadrius vociferus
CTTTCCCTTCACCTCCTCAAGCAGTGAGGAATGTTGGAAAATACTCTTACTCGTCCTAACCTCCTATGGCCTTCGAGGGAGGGACAAGTGAGATGTTTGCCTTCTCAGAGGCTGCTGCTTTTTCAGAAAGGTGAAGAAAATCAACCTTTCCTTGCAAACCAGCCTGGAGCAAAAAGGGCTAAGCTATTTTGGGAGATGAGAGATAAGCAAGCCAGAAAGCCTTATCAAGAGATTTGTCTTAACTTGCAAAGGTATTTTCTTTGATGAAAGAATTCAAACAGTTGTTTGAAATGTTCTGTCAGCTCAGATTTGTTTTCAGAGAGGTCTCACTCATAGCCATCCTGACTAACGAAGCCCTTTTGCATTAGGTTCTTATTAAAGAACCTTCACTTTCTGAATGAAAAGATAATTAAAGTGTTAAAAAAAAGTAATGAACAGAACGGTCAATTCAGAAAACAAAGGCTGATGAATATCAGCGGGGATCAGTATTTGTTCCAAGTGCTTGTTTTTGGGCAAGCCCAACTCCAGCCATGTCAGGAGGGAGGGACCGCTGGATGCAGGAGCCCCGCGGCTCAGCCTGCTGCGAGCACTCACCCACGGGCTCATAGCAAACCCGTAACATTTCCTGGAGATTCAGTGAGGATTAGAGAAAATGGGCAAAAAGACCAATTGTAGAAACTGATGCCACAGCATCAAACCTCATAGTTAGCCACCAAAGTTTTGAAACAGAAGCACTAGAAATAGAAGATACCAAAGAAAACCAGGTATTTCTTTTCCTGTGGTCTAAACTTTGGTACCCGTTTAACCTGAGACACGCTACCGCTGCGTGGCCAATGTGACAGGCCCATAACTTGCCAAAAAAAAAAAAAAGTGTTTTGAGTCGACTTGCTCTCTTTGCAAACTGCGCTTAAACAGCAAACAGTACCTTGTTGTTTTTGTTGAGAATTTTAAATGTTTCCTTTCAACGTGCCTTTTGAATGGAAACTTCCCCTTTTTTCAGCAGTTACGGTCAGAAACGAAGTACACCCAAATCATTTTTTCCACACACAAACCCATTACATTAAGAGTTTTGTCTAACCCAGCCTTTGGAGAGGGGATGCTGCCATATTTCAGAAGGCCTCTGAAATAATAATAAAAAAAAAAAATAATGCGGTCAATTCAGAACAAAATTAAGAGTTAGTTGGCTGGACCTGGCCGCCAAGCCGAGCCCCCTGGCCTGCTAGTCGCGTGGCTTGGCTCCTGAAGGAGCGAGATCTCTGACCCCTGCCAACCATCTTCCCACACAAGAGGCAAAGGCACCCCTGGCCGCAGGGGTGGGATGCCAGGGAGTGGATGGAGCGTACCCCATCCCCACCGTGGACATTGCTGCAGTGGCTGGCGGTAGGTGCAATGTCCTGCGGGACCGGGCCTGCTTCTCGGGGGGCTGTCGCCAGCCCTCCATCCCTTCCCAAGGCGCAATTTGGGGTGGTGGGGGACTACACCGCCTGTTTCGGCCCAGCGCCGAGCAGGGCC
>NW_009647222.1:8657727-8753990 GCF_000708025.1 Charadrius vociferus
GGCGGCGCCGCGCACCGTGCGGGGAGCGGGCGGCTCCCCGGGGTGCCAGGAGGGGCTTCCCCTCCAGGCTGCCCCCCCCGCTGCCAAAAGCCAGCCGCCCCCCTGTCCCCAGGGCGGGTTTGAGTGTGGCCGTGGTGCCTTTGCTGCGTCCTGGCTGGGAGGGGGAAGGAGAGCGGTTGTAGAGGGACGGTCGGTAATTAGCTCCTGGCTCTCTGTAGCTCATTTATACGCTGGAGCTTGGCGTAGCTTTTAGGGAAATTTCGGGGAGAGGGAGGCACCGGTTTAATCTTTTCGGGCTTTGGTAGGACACTGCAGCCGCAAGTGCTGTGAAACTTCGGTTGTGAGTTTTATCTTGTACTAACAAATGTGTTTTGATTTAAGGCCTGGGGTGCTTACATCCTGTAATTATTTCTTCTAGGTCTGTTTCTTTTAGGTCTGTGACTTCTAAAAACTGAAATAGCGATGCTAGCTCACACCCTGGCTGAGGTGCAGCTGGAGCAGTAAAAAGGTGCTTTACACCTAGGTAGTTATTTCTGTGGGGAGAAAAGTAAGCTTTGGTGTTAAACGCTTCGCTGTGGTATAACAACATGTGTGTGCTCTCCTGTGGAAGTGCAGTGCTGCCCATCCTGTGCAGAAACACAGATGAAGTGTTTAGTACTCGGGCTTGGCCGTGGCTGAGCCTTCAGGGACTCTGCTGGCTCTCCTTATTTTGGCCTGAGTGCAGATACTACCAACAGCACAGTGTGTAAGCTCTGGTATGTATTGCAATGGCAGCACGATTGAGCAATACGAGTGTCTCTGCATTCCAAAAAGTAAACAGCAAAAATGGGTCACAGAGTGAGAATATTCTCCATGCTTACGCGATCGAGTGTCTGAGAGGAAGATGTTTCGGTGTGCCAGCTCCAGATTTATGGCTTCTATGAAAGGTAGGAGCCATAGCTTCAGGATTTACGTTTGTGAAGGACAAAAGGGACTTGTAATTATAATAAAAACCATGAGTACAGGTCTCAGTAAAACCCGGGTGCTCAGTGAGGCAGCATGGCACAGCAGTAAGAGAAGCATCCTGGAAATCAGGAAAACTGAAATCTGCTTAAGCTCTGGGTTCCAAATGCAGCAAGGATTTTGGCCTCTTAACTTCTTTACATCAGTAAGAAATTAATAGCCGAAGTGCTCCCTAGTTTGGCTTAGTACCCGTCCCAGGGGAGTTCTGACAATAGGATTTAGCAGTTTCTTGAAAAGCTGTATGAGATAGATCAGCTCCTAGAAGCAGAGTTGTTCGGTTTGCCGGTGAGAATGACTGTCAATGGCATGCAGCGTTGCTCATAAATTAAGGTTGGTGTTCCTGTGCCGGGAGTATGCAGTTGGTGTTTCTCTGCTCCCCGAAGGCAACAAGAGCTCTACCTGTTTGCATGGCTGTGGAGCGGGGCCCTTAGGAGCAGGTTCCCTCTTCAGCGGCATTGCTCCTGCTTTGAGGCACGCCGCCTTTGAACAAGGTGCTGTTAGGTATTCCAGCAGCCGCTGTAACCCTCTTAAATGAGATAAGGGTAAGAGCCCGAATCCAAACACAGGGGTCCAGATTCAAGTGCTTCCTCAGCTTTGCTGAGTTTTGCCGTGGGTTGTCATCTGTTTACTGGATCAGTTCTGCATTTGAGGGTTCTGCTGAACAATATTGAAGTTGATGCGTCCTGTGCAGATGTGTCTGCAGCAGATCCATGCTCTGGGAAAAATTGGTGAGTAACGTTTCTGCTTGTGCCTGAAACACAGGGTGGAGCACCTTGAAATCAGGGATGTCACATGGGGCAGAAAGCTGTGGTGAATGTAATCTCCCCCCTCCCCCTTAGATGCAAGTCCTGTTTCTGCTTTGGGTTTTGCTGCCTGCGCAGTGTAAAACACATTGTAGGAGGGAATGGGGTCCTGAGCAAAATGTTTGTTGGAGGTATATGGGGATACTTTGTTTGTGACCTGTGTCAACATGAGGATAATTGTTAACATTCCTGAAATGACAGCCATTCCCAGGAGACTGAGGTTCCCAGGTGGTGCTGCCAGACTGTCTGGTTCCATTGCTTGCTGGTGATGAGGAGGACAAAGTCTGGTCCCTGCTCACTGGTGGGGTCTGGACAGCCTGGGGACAGGCAGCACTGCATGTTATGAGGTGCACAGTATAGCATCCTTCAGGAGGTTTTGTGTCTCTTCAATCCATCCAAATGGTGTTTCTGTGATGTCTCTGTCTTTCACTGCTTCAAGGAGCAGTTTCAATGAAGTGAAAATCCTTCCCTTGAAGAGGTTTAAAACCAAAGAAGGTTTAGTCACTTTCTTGACAGTGGTGTGATTGCATCAAAATATACCTTTGACTTACTCAGGGCAAGATGGTGTTGCTGTAAACTCCTTTGAATAACAGACTGATTTCCTTTGTTGTGCTTTGCCTTATGTGTTTTCTCTGAAGGTGGGGGGAGTGCAGAGGTGGCTGGATCGCAGGTCTGGTACAGATGGTCCAAAAATGTGTCCCTGACTCCTGGCGTGGGGCAAGAGAAGCACACACAAAAAAAAAATGCCTGTGACTGAGGAGTCCACTGGTTTGCAGTAATTTTCAATGGAGAAAGAGTCCAAATATTAGGCAAGATTTAGGGAGTAATGGAGCATCCTGGAAATTCCTGTGGTGTTACAGGTGGTCAGTAAAGCCCCCATCCCATTGGTGAATTTGCATGCTCTTCCTTAAGAAGGTGCTGGTAACATCTGCCTTGGCTTGTAAGTGGTGATACACAAGTTAGGTTAGTACACCTGAGACAGCTTCTTCTCCTACTTACCTTTGTTATTTTTAGGCTTCAAAGCAAAACTCAAGTTGTGTTTCTTCTTTAAAGCTGTACAATTAAGATCTGACCTATTTCTTTCTGGCCAAGACACATCTATAAATTTATACATGCAAGGAACAGGTTTATTGGAAGGTTTTCAGGCGGGTTTTGTTGTGTTCACTCTCCATGTGTGGAGCTTGTGCATACAGCTGTGCATTAAGAATACATAAAAACACTTAATACCTTCATAAATAAAATCACTTAGTACCTTCCTGTACTTAGGCTGAATAGTGGCCCCCCTCTCCCATTTGTAATTGTGAGATCCCATTAGTCATCCCATTATTGACTTTGCTCTTGGATCCAGTCCAGGAGAGGTAAACTACATTGCCTTGCCTCGTGTTTACTGCTGGTGTTTATACCCAGACATTTATTTAGTATTTATTTAGCGTCTAGTATAAATTCCCGCCCTCTTGCCCTACTGTAAATTTGTTTGTGTGCCCGGAGCCTAACCGGTGTGTTGCAGTATCTCCTTAGCAGATGTACAGTGCCCGGGTCTCTGCCTTTGTCAGTCTTTGCCTTTGTGCTGGCATTTTTGGCTTGAGCGGGACTAGGGCACCAGCCTTCCTTGTCTCTTGGTAGGAAAGTGACTGTTATTGCTGACAAGTTGACTGCTGAACAGGTGATCTGTGAGTGAGGACAGGGTGGCCCTTTCATGACAACTTCAGAAATCAATGAAGTTTACTGTTCAGATAACTCTTTGAAGGTGGCAGGTTTATAAGCGTTTATCTTTGCATAACATAGGAAAGGCTCTGTGTTATTCCTGAGAGATTACATCTCCTGCCTGGTGTTTGGAAAGGTCAGCATCCAGTCCAGAATTAAAGCTTGGTCCTTCTTTTGGAGGACAGTGTTTTTCTTGCCGTTGGGGTTATTATCTGCAGTTGTTGCATGTCTCCAACTTCAAGCAACTTCAGCAGATGATTGTGCTAAGTCATAGCATCTATCTCAGTGGATTTCTGGTGGGCTCTTTGCTTTGGATCTCTCCTTGTTGTGAGCGTCCTAGCAAGGGTGCTCAACTGAAAGCACACCTTGAGACGCAGGGAATGATGCATTCATTTTTCCTTTCCTTTTTTTTTTCCGCTTCTCACAAATTGACTTCTGTGTTGGTTCAGCTCAGGCTGAGGATAGTGGCTGTCTGTTATTTTTCTAGTAGTGTTTGCTGCCAACGTAGTACTTTATTTCTGCTTAAAGGGTGGAATTTTCCATTAATAATTCAGTCGTCACACTGGATTCACAGTTGCTTGACCATGATGTGTATTGCCCTTGCTATAGGCATATATGATTTCCCAATATCCTTTAGCTTCCAGAGCACTTTGTTCCTCTGTGACTTCTGCTGTACGTGAGGAAAGTGTGGTGGGTTAAAGCTTTATCCTTTTTCCAATGACTGTGCTTCTGTTTCTGTCAAAAGGCCAAAATAAACCAATTATGTAAAGAGCTGATTTCTTTCCTCGGTGGAAATATATTTAGCTACAGATCTCACAGCCAGTTGTAGCTATAGCCTTTGTTCTCCTTGTCCCTGCCTGAGCCGTCTTCATCATTAATGGGGGAGGCAGGTGGAGAACTTGGAAAGGGCTTAGGCTGTGTGGTACGGCCTCACAAACCTGACATATTCCCGGGGTGGGAGACCTGTGCTCTCTTGCTGTTGAGTGCTCGGCTCCTTGGCTCCTCCAGAGCTAGTGCTTTGTCTGAGTGCTATTCATTAGAGGTGCTGTATGTGGGGAATGGTGTTAAATCTCACCCTCGTGACTTGCACGTTGGATCTTCTCCCGCATGTCATCTCAAGACCATGAGGAATGGCCCCTGGTGAAGACCAGAATTGTTCTCCTCTTTCTTGAAAAGTATGGTGCAAGTCTGAATCTTGCTAAAACCACTGGGAGATGCAAAAGCCTAGTTCCCCCAAATCACATGAGAATACTTAGGCAGGGAGATTAGATCTCCTGTCCAGCACTGGGCTGGAAACCTGTGTCCCAGTTTGTGTTAAGGTAAGGATGTTCACTTCCCCTTCTGCCGCTCTGCATCATTAAGCAGTGCAGGTTGTGTCAAAGAACCAGGACCAGAGGCCATTTAAGCAGTCTCTGGCTCCTGGTGTTTGAGGTAAGATAAAAATAACAAAAAGTGTGACTTTAAGCAGCCATTTGCATACATCTTGATGGTAATCACACTTCCAGTAGGCACAGTGTTGTAACTCTTGCATGTAAGTCTTGCATGAATAAAAGCCCATCGAATGCCACCTGTGAACATGAGGCTCCAAGATCAAGTACACTGATCCAAAAGTTGATTTATGCTTGCATCTTTCTTTATAGGCTTTTTCCTAAATATTAGTGGAAAACTTATGGCTGAGGCTTGAGCTGGCTGTTGCAGTGCCTGAACTGGAGAATCTTTGCACTGTCAAATACAGCTGTCTAATTATGTCTCGGATCAGAAGAATTTGATAACCACTAGTGTGAATCAGCACATTTTAAATCAAAAGAATTTTCACGGCTCCAAATGTGACGGATTTGGGAGAGCAACTTTATTTTCTTGCTCTGTAACAGATGTGTCAAAATAAGAGGAAATGACAACGTTTTGGTCCTGCATGCCTTTTCTCAGACTGATCAATTCTGAAATAAAAATCTAGGTGGAAAAGTATGGTGTATATTTTATACATGAATGTAGACTATGACCCCAGATAGTTTATGGACACTGCAGTGGTTGTGAAGGGAGATACAATATACACAATTTTTAGTTGGTAACAGAAAAATAGCTGTAATACTGTAAAAACAAACAAACTTCCAAACAAGCAACCCCGAAAGTCCTCATTTTTTTTAGATCTGTCCCTTGTAGTGCTCTTTTATGCATGACAGAAACAAGAACACACATTTACCAAACCAGCACCAGGGTCTGGTTTTGGGGATGAGGAAGGGTGGTACCTTCTGTTGATGCTGTGGCGGCTGTGCACACAGCTGTCCGTGTGCTCTGTTGGCGGGCATGGTCATGGGAGTCCTGTTCTCTCCCAGCTTTGCGGTTGGGTGTTCACGGGCCGAGGACTTCAGCCTAGTGCAGTGCAAGTCCTAAGGATTTCAGACTGAGCTCTAAAATTCAGAAGGAAGGTCCTTAAAATAATGATGCCTTTCCTTGTTGTGTGATTCGATGAATGACTCGGAAGATGTTTTGTTGGCCTTTGCCCCTTGATGCAGAATTTGGCAAAAACGTCAGAGCTGGTTTCTGTCTGCCACAGTAAGGTGTGATTAAGGTTTATGATCACACTTGCACTTAAAGGAGTGAGCAAGCCATGGCTTGCAGGCTGTTCACGGTAGTTTTTGTGGCCTGTGGTTTACTGCTGGCTGCCTGCTGTCCCAGGGACGCTGCGGGTAGAGGGCAGGAGGAGCATGGTTGCTACATGCACAGAGCTTCATCTGAGGTTCCTGCTGTACATCAGATGCTTTGAGGGTTTGCTGAGTGTGCTTAGACTGCCTGTTCTGTGCTGCTGAGTGTCTTTCCATGGCATGGGTTTTGATCTGAGCAAAATTTAATTTCTGTTTACCTTCAGGGTTCAGGGAACTTCAGATCCATTCAAAGGATCCAGAATAATCCAGAAAGTCTAGGTAGGTGTTTTCCTGAAGTCTTGACTTGATAGTTTCTCTCTGAAGTATGTGTACTCAGTAGCTATAGCCATGTATGAAGTTTAGACAGAAATACAGCATTTGTGGAACACAGGGAAGGTCTAAGCACTGTTGAAGGAGATCAGCTATTTAGACAAGCCCACATCATAGGGAGTGTAAGGGATGGCAAAAAGAACATGCAAGCCCTTTGGAGGCTGGTCTGCATGTTTTTGGATGTCATGAGATTGGCACGTGAAGGTGTCTGTAGGATCCAATTATGGTTCTGCAGAGTGTAATCCTGATAATTAATGTCTGCCTTGAAGAGCAGGTGGGGATAAGTATCTTCATTGTAAAAAAGCACTGAGCTGTTTCTGGAAATAGTTATTATCCCACACAATTGTAGCACTTGTGGTCTTGGGTTCTGTACAGCTTAGCAAGGACACAGCCGGCATGGGTTTGTAAAAATCAGTCTTGCCATATGGACACTGCCAAAATCTGTTTTCCCTTCAGCTTGGATCAGATAGTCTACTCATATGGAAGAAGTCCTGAGGAGACAGGGTGTTGGTAAGGAGAGGGAGCGTATCACCTAGTGGTGTTGTCTCAGCTTGGGCGTGAATGGGTATTCAGAGATGTCAGCTGTGTCATTGTGGTGTTTTGCCTCATTTTGAGAGCTTTTCTTATGGATTCGAAGTGTCTCCTCTACCACCCTGGTTCAGATTTACAAACCTGGGCTGAAATGTAGCATGGGTTCATCTTTGTCCATCTCAGAGGAGTGTTGGGAGCGAGCCTGGTGGGGAGTGTGCTGCCTCCGAGAGCTGCTGCGTGCAGGGTGCAAGGGCAGATGAAGGCTGGGATGTGGATGGGGCTGCGGCTGTGTGGGACCAGAAGGTGTTCCTGGTGCTGTGACCTTGCATTGGTTTCCCTAGCCAAATGTCCAAGCTGGAAAACACACTTGAGGTGGTAGTCTGATGGCTGTGCTGCTCAGCTGGGGACTTTTTGGTCTCTCTCCTGCACTGGAAGCATCTCTGATAGACTTCTGTTAAATGTGATGGGTGGGATGGTACATTGACCTCCTTTTTTCAGAACCAGACAAAAATTTCATCTTCCCCAAAATGCTGGTATGCTGAAAATACAAAGTGCACCACACTGTAGCTGACAAGTGCTTTGTGTAACCTGCCTCCTGGGGACCTCTTTGTGCTGCGAGGGGGGACCTTTATGTTGCAGCTGGAGGCTGAAGTGGCCATCCTTGGTGGCTTCTCTCAAGATCTGAGTGCAACTGGTTGTTCTCCTGGAACAGGGTGTGTATTATAGACAATTTTGGTGGGTTAGTGGCATAGAGGGAGGGGTATGAGGACATGTTGATGCAGCCAAGGCACACTGAGTGTTCCAAATTCTTGCCCACAGCTGTGTGCACAGTGGAGCAAAGGTCTTCTTCAAGAAGAGGAGGGTGTGTTGAGCAATTAATCTCCAGGAAAGGCATATGGTAGCTAGATGCCTCCTGGTGGGATCAGGTGCTAGCTTTGTTGTAGTATCTTCTGTCCTGCTTCCAAAACAGGATTAAGCAAAGAAGACTCTTTCTTTACTCTTAATTTAAATCTCTGGGAAATTGATTGTGGTTCACAACAGGCCTGAAAAGGCTTGTCAGTTGAATCATAGAACCATCAGCAGTTTTTTTTCTCTGCTTAACTGAAACTCATTTAACTTGTGATGGTACTTTTAATTTGTTATATTTGTAAAGGAAACATCAGGGAAGGTTCAGAAATGCATATTTATGTTTCTTGGCTAAGCTTAATTTGGCTCTAAGAACCTGTTTTTCTTATTTCAATAAAGAATAATCTTCTGTCTTAGGCTGGGATTTTTTTCTATATTTCGTGGGGTTTGTTTGTTTTTTGGTTTTGGTGGGTTTTTTTCCCTCCAAAAAGAGTATAGAGTGGCTTACCCTGGTCTACACCTTCCTTTGGATGGGAAACATCGTTAACAGGTCCTAACCAGAAGTATTCTCTTGAAGGCTTCCTCACTCATTCTGGAGCTGGTGTTGGACCTCCTGTGTAGTGCTGGGCACTACACCGCCACTGCAACCTGTGGCGGTGCTGGCATGGAAATATGTTTTCAGAGGTTTCCTCTGGACCTGCAGCACTACCAGGAATTTGGACACCGTGGACATGCGCGTCTCCTCCTGCTGCCCTTGCTTGGGAGGGCTGGAGCCTGTTTTGGTGAGGGACCCCAGGGAGGTGTGTGCAGTGTGGCTTCGCTCTCCGAGCAAGCTGGAGGACTGCTGCTGGGCTGGGGGTGCAGATGTGCCCCCCTCCTGCCTCAGCACCCTGGGGGGAGGCATGCAGCCAGGCAGGAGGAGCAGCCGAAGCTGGGTTGTGCCCCCACGGCATGGGGATGCTGCAATTGTGTGGTGTGCCTCTGGCGCCTGGTGGGATGTGCAACCAGATTCGTGGTACTGCTGCCAAACTGGGATGCTGCTAGTCATGTTGGGGTGGCAGAAACATCTGGGAGCATCCAGCTGTGGGATGGGGTGAGTTCTGGGGCCACCTGTTGGTGTTTCCCTTCTGACTGGCTTGCCCCACTCCCAGTGCAGCCGTCCGCTGGTGGGCACCGGGGCTGGATGCTCTCGCTGGCCACTGGCTAGTAGCACTAGCCACAGAAATACATGGCAAAGCTGTGACCAGGGCGTTGTGAAAATGGGCTGGTCTGACTGTCTCTGAAAAAGGTGAAAGTGTCTGTGTGCTGTCTAGACCAAGTGCTTCCACCCACTGTGGCTGGTGGCACCCGTATGCCCCGAGGGCAGTAGTGACAGTCCTCAGCCAGCTTCTTGGGGAGCTTAAAGGATGATTAATCCTTCCCAGCTTTCAAGCCTTCACATGAATTAACGAAGCAGTATTGATGATGTGGTTACGTAGATGGATGGGCGTTAAGTGAAAGGAGTGGTAACAGGTCTGTCGTAGGTGCAAACACTTCAGTGGCAGCAGTGTCTTGCTCACTCTCCCTCTGCGGTATTGCTTGAGAGTGGCCTTTTGGTGAACAGCCGTGAGGCTTTCAATGCAATGTGGAGATGAGAAGATAGAGATTTGTTTTCAGGGTGGTGCTAGTAAACTTCCTGCAGCTTTTGGTGGTAGAGATAATTCTGCAGGTTCTGGCTCCATTGTTGTGACTGGGTCTAAGGTGAATTTAAGAAAAATATTTTGATCAAACAGGCTTTCCTTTCTGTTTTATCCAAAGGGAAAAACCTGTTACAAGCCTGATCTGTTGTTCTCATTACGGGGGGAGTTTCTGAATGGGACCTAAATATGTAATTATTTGCACGTCCTTATCTGTGTGACACAGTGTTTTCCAGGTTAGTATCTTGGGTTTCAGACTTGCTTGTCATGATGTGTGGTCTTAAGTCCACATACACAGACATGTTTGATCACAGAGGTGCCAGTATGGTGAATGGCATTTCTCTCAGGATCGTTTTGAGCATCACGGTGGAATGGGCCAGCGTTTGCTCAGCTTATGCCAAGCTCTTGAACTGCTGTCACAAGGAGGGTGAAGTGCAGGATTGTTTGACCAGTCACGTATCGCAAGGCTATAATGCCTAAGGGAGGTGGAGAGGAAGCACTGACTATGTGCAAGGCCTGCATGGGATGAGGCTTCCACATAAACTGCTTGGAGGGACAGGGGATGTCTTGTAGCCCAGCATGATTGCAAGGGTGGAGTCCCACCACATATCTAGAGAGCTTTGTGATGGAGCAAAACCGCAGCAGGCCCTTGGCTGGAGAGTTCCTCCTGTTGTGCAGGGTGATGGCAGTGGTGGCTGAAAATGTTTTTCCTTTTGGACCTGGTTGGGAGGCTATCCCTCTGTTGCCTGCATGCTATATAGTGGTGTATATTTACCTCCTTACATTCAGAAGTACTAAAGCAGGACCTGGAGTTCAAGTCTGCCTCCTGCAAGGAGCCACCATGCTGGTGACTCCGCCTGAAATCTGTTTCCGTTTTCTTCAGCTTCTTGCTCTCAGACCTTGTGGTACTTAAAACTCCCCCTTCCTTCCCCAGTTTCTCTAAGGAATTTTGCAAAGAAGTCAATAGCTGTCGAGTTATGACAGCAAAATGAAAAAGGCTGTAACGTCTCCATAGCTACCTAAAAAGTACTTGTAAAATGCCAGTGGAAGAGAGTGCCCTACAATTATCCTATACATTCCTTGCATGCTGACTGAAAATCGTTTGCATTAGTTAAGTAATCACTGCACGCTTGTCCGGTGAGGAACATGAAGTTACTGCAATAAATTTTTGTTCCTTTAACCCTGTGAAGCTGAAAAAAATGAATTTATTTTATGTAGAAAACGGACCTGAACTCTCAGTAGATTAACTGGTTGTAAATGTACCAGCTTAATCCAGCTTGTTTTTTCTTCTTGTGTTTTATGTAGCATTTGAAAAGAGACAGCTTGTGGCAAATTAGCCGGGGTGAGACTACAAAAAGATCGAATTATTCCTGTTTGAACAGTTCCCAGCATGCAGGCACTTGCTGCTTGGTTTGTACATCATGTGTGTCTTGAGTTAGCCTGCCAGTCTGCTATGATTGAGGTGAAAGTAAATAACCTCCACCTGGAAATCTTGCCTTTGATGTAAATGATAATTTATTCATTCATCAGTGAAAATACTGTGGATGTATGATGAGCAAAAATTGTGGCGGGTGTGTGTTTGAGTTTCTCACAACAAATGTCTCGCCCTGTTGAGTTTCCATGAAGAGAAACTGTTTGACGGGCTGTCCTGAAACGTCACTTTGCTCCTAGTGAAACCCAGCGCTGGTATGAAAAAGCAGTTGTCAAAACATATGTGAGGTCGTGCTTGGCGTACGCCTGTGCCTTACGCTGCTCCGTTCACTTCGGGGCATGGCACAAAAATAACAGGCTGCGGAGTTATGTCTGCCACGTTTAGGCAAGGCTAAGCTTACTGTCGGGCATCTGTAAGTGCAGAAGTAGCTGAAACAAGATGATGTTTCTGTAGGGACTTGCCTTGATATACTGATGTACTGCACTGCCTCTTCCAGAGCGGAGGGACTGAAGGGGGTAGGGAAGCTACAGCACATGTGGCAATAGTTTAGGATTGGCTACCCAGTTGTTTAGGACAGTGTATCCAGCTGGACTGCTAATGCTGAATTGGAATTTGGCTGTGATGTTGTAGTTAGTTCCTCTTCTTACTAAATGTGCTATATCGTTTTTCTATGGCTGCGGTAATTAGGGCCTGGCTTTACTGTTGTGCGTGGTGAGGAACATTTCCTTTCTTTAGATCCAGCTGTGGTCACGTAGCTCCCGCAGAGTGTGCATTTAGGAGCAAAACGGTGAGGGTCTGTCTCTGTTTTTCTGTGTTAAAAGGAAGAAGTGGGACCCCACCGCCTTTCCTCTGAGCCTTGTTTGGTTTGTTGTCTCTTTTTGCCCTAAGGCATTGGACAATTTGTGGGTAAGATGTTACTTGCTGTAAGCAGAGCAAGAAATAACTACCCTGCATGAAATCTCTGCCAGAGGCAATGAAGGTTTCGCTTTTGCTTCTAGTGAGACCTCTACTTTGCATTGTCTGACTTGCCATGTTTTGCTGGAAAGAGAGGGATGGAGACCCAATGATGCCTCAAGCGGAGATGCCTTTGCTGTTTTCCCTTTTGTCTGGGCGAGCTGTTGGGGAGGTGGTTGGTGAAGGGAGGAGGACATCCTGGTACTGCCCCCACTGTGTGGAGGGGGCGGTGGGGTCTCTGCTGCTGAAGTCTTTGGGCATGGAAGTGAGAGACAAGGGAACAGGCCTCCCAGGGGGTGTAGGGGAGACTGGGCTGGGCTGATGGGGGTAGAGGTGGATTTGTTGCGTGGTGGGAGCTCTTTCAAAGCCAGCTGCCACAGAGCAGGTGACCCTGCTGGCTTGAGGAGTTAGAAACCACAGGATTGAGGATACAATAGCACAGTCCCAAGTACTGTTGCTTGACATGAAAATAACAAAAAAGACCCTTCCAGGCTGTGAAGTTTTGGATTGGACGTGCTCAGCTAGCTGGCCATCCCTGGTGTGGCACCTATCTGTCTTGCAAGCCTACATCGCTGTGCTGCTGCCTGTCTGGAGCCAGCATCCCCTGTCCTGTTGGCCTCTCCTGGGAGCGATGGAGAGGAAGAGTGGCCTCGGCAGCTGAAGCATGTGTGACCCTCAGGGGCCTTCACGGGCCCTGTTGGAGGATGTGCTCCTTACGTGCGCTGCTACACGCTGTGGCATCTTAAGTGTCCTCTAAGTGCACATCCTTGCCCTCTGTACTGCAGCCCACAGTCTCCCACGGGCACGCAAGGAAATTCAGAGCACCATAACTTATGCAGTGTCCTTTCTTTAATCCTCCTTATCTAGCTTGTGCTGCAAAGCATTGAGGCAGAGAATTTGCCTCCCATATCTAGAGCCTCATGCCTGGATCTGGTTGATGTTTATACACAAGTGTGAGGGCAGCCAGAGGTTCTCTGGGGTCTGATAGAAGCCATACGTGAAATTAATCCAAATTAAACTGTTACGAGTTCCGCGATAAACAGGAGGTTACAGCACGGACTCAACATGTTGCATAGCTTTAAGACTATGATGGATGAAAAGTGAATCCTCCTCAAAAAGTTGGCTGCGCCTCTATGAGGCTTGACAAAGTTTTGAGACAAGCCAGTACGCCAAGCTCACTGCGTAGGCGTTTGCGAGAAATGAGGCAGATTTATGGGAGAGGACCGTGGGTACAGGGAGGCAGAGGGGTGCTGGAGATGAAGCAAGATAGCTAAACATGGACCTGCTCAGGGTGTATCTGTGGTTGTGGACCTGCGTGCTCTTCCCTACAGAGGAGGGAGTGGTCAGTTGATGTGCCCAACTAATATGGGCCAAACTGGAGCTGGTTTGCCTACATGATGGGGTTTTGCACGCCCTTTTGGTATGCCTGCTTTCTCTTTGTGCTCTGTGGTGACGGAGTGTGTGGCAGGGACGTGGAAACCAGGGGAAAACAATCTGGTCAGGGCAGCCTTTGATTGGGTGGATGACAGCCCCGTTCTTGCTGCAGAACCTCTTGTGGGGGTTGGCGAACGCTGGAGGTTGGTTGGTGGCCACACTGTCAACGGGGAGCTTGGCACTTCCCATGACAGTAGGAAAACATGGTTCCGGGGCTTGCTGTGGTCGTTGTCCCCTTTTGCCAGCACTGTGGTGGACTTCCCAGCAGTGATGGCATTAAGGACAGCCTCGGAGGCTGGGATGGTTTTCTCTGAATGGAGTTGGAGTCAGCTCCCAGAGGCATGGGGCTTTGCTGGTGTGTGTCTTGGGGGCACAATTCTCCCAGTGAGGTTTTTATGCCTCGTGAAGAACAAAAAGCATACAAAAATGTGCATGCTCTGGGAGGTGTGCTCGTGTCAAAGAGCAGTTGAGGCAAGAGATGGATTGGTGTAATTCTGCAGCCCAGTTTACTCTGGTCTTGAGCAGTCAGAGCAACGTGATGCACTGGAGGGTTTGCATTGCCACCTGCTTCTTGCAGGGCTGGGAGTGGGGATGGATACCACCTAGGACTTTCAAACCACAGGTCAGCATGGGAATGCAGCAGTGCTGCTCCATGGGAAGGCAGCGCCCACATTGTCCAGCTGCCTCTCCTGCCCCTGTGGAGATCACATTGATGTGGTGGATTTGAATAGACTTGCAGCCTTTCTGCAGAGCTGTGATGGCCAAGGAGCGGCACTTTCCGAGTGAAACGCTGATTCTTAGCTGTGGTCCTGCATGCTAATAGCACCTGTACTGGAGAAAAGGAGCAATTCTCTCTTACAGCGTTTGAATCATGCATGTTGATTTTCTTTTTTTCCAAGCACGCTGCTTAGGAATAAAGGATGGAGGAAATACTGCTGGTGGTGAGGAAGGAACTTTCTAACTGCACGTGTAGGTCCCTCCTTCCCATGGGCTGTATGCCTGGCACTGGGACCATATTAACTACTTGTGTTTGGATTTCCAGAGAAGAGACTTCCTCTTGAGACTTCCTATTGTAATTCACATCTGTGAAGCTGAATGCTGATGCTGCCTGTCAGGCTGGGAAGATTCATGTCCAGCTGTGTACGTACAGAGGGGGATAGATGTTATTTTGGCATCTGCAAAGACAACTTACTAAAAACAGGCTAAAGCCCGTGAACCTGGGAGCAGAAGTAATTGGCCCAAAAGTCTTACTTGATGCATCTTTCTTTTTCTTTTTTTCCCCCTTGAGGAATATTTTTTTGGAATACAGTCTGTGTCCCAGCATTTGCACAAAAGCTGGTTGTGCTCATGCCGGAGCTGCTGGTGGGTGGATGGGGCCAGACTGAGCTCTGTCACCCATTCCCTCTGAGGCTGGGATATGTTGCCTTCCTCATTTTCACTGATTCCCTCTATCTTGCTTTTCACCTGTCTTTCTACTTTTGGATCCTGAGCACCTCCGAGACTGCATAGTGTGCAGAGCCCCTGAGGTGTGTGAGGGCAGACTGCGCAGCTGAGCGGGTGCAATGGTGATCAGGTGGCATGTGGAGAAGTCAGTATGTCGAAGCGAGAGATTTCCTGTGGTTTGGGCTGCTGCCTTTGGCCGTATTTTATGTATTTGGTAGGGGCAAAAGCTCATATGCATGCAGCAGGCTTTGTCCCTGGGCTTCTTTGTTGTTTTGAGTCTTCTCTGTACCTTGGTTCTTGCTTTCTCTGCATCTCTTCCCCTCATTCCTCTCGTGTGCATCCTCTGAAGTGACCTGTGCTGAGGAGTCTCTGCCAAGACCCCGTGCTGCAGGTTTTGGGAGTGGAACCACCAGGTTCCCTCCTTTGTAAGACTGGGGCCTCCATCGGTGCAGAGCTGGCTTCGTATTAGGAAAACAGAATAAAACAGATCAGTATTAACTTGCCTTCACGGAGTTGGTCCTGGCTGCGGCTCAGTTGGATTACGTTAGCTGATACCCAGAGACTTCCAGATTTTAAGACTCTGGAGCAATATAGCCCACAAACAGAGTGAGCGGTTGCTTGGCTGTTCTCTTGTCATTGTTTTCTATTCATTGACTGTGTCGCTGGAATAGTACGGAGTGGTGTTAGATTTCTGGACAAGGCTTTCAACAAGATCTTCCGTCAAAACGCTTGATAAACCGCCTACTGTAATGCAGAATGCTAGTCTGTCTTTTTGCAAATTGAATTGTCAGAGAGCTCTTATGATCATTAAAAGATGCTTTGTGTTAATTTAATTTCCTGTAAGAAACACAAGCTGAATGATTCAAAGAAACAATGCAGATACTTAATCCAGGTAAAAGCAAAACATCAGTATCTGTGCACATGCAATACTTACAGGTTTCCAGTGGCATCATTTGCAGGGAAGAAGAATAAAAATATATATAAAAAAACAGTACTTTAAAATTTGTGAGTTTTGAAGAAAGCATTTGGTTGGTGGGGAACTGAGTAATGGAAAACAGTCGAAGCAAGAACAGACAAAGCATTGATTTAATATCTCGGGGTGATGGGAGGAGGGATTTTTTTTTTTTTTCCCCCCCATTGTATTTTAAATGTATTTAAAACTGTATTCCAGACAGCTTGTGAACAGTCGAGATTCAGCAGTGATTTTGTGAGCAGAAGGGCTATTATTTGGGCTTTCTGGCTGGGTTCCAACTCAAGGGGTCCCAATTCAGTGTGAAATGCCTCCTTGCTCTAGGCAAGCTTAACCATTACCTCCTTTTCCTATTCCACAGGGACCGGCAACTTCACCTCCTTTTTTTTTTCTGGCTGACAGCAAGATGTCCTTCAAACTGAGTTAAGCCCATAGTGGTCTTGCCTATGTATATTGAGCTTGATACCGGCTCTTGCTGGTGATGAAGGGCTTGTGTTCCTGAAATATTGGATGGTGCTATCGCCTCCTCTCCCCTCCCCTGGTGAGTAGCTGAAGAGAAGAGCTGGTGGGGAGAGGTGGTCCTTGCTGCGTATCCCAGCGGAGCTTACCCCTCTCGAATGAGTTGAGCTCAAGTGATCTTGGGCATCCTTTGAAGGAAGGATACTGCTCTGGGTAGCAGTAGCTGTGCTTGCAGGATGCCAAGGGGGCTGAGTGCTCTGCTGTATTTATATATAGCACTAAACTTTTAAAATAATTATATATTATATACATATAAATATTTATATATATAAATATATATGAGAATGTTTTGCTGCTTTCTCAGTTTGTCCACAGGGTATGATGGTGTTGTACCTGTGTGTGTGGTAGGGGGAAAATTGCAGGGAAAACGCGGAGAGCTGAGGGATCCCTGAGTGTTACCTGCTTGCACTTGGGGTTCGGTATTGCTTAAATGTGCTTAATCAAACTTTTACCTTTGTATCCTGCCAACTCAAGTTAAAAGCACCGTGTACTAATTAAAGACGTAGGTGGGAGGTCAAGTTAGGGGCAATGCTTGAGTTAATTTTTCATTGTAGACAAACTCTGCTAATTAGTCTGTTTATCTAAGTCCTGCAGCAGTTTAGCGTTCTTGTTCTGTCGTTTTCTTTCCCTGTACCCTACCCTCCTGCTGCAATGCTGTTCAAAGTCCGTCTCGCCTCAGAAGTGGCTGCCTATCAATAATACATCAAGTGATGTTCCTCGGGCTGTGTGTGCATTATAAAATGTATTGTGTGTATAGCTGCTTGTATCGTTTCCAAATGCTTTTTATATCAAGCAGCATGCTAATACAGCGTGGTTCATCATGAACTGAATTTACTACTTAGTAATATCTCTATTACAAATACCCAGCCTGGCTGAAGCTGGGAGTGAGGACACCACGTGCGTATTGGTGTTCTCTTAACTGTGTGTTGTGGGAGAGTTTTTTCTGTCTCACATTGCTGCTGCAGACTGATCTGAAGGAGTCCTGAGAGAAGCCTGCTACCTCTTACGAGCTTGAGCGGTTGCCCTTTGCAGGAGTGCTCCGTAAACCAGCACTCCTCCAATACTGCACTCATGACATCTTTCAGTTTGTCTCTCTGCCCCGGTGTAATTGAGTGCTCAGTGCGCGCAGTGTGGGTGTACTGAGCTGTTCCAAGGCGGTGACCTTCCTTGTGTTCCCAAACTGAACGCTGCAGGTCACAGGAAGCACAGCTGCATTGCTTGGAGTTTGCTAAATTCTTTAAAAGGATCTCCTGGGAATAAAGGCTCTTACTGCTCTTTTTCTTAATTTTTTTTTTTTTTTTTTTCTTCTGTCTGCTAATAATCTTGGCTTCTTGCTCACTGTTTTTTCCCTTTTTAAAAAGACTAGGGAAACAATAGTTTCTTTTTTTTCTTTCTGAACTGAGTTTGCTACAGTATCTGTAGGGCAGATAAATGGTGCTATCGCCTCCTCTCCCCTCCCCTGGTGAGTAGCTGAAGAGAAGAGCTGGTGGGGAGAGGTGGTCCTTGCTGCGTATCCCAGCGGAGCTTACCCCTCTCGAATGAGTTGAGCTCAAGTGATCTTGGGCATCCTTTGAAGGAAGGATACTGCTCTGGGTAGCAGTAGCTGTGCTTGCAGGATGCCAAGGGGGCTGAGTGCTCTGCTGTATTTATATATAGCACTAAACTTTTAAAATAAATATATATTATATACATATAAATATTTATATATATAAATATATATGAAAAGGTTTTGCTGCTTTCTCAGTTTGTCCACAGGGTATGATGGTGTTGTACCTGTGTGTGTGGTAGGGGGAAAATTGCAGGGAAAACGCGGAGAGCTGAGGGATCCCTGAGTGTTACCTGCTTGCACTTGGGGTTCGGTATTGCTTAAATGTGCTTAATCAAACTTTTACCTTTGTATCCTGCCAACTCAAGTTAAAAGCACCGTGTACTAATTAAAGACGTAGGTGAGAGGTCAAGTTAGGGGCAATGCTTGAGTTAATTTTTCATTGTAGACAAACTCTGCTAATTAGTCTGTTTATCTAAGTCCTGCAGCAGTTTAGCGTTCTTGTTCTGTCGTTTTCTTTCCCTGTACCCTACCCTCCTGCTGCAATGCTGTTCAAAGTCCGTCTCGCCTCAGAAGTGGCTGCCTATCAATAATACATCAAGTGATGTTCCTCGGGCTGTGTGTGCATTATAAAATGTATTGTGTGTATAGCTGCTTGTATCGTTTCCAAATGCTTTTTATATCAAGCCGCATGCTAATACAGCGTGGTTCATCATGAACTGAATTTACTACTTAGTAATATCTCTATTACAAATACCCAGCCTGGCTGAAGCTGGGAGTGAGGACACCACGTGCGTATTGGTGTTCTCTTAACTGTGTGTTGTGGGAGAGTTTTTTCTGTCTCACATTGCTGCTGCAGACTGATCTGAAGGAGTCCTGAGAGAAGCCTGCTACCTCTTACGAGCTTGAGCGGTTGCCCTTTGCAGGAGTGCTCCGTAAACCAGCACTCCTCCAATACTGCACTCATGACATCTTTCAGTTTGTCTCTCTGCCCCGGTGTAAGGCGTTTTTGAATTGAGTGCTCGGTGCGCGCAGTGTGGGTGTACTGAGCTGTTCCAAGGCGGTGACCTTCCTTGTGTTCCCAAACTGAACGCTGCAGGTCACAGGAAGCACAGCTGCATTGCTTGGAGTTTGCTAAATTCTTTAAAAGGATCTCCTGGGAATAAAGGCTCTTACTGCTCTTTTTCTTAATTTTTTTTTTTTTTTTTTTTAATGCTGAAATGCATTATTTTAGCCTCTGAGCAGCGGCATGTTTTTTTACTTCTGTCTGCTAATAATCTTGGCTTCTTGTTCACTGTTTTTTCCCTTTTTAAAAAGACTAGGGAAACAATAGTTTCTTTTTTTTCTTTCTGAACTGAGTTTGCTACAGTATCTGTAGGGCAGATAAAGCTCCTTTTTTCTTTTTCCTGGCATAAGAATACCTTTCATTTGAGAGAAACTATGAATTTAAAATAACAAAAATGATAGTTTGACCTTTATTAGTTAGGAAAATAGTGATGTAATGAAATGGCTACTGGGAGGACCAAATCATACGGGCCTTTATTTGTCGTTTTCCTGGCTCTGCTTTCCAGAAAGCCCAGCACTGTGCCAAAATTGGTTCCTAGCCGTCGCAGCTATAACGCCACATGGGGCTTTAAGTTTGCACTGGGGTTGGTGATTGCCTGGATGATCAGCCCCATCAAATTTAGACCGGGCAAAGTTGGAGGGATGACTGGTGAGGGGTTGTGGCAGAGTTCCCTGCTGCCCTGTCCAGCGCGGGGCAATCTCGCCCCACCGCAGCTGGCAACCACCCATGGGAGCTGCTTGCCAGATGTGTCTGCCTGCTGCACGGCCTTTCTCCCTCCCTGGCCCAGCAGGCTGGAGCAGGAGAGCGGCAGGATGGCCATGCAGCAGGGAGAGCCTCTCCTTCCAGGCCAGGTTAGAAGCAGCCTCCTCGGGGAGGGTTTGCAGGTGGCCATGTGGCCCCTTTCTTTCGGTTTTCCTCCCTTTTCCCACCCCACCTTGCCCCTTCAGACCTTCTTGGGGCTAATTGCAACTGCTTGTGGGAGCAAACAGCTCCAGCCCCTGAATCAGTGGGTACACGTACGTCTGGATCGTTCTCCCTCAGGGTTCGTGGCTAGACTGCATCTTCACAACTCCGACTATAAAGGATCTATGACTGACATGAAAGGATGCAGAAAACATTCAAAATTGGTTTAGCCCTACCCTGGCACCTTATCCCTCTGCTTTCATGATGTGCAAGTACAAGCGTCAGAACTTGGCGCTCTAGGACTAATCCAGCCTTGGCTTGAGGAGATGGATATTTAGGCAGTGCTGCATTAAGTCAGTGCTGCAACCCTGTAAAAAGTGCCCCGTGAATCAAAACTGTCTCCTTTGTGTTTTGGCAGAGAAAATGCTCGGCGTTAGCCTGGGTTAGCAAACCCTCCTGTTGATCTTGTTGAACGCTCTCTTTTCTTTCTTGACTTTACAGGGCTTTTGGGTCATGCCTCTTTTTGGCTCTTCGGTTTGCACAGTTGCCATATGGGAAATCCCAGCTGCAGTCCTCAAACTGCTGCAAATCTTATGGAAAACATTGTTGTAAAGTGTTCTACTTAACCAAGCAGCTGAGCAGACTTGCAGCGGCTCATTGGCCCTTTGAAAAGACACTGAGGATGGATGATGTGAAGTTCAGCCTTCAAAACCATTTCCCAGACCCTTGTGTTTTTGGTTGGGTGGTTTTGTCTGTACTAACTACTTATTTTTAACTCTGTATCAGCAGCCTTGTATGTAGGCTCAAAAATTAGGTGTGCATTTATTAGAGTTGATTTCACAGCATTGGTTTTGCATAGTCTTAACAATGTTACAACGTGCAATTTTAATTAAAAGTAGTAGAGCCCTTGGATAGGAAGTCAAAACCTTAATTGTTAATACAGTACAATTAAGTTTCTCAGTACCTAGCTAGTAATTACACAAAACTCACTGCAGTGTGGAAAGACTGTTTGGAAACACAGAAGCTTAGAGGTGTATAGAAGGAGGTTTTTGCAAATACCGACTGTCTGAATTGTTCTACTCTTTAAAAACAATTTTCTCCCTTTTGTCTTAAATAGTACTGTTTTTGCTGTTCAGAGTTTGTAACTACAGCCTATCCCTTCGCTTGGGGTGAATGATTTTAAACCGCTAAAGCAACGAGGTTTGCATGTCATGAGGTGCTGCAAGCCAGTGATTTGGTTTCCCTTCCTTGGTGAGGGTTTACAGAAATTTTGAGGGCTCAGTAAGGACTTGGACTCAGCCAGAAGCACAATAATCTCTTGTGAGCACTCTTGAATTACAGGGAAGGCTGGGTACAAATCTGTATTCCCTATTTTAGACTCGCTCGTAGGGAGTGGTAGTCAGTGTAGGACAGTGATTATTTCGGCAGTGACCTTTTCAGCATCCGGAATATTTATTGTCCAAGAAAATGTTGAAAAAACTATAGTGAGATTGGCCTTTAAAGTTTGGATTGCATGCGCAGGACCGTAGTCTTAGCACAGAGCAACAGCTCTGGGTTTAGGCTGTTTTTTCTTGCTTTCCCTGAGGGAAGCCTGAGACAATATGGTAAAGAGATGTGCTGGAGCCCCCAAATGAGTTGGCAGCAGAGCCCTGAACTTGAAGCCAGAAGCCTGTGGTTTGCCAGACCACACTGCAGCGTAATTGCCAGATAGCATTGCTGCGACTCCGGGGGCGAAACGAGCCCGGGCAGACAGAGATCTGCATCACTCTCCTGCTACATGTGGTACGGGTGTCTGTCGTGCTGTCCTTCCCTGTGCTTGTTTTACATGGATGCGACACTTTCTGAGCATCGGGTAAACTCCGTTTAGCCTGCTCGGAGTGGAGAGTTGAATTCTTCAGTGCTCTCCGGGCTCTTTTTTCTTTTTTTAAGGAAGGAAGTTCATGGATTTCTTTTGCTAAGAAATGCCAAGTAAACTCAAAAGATGTAAAGCTTCCTAAATTACTCATCTTTTCCACACAAAACTTGATGAAACATTGCGTTTCTATGAGACGTTTTCTAATGACCCAACGCATCTGGCTTCATACAGAACATCTGAAAGAAACTTTTGGAAAGGAGAGCCATGGAATAAACGGCAAATGAAATCACTTTACAGCTCTGTCTCATTTGTATTACCAGGGGAAGAGGAGAGCGATTACTTCTTGGCAAATTAGGCTGCATAAAGGAATTCTAGATAAAGATTATAATAACTGCCCTAATGAGTAAGAATCGGTGGTGCAAGCGGGAAGGGGAAATGCATTATTACCAGATGCATTGCTGCTGTGTATGTGAGGGTACTGTGGTTTAATGAGCCCGGCAGGGCCTGCGGTAAGCTGTCTCAGTGATTTCATCTTGCAGCAGGTGATCTCTCAACCTGCGGGTCCCCAGCTTGCGTAAAGAAGGGGAAAAAAATCCTGAATTGAAAAAGAATGTGGTGTTGCATGTTGGCAGCCCTGTGCTTGAGACGCATTTCTCTGCAGAAGATTGCTAGCTGGTTTCTCCTTGTGGCACACACAACTCATTCAAACTCTTCCCAATCTGTCTGTCTCTTCTCTGCATTTCATTTCTCGTGCTCTTCTGGTTCATCTAGATCACCCTCTGTAGAGCATTACCTTTATGTAGTCCTGTCTGCTCATCTTGACTTGACAAGTATGGCTTGCCTTCTCCGGGATTGTTCAGTGAGGTGACCCTCTTGTGCTGGTGGTCATTAACAGTAAAATGTTTTCCCTGGTGATGAGCCCCCAGGATGCTGATGGTTCAATGATGGACTTGTGAACTGCATTTACTGAGCAAAAGATGGTAAACAAGGGATGAATGGGAAGTGAAAGTTGTGTTGGAGCTCAGTAGCTAGGGTTTTTTTTGTGGAAATCAAAGTAAAATGGCCGTTGCCTCCTTTTGGGGCAGTGTTCCTGTTCCTGATGGAAATCTTAACAACTGATTGTTTACGATCATAAAAGCACTTAAGGCAGCCACCGGAAAGTACTGGAGTAGAAATTCAGAACAACTTAGCTGTATTCTTATGTATTCCTTTGTACTGTACTCCATGAAATCCAATGTTTTTCAAGTGATGACTTGCCCTGTAGATAAAACAAGAGTGGTATTTTACTATTTGGTCAAGTATGGGAGGCTATTTTTTCCCCTCCGCAAATTTATAGGATTATTAGAGATTATTTCAGGATAAAAGGAACTGAGGCAGAAACATGCTGTCACCTGAAAGCCTTTTCTCTATATCCTGACACCATCATTGAAGTAATCTCTCATATTGTCTGTGGAGGGGGCTCTAACAAGAGTAAATCACCATGTACAGTAACAGGAGGTGGGTTGGATTGCAGAAAGGGAACAATATGATAGTGAGTTTCTCTGAAAAGACCTTCCCTGCTTCTCCCTTCTCTATTGCTTCCACCATCTCCTCCATGGGACAGCAACACATGCTCCTAGGTATGGCTCAAGTGGACAGACTGCAGTCTTCCAGTGCAAGTCTTAGGTTTTGCCCAGCCCTTCTGCACAGGGGATGGGGTCTCCCTGTGCTCCACCACCTCTCTGAATATGCTCCTGAAGGTGGTCCTTTCTGCAGTTTACATGGTGGAAAATAATCAGATTAAGTGATGTTGAAGTCTTTTTGCTGTGGCCCGAATTTTACACAGCAGTAAAATTTGTTTTGCGAAATTACTGGATTCTAGGAACATCCTTATGTAGGATGTTTAATAGAGATATCCTTGTGTAGGATGTGTGCGGCTTCTAATATTAACTGTCCCTCATGGGAAGGATGATTATTAGGTGATTTCTAAATAGAGATACAACGCAAGATGTACTTCATGGTGCACTTGTTTGCCCTCGGCATCTTGTAAGTAGTTCTTTCACATCTGACTTTTGTTTTGGAGTCTAGGCCAAGTTTGTGTCTTCCCTTAAAAAAATAAACAACCATCCTTCCACAAAACAAACCAACAAACCAATTAAATGTGAAATATTTATTTATTCATATTTCATGTGAAGTATGAAGCTAGCTTTCACTGAACTAGTTTTTGCTTAGCTGCTGTGGTGGTTAGGGCTGCTGCTTCTTCCATGAGAGTGAAAACTGGGTGGATAAAGTAGGAGAGTTCATAGGACCACGTTGAGTGGAAGGTTCATAGGTGAAGATACTGCTTTCTGGGGTCAGATATCTTCACCCGTCTCTGTTTCAGGCTCTGCTACAATGCATTTGTCAGTCATAATTCATTGTAATTTAAGGCTTATTGTTTTTCTTGGATACATTTATTCTTATTGTCGCGCTCCGTCTTGTTCCCAGCCCCAGTGTTTCAAAGCTCTATTCCATAAACCTCGCCACCTTGCTCTTCACACACTGCAGTGCTTGGCTCAGAGCCCTGGGCTATAGATGCCAGCGCCCTGCTATTAATAAGAGGAGCCAGACTATCGCAGCTGGAGAGAGATCATCTCATCACAGGACAGATCGAGTGCTTCTGACAGGATGAGCGTCTTGTCCATGCTACCATCAGGACATGTGTTGCTCTTGACCTGGGGCGTTTGCTGCAGTGATGGAGCTGTTCGGGCTGTTGTGACTGTCCAGCCTTGCTTCCACCAGAGCCTGCGGGCTACATAAAGTGCCCTCTGACAAGTGGGTTGCCATTGCAGACATGGTTTGCATATTAAGACCATGGAGGGCTTGGGGGTAAGCTCGTGCTGGTGACTTCTTAAATTGTTGTGTAAATTGGTCTGAACTTGAAATGATGGTTTATCCCATGAGTCTTGTGCTCTGCCTGCATCTTTTCTGGGTCTTGCACTGCATCCTTGGTATTTTCCCTGAGAGAAAAAACTGTTTTTTTTTGTTGTTGCAAGACACTGACCTCTTTAAAGGAGAGAGACTGAAAGCTAATGAAGTTTTTCCTCTGACGATAATGTTCTGTAATTGTTAGTGAAAGGGTATTTAATGCTGGTAGCAGCATCCTTCCTTAGTCCTTAAATAAAGTGCTGCAATAGGTTGGTTATAAAGAAGATTCTTTAATAAAATCAAACTAAATCAGAAAGGCTTGTGGGGGCGCAGGGAGGAGATATTTGCATTTTACTTTCATGGTGCAGAAGCGTTTGTTTCTAAGAACTAAGCCAAATAAAACCTCCTGTTGTCTATCCACTAGCTGCTAAACGCAGAGAGGGAGTGGGGCGAGCCTTGCTTGCCACCAGTGGCTGTGGGACTTGCCCTGGGGTTGCGCAGCCCTGGCTGGGGGTGGATGCCCATTCTGGCTCTGCAGGGTGCTCCCCTTGCTCATCCCAGCTGCTTGGCACCTCTCAGGGTAGTCGTTGCTTGTGTCTGGCCCTCAGCCCTCCCCTTCTTCTGAAGTAGGGATAATTTGATTGTACTTGTCATCCCCCAATAGCTGTCCAGGTTTGTGATACTGAGGGCTCCTTGGGGGAAAAACAATCTGCATAGGTTACAAGTGATCTTGATTTGTCTCGTAAACTTTTGTTCCCTTTCTACTGCTTACAGACAGCATTGTTCAGTCATCTTTCAGTAATGCCTCTGGGTTGCTTCCATTCCCCACCAAGAGCTTCGTGGGTTACAGTGCACGTTTCTCCTTTCCTGGGATGAAGAGGAAGGTGGCAGCAATTTGTAGGTGACAGTTCTGGAGAGGGATCTTTCTGTTGCAGCTGTGAGGTCGATTGAGGTGGGTCTAGCCTGCCCCAGCTCTTTCCCAAGCGTGAGCTCAGTTGCTGCTGTGCTGCTCCTGTCCTATCTGCCAGCTGAAGGTGTGGTCCGTTTGTAGACCCGGTAGCATCCATCATTATTTGTGGGTGTCTGAAGATGAACAGCTTGTAAACAACTAGCCCAGGATGTGATGGGAGAATGATGTCTTGTGAGCTTTCCAGGGGGTGGAAGGAGAGCAGGAAAGGGACATTATCATGCTTGTAGGCATAGAGATGGCAAAGGTCTGACACCAACTATCCCTCGGGTAGCAGAGTTGGCAAAACCTCGTTCTTTATGATTTTTTTTCACCTGTCTGCATTGGCCTTCTGTCTGCCATGACCTGTGATCCTTCTCTTTGGATCTCTTCATATTTGCTGTCCCTTATCTCCAAATTATCTTTTCCCTCCCTTTTGGCTTGGTCTGTGGTTTCTCTCCAATGTCTCTAATGTTGACCACACAGGAATCAACATGTGCGCTGGGTGCCCCCGTGCAGATGCTGATGGAGTGGCTGCTGGGCCAAACAAAGCAGGGAATTGTTGACTTCTTGCAGCAGTTTGACTCCGTGTGAGGCTAATTTGGATGTGTCTCCTCTACCTGCATACTGCTTTCTCCCAAAGATGTAAGAATGTGACACCTATTCAGATCTCTTTGTGTTCTGCCAAATGTGGTCAAATTTGACTAGTGAGTAGAAAATTTAATAGGGTGAGGACTGACAAACAACACTACCACATAAACTTAATTTCCTTTAGAATCCAGGCCAAAAATATGTGGTGAGGGTTTTATTCGGCAATCATGTGCTTTAAAAACTGTGTGGAACAATGTGATTAGTAGAAATGGTATTTTCAGGATTATTTGCAGTGCATATGAGAACACGACAGCTGAATCCTGTTGTGTGCATGTGTATCATCAGCACGTAACCAACTTAAAAGGGCTGAAACAACTGAAGTGTCTGCAAGGAGAAATAGCAAAATAAACATATAAAACTTGTGAAGCTGGCAAAGCATCTACTTATGTAATCTTAATTTCTAGTTTTTTAAACTAAAATATTTTGGCTGCCTCTTAACAACAGTGACGATAACAAAAATAATGTATTTTGTTCCTTTTCCTGGTAAGTGCTTTTGGTTTTTGCTGTTTGCATAGCTTCCACCTCACTTCTCAGCTATGGAAACATGGAGTTTGGATGTGTGTGCCGCACTAACAGGATTTTATAAGTTTGTGCTGTTGGAGCTATTTAAGTTCCTTCTAGGAATGGCAAAGTATTGCTATAACTGAAATTCAAAGTGAAGGATGCCCATAACAATTCAGTATAATTGAAGGACAGGCATCTTCCTGGAGAATGTTATGGCGAACCTCATGTGTGAGCCCAATCCCTTTTTGTTAAGGAGTGTCTTGTGCTTATTTCTAGTAGAGCTGGGGAGGAAGACTGGTGTTGCCAGTGTGTGGCAACACCAATCAGATTAAGAAGATGAACAATACTGATAGAGCAGCACCTTTTGCATTTGATGGAGCATGCCAGTTTTGAAGGTGTCCCATAAACCTCCAGCCAAGAAGCACATGGAGGCTTTTCTTGGCTCTTTTGCATGTGTAGAAGAGCAAGACCGAACTGGAGCCTGTGAGAGAGAAAACACTTCAATAATCTTTTTGTGTTAGTTTAGCAGTGTTGCAGCCCGTTGTGGTCATCTCACCCTAAAAAAGCAGTCTCCTCTAACAAGTCTTGCAGCCTCTTGGCTTCCAGAACCAGGGCTGCTTGAGACACCAACTAGTTATTGGTATTTACACAAAGACAGAAGGGATGCCTGAAGATGCGTGTTCACCCTGTGTGCTCCAGCTTGCTGTGTGATTAACAAGATCAGTGGCATTAGTCACCTTGGTGTCAGCAAACTTGAAATAACTATGAAAGAGGCAGAATACTGACAAGACCAGTATTTGGTGGTATCAAATTCATGTTAAGGAAAGTGTCTTCCAGGAGATTGAATTCTCTCATATCTGATTGCACAGACTTCTTATCACACTGCTTCCATAACGTGGGTGCAGGGGGCATGAGATCTTCAATTAAGTTTGTAAAATAATCCTCCATGTCCTACAGTCACTTCTACATCTTCCATCAACTGATGGCTGCATTTTCACAGACTATAAACTGCCTATTACCTGTTGCTTTGGCTCGTTGAATTAAAACAAAGCACTAGCTGACATGGATTGGCACTCCAATTCAGACATGGACTCTGTCAGTGATTAATATAAAATTAGTCATAGATTAGTCATAAATTTTTTCTTTATATAAATCATGTCTAGTTTCACTTAAAATCTGATTAAGTTAGTGATTTGAAAGCTTTTATTTAAACCTTCTGCAGTTTGTTCTTGCTACTGATCTTACAAGTACTTCATTAAATGGTCTTTCTGGCGTTATTCTTCTCTGGCTCAGGAGGTTATTTGTAGTATTTTATTATGCTTCCAGAAAGTGTTTCTTTGCTGTGGCAATTGGCTATGTGTCTGTATCTTCTGTTGCTGATATGTTGATTCAGTGACATTTGTGCTTGTACATTGTTCAAATGTACTGTTTTGTGGTAGGAAATATTGTATGAGATACCAGTTGCTTGGGTCACTGGAGTTGATGATGTGGTTAGTTTAGTTTAGTGGTCCCTTCAGTTTTCACTTTAGGTTTCTGTGTGTGCCAGACCCCCAGTTTTGGATGGAAACTTAGTTTTTAAGCTCAAGGCTGGCACTTACAGGATGGACAAGTACTGTTTCGGGTTTCAGCTGTAAGTGTAGTAATATGCAAAATCAGATTGGTTTGTTAATGTGGATGCTGTGTATCTTCTGTCTGTGTCAAAAGATGTGCAGCCTTCTAGAAACCAAAAATAAAGATAAGGACTAACGCATATGTGTTTTACATGTTTGTCTAAGTGCAACTAGGCTGTCCCATCATAAATAAGAGATCTCTTGTGTGATCTGCAGCAGCTGAAAAACATATGCAGGGGCAGGGTGATGTAAATGTGAGAGAGATTGTGTGTTGGTCGGAGATACTTGGTGTGGATAGGTGGTGTATACAAACGTGGGGAAAATATTCAAGCTGTAGCCGTGATTACTTCCATTCAGGTTCAAACCAGCCTGTGCCCAAAGGCCTTTTACAAAAAATCGCACCCTTCGCATACCAAAATAAAAGACATCCATCAATGACTTTTGCGATGGGAAATCATTAGGTCACCAAATCACTCAAACTATGAGTGTTTCTTCATTACTTTGCTTCTTGGCTTTAAATCCTCCACACACTTTTCCAGGGCAGGATAACAACGCAGTCAGCCTGCATTGGTGACTTCCTTGGAAATATACGTTATTAATTTTGTTTCATAAATTTTTGAGTCAAGTTATATCTGGTAGCTATTGAATTCATTCTTTAAAGATAAGGAAAAAAAAATAGAAGGAAAAATGGTGTGTAAACACAGACTAAAGCCAGAGTTCACAAGCATCAAATATGCTTTTCAGGCAAGAACCTTCTCAATGTAACCTTTTTTTTAAAAAAAAAAAAAAAAAATGCTTTGTGATGCCCAGGCTGAGCTCGGTATTACTGTTGGAAAGGCTGAAAGTGTGCGGCCAAGTTCTGCAAAAGTAACTTCTAATATATATAGATCTGGGGGAAGCTGAATAACGAGATTACAGAGACGCCCGTGCATGCCTCGACAAGAAGGCGCTGTGTCTGTGTGGGAGCCTCCCTGTGCGCTTGCGTGAAGCCACGGCTTGGCCGAGCTCCTGCCAGTGTGCTGGGCTTTCGGGAGGAGGCGTCGTGACCGCGGGTGGAGGGCGACTGGAAGAAGGCGAGCACTCGCTCATGTTTTGTCGCCTCGAGGAGCAGACAAGGGGTGGGCAGAGAAGGCTTTTTGGCAGAGGAGGCTTCTTGCTGCCTCTTTTCTTGGCAGCCAAGCTGCAGAAAGGGGTGGCTGTCAGAAGAGATCTGTGACTTGAGAAAGCAGAGGCTTTTGCATCCCGGCTCGGGAGGGATGAGGGGTCAGGATGTGTGTGGAGCTGCTGAGCGCCAGGGAGGCACCGGCTGTTGTCAGATGTTTCCTGGAGAGCCAACCATGCCGGCTTTGAGCTGTCAGCGTTACAGGCAGCGTTCCACAGAGTGGCTTGTCTGAACCTTCACTACAGATTTCAAGAAACACTCCCTGTCTAGGAAACTCTGGCGACCTTCTTCTGTGTTGTCCCCTGCGGCGGGCTGAGCTTCGCTGGCCGGCTGGTGCTGTCCTCTGCAGGCGCAGCCCTCCTGCCCAGCTCCCTTCTTCCCAGGTGATTTCTTGGTACTGAAAGTCCCGAGCCCAGATGTCTTGCCCACCAGTCTGACCGTGCCCTCAAGGTGTAAATGGTCCAATTAGAAGAGCTGGGAATCGAGCAGGGCTGGCCCTTGAGTTTGATTCAGGCATCCATGTGTGCAGGAAGCTTGTGTGTAGCTGGTGGAGTGCCATGGGGTCGGAGGGGGTGGTGGGAGGTAGTTGAACACAAATTTCTCTGAGTCCTGTTGCCTGTGGAATGTATCACCCCATTTTCTTTTAAAAATGTGGGAAGAATGTCGTAGTAGCTTTTTTAATTGAAACACAAACATGCAGATGTGAAGCAAGTGTGTGGGAAGGAGGAGTAATTTGAATTGGGCTGTGACTACTTGGATCCCGTGTTACGGAGTCATTTTTTAGCTTTTAGTAGAGAGGAGGGGCTCTTTCGGATCTTGTAACTCACAGCCCTTTTCTTGATCAGAAATGATTAGGCAAAGCAGATCTTTCTTTTTATCTAGTAAAGAACAGACATAAACCAGCTTATTTGCTTGCAGTACTCTTGCGTTCTTCTAAAAGTGTTCCTGAAACAAAGCTTCTAGTGGCAGAAAGCAAAGAAATAGTGCTGCAGCTTTCTTGTTAAGCCGTGCCCCTAAACACAGAGCAACATGTGAATTTTTCAGGTCTTTGGGCATAGGGTTATATCCTGTGTAAATTCGTACAGCGTGTAGTTGCATGCAAATGTGCTTCTTGAACATGAAAAAGAAATGGGTGGGTATTGTAGAAAACTTTTGACTTGACAAGATAAAATATTAGTGCCGAACATGCAAGATTGTAGGATTAGGATTTGTGTTTTCTTCCTGGTTAAGAGGTTATGGTCTGGAAAGAACAAAAAATTTCACATCATGCATCTCTCTTTTCTTTTGTCCTTGTTTATGTTTGTCTTGCAGTACTGTGTTTCCTGGGGATACTGGAAAGGTTCCTCTAGGGCATCTATATTTTGCGTTGTTCTCTGAATGAAGGCAAAAACCCAATTAACTGTTATCTCACCTGGTTTGCCTAGTCCTGCACTTCTTAAATGATCATTGCTAAAAATTGGGTCTTGATTATGAGTGTGGTTTTCTGGGAGGTTGGGTGTTGGTTTTTTGGTTTGTTTTTTTTTTTTTTTTTTTTTTTTTGATACTGAAATTGAGCTTAGATTGAACTCGGTGGAGAGCTTAGCTCTTGCTATTGAGGCTGGAGAACTCCCACTCCCCCCCCAACCCCCAGGCTCCTGGATGCCTGTGCACCCTCTGACTGGGGCTTTGTGGTACGTTTATCATGTGTGATGCAAGAACAGCTATTCCCTCGGTTGCCATTCTTGGATGATAATTTACCCTTCCAGCTAAACCAGAAAAACTCCACCCTTTCCCAGAAGCCCAACAATTCCCAGTTTTCACCCAGCGTCCCTGAGCTCCAGACTTCCCCTGGGGTCTGCTGGCCTTCCGGGCACCCTAATGCTGGTCACAGGGTAAAACCCGTTGTTATCTCTGTGTCCTCTGCCCTGTTCAGCCAGGAGAAATACTGGGGTCAACATCACAGCCAGCCCTATAGGAATTACTTTTGAAAACAGTCTTCAGAAGTGAGGATGTGCAAGAGAGGTTTCCTTAGCTGTAGGATTAGATGGAATCTGAGATTTCTGGGGAAGTTCATTAGTCAAAATTAAATTGCGTTTGAGGAAGGAAGGAAGCTGGGGGGGGGACGACGACAGGAAATGCAGACCACTTCCCTAGCAGCCTTTGAAACAAACCGAATCCTTCTGGTGACGGCCCACAAGGTAGGGTCTAAGGCAGTTAGTTCGCTTTTGAGAAATTGCATGCAAGTGTTCCCTTCCTCATTAGATAGCAAGCGGCCGTACAATTTGCCTGAGGTATGGGCTGTGTGTGTGTAACTCTGACTCTGGTGAGAAGGAAATGACTAAACTTTCTGTCAAACCACAGTAACAAAGAACATCTTTGATTTACCAAAATAGTCATGGTAGAGAGGCTTGGGAATAGCTGCGGTGCTGCCTGCACCCCACGCCAGGAAGAGTAAATCAATAGGAGATCATCGCTCCTGGGGAGCGTGACTCTCATCCTTAAAGGTGGCGTTGATGGAGGGAGACGGACGTGGCAGGACCGGGCGGGAGCTTTGTTCGGAAAAGCTGCCAGGACTTTCCTGTGCTGGTGAATATACTGAGGAAATTGAGGCAGGACTGTTGACTGCCTCTGAAGCGGGTGTCAAAAGGGGCAGAGCGGCCGCGACAGCCCCATGCAGCAGGGCACAGCATCAAAATCCCACAGCCGCTGAGCTCCACGCCTCCTTCCCCACTGCCCGTCTGCTGCCTGTGGGTCCCGGCAGCCCAGGCAGCGGGATTCCCCCTGATCCTGTCAATTTGGGAGCCTCGCCTGGCTCAGCTGGAGTTGAGTATTTGGAATGAAGGGGAGAAGCCCCGTCTAATTATAGGTTTTCCATTTCAGCCCTTGGTATTACTTTAAGTAGACTTAAAATAACACTGTTAACTAACTTTTTTCCCCTAGCTTTGTAGCTTCATACATGACATTCTGCAGTACCCTTTATAGAAACCTCAAGTATTTTTTTTTCCCCGCCTACCACGTTTTGTCTTTTTTTCCATCTGACAGATGTTTTTTTCCTGTATTGCACAGGGCTCAGTACATAATTATTCTGTTGCAATAGCCTGAAGTCCCAGTCCTGTGATGGAGTCTGCTTGCACAGACTCACATGTCCCTGTCGTTTGTGGTCTGTGTCATTTTTTTCCCTGGTGTTTCTGTCCAATCTAGTTTAAAAACTCTTCTGAGAAGCAATGAGCACCCAATCATTTGTGTGCCCCAAGACCACCTATTATAGTTTTTTAGCGTCTGGACCTGAAATTTTGCCTTTTTTTTCTTTTTTTTTTCCCCCTCATCTCCCAGTCATCCATGGGCTGAATTCTCGCTGTTTTAGTTTACACCTGGAAATTTGCAGTTGTTCTTTGCCCCAAGTTAACAACTACTCAGTCTGTGTCTCTTTAGCCCTAAATTTTTTTTTGAGCTGATTCTTTGCTTCCTGATCATGTTGCTTGCTTGTCCTAAATGTCTATCAATTTGGCAATATCTGTTCTTGCTCTTGGTGTGATTTTTATTCGGAGAGCAGCATCTCATCATGCTGGTGCAATGTCCTGGGGGAGGTACACTGGAGTCATAACTAGAAGAATTGCCCATCCACTGAGTGATGCACAGTACCTTCACAGCAGTGTTCCTGGTTGTTTCAATCCTTCTTGCAGCCGTATTTCACTGGGCACTCATGTATGAGTTACTGATTCTTACGTCTCTTCTAATGGGAGCTCATCTAACATCCTAGACTTAGAAGCTTTTTGTTATTGGTTTGGAGTTTTATTCCCCAAACTTCTTTTGTGCATTTCAAATTCAAAGTTTACCCAGAAGCTTCTCCCAGAACAATTTTGTCAAGCTTCCTACACCAAATAGCTCCTATTTTGACCACAATCTGTAGATGGGAGTATCCGTGACTAAAACATTCTGTCATGCCACAGTAACAGAGAACATCTTTGATTTACCAAAATAGTCATGGTAAAGAGACTCAGGAATAGCTGTTGGGAACAAGCTGTAGAGTTGGTTCAGTGCTATGGGCTGCTCTGACTTCCACTGGCTTTGCTTTGTGCTCTGATCTCTAGACGTTCAACACCGTGGGGTGCCTGGTTGGGATTTTTGGAGGTCGCAATAGTGAGAAGGAAGCCTTTACAAGGCATCATTCACCGCCTTCGTTTTGCGTTATACGTGTGTGATCAGCTGGCGAGGTGGAGGGCAGGCACAGGCCAACCATGTAATGTAGAAATACTGAGAGATAATGCTGCTGGGAATTATTTGGAATAAACAAGCTCATTTCCCCTTTGTACATCAGTTGTCATCCTTTAATCTCTTGGTATTGGCTTTTTTTAATGCTGTTATGTACATCATCTGCTGTGCTTCCTGTATCCTGTGTCACTTGATGATAAAATTTTCTAAGATACCACTGTTAAGTCACCTCAGACTTTGTAGTGATTAATTAAATTCTTTATTTCTCTCTCTCCAGTGTCAGAAGTTTATATGGATCAGTGGTACTGGCTCAAGAGTGACGGTGAAGATCAGCATTAAGTCTGTTCCCCTGGGTGAGTAATCTAACCCAACGCATCGCTGATGTCTCTAATATCTACATATCTGTTGTTTTTTTGCTTGGTACCTTACACAACAGCTCCTTTAGGCTTTTATTTCAAATGGCATTAAAATTATGCTGTGTTCAGCTTTCAGCAGGAGTTGTAGAAGAATGTCATGCTGCTTCTGCTTGTATAGACATCCATTTATTTGGTATTTTTTAAAGGATAGCTGTCACTTAACACGGTCTGAACTGCTGTTTAGATTCAGGGAGGCTTTCCACATTTTAAAGGCAGTGGCTTCGGAGTTAATATATGGACTGTGGCAGAGTAAGGAAGTACGTTTTGATTATCCACGAAATAAAACTGAGATGACCACTGTGGCTGTTTCATGGTGTATGATGGGCTCAGGCAGTGCCAGTGCTCCAGTAGGAGACCCACTGGACTTGCCGTGCCTGCGTGCTGCAGCCGCGCTGTGCGCATGCAATTAATCTGACTCGGCAGGTCTATGGCAGCGTGCAGACAAACTGCCAAGAGCTTTCCGATTACTGGGGCAAGTTTATGTGAAAACACATTCAACAAAATAGTTTAATCTGTTGCGTTACTCCTTGGAAATGGTCTAGTTTAGTTGACTTCAAGGAGCGTCATTTTGCATTCAGTCTAGACTGATTCGATCCAAGTAGCCCAGTGCATGTCGGAGCTGGCAGTCTCGTCCTAGGAACGGTTATCCCTCATCTACTTTGTTTTGGATATTACAGTACGATTTAGCATGACTTAGCATCCTAAATTCGAGCTGGTTCTTCATGTGGAGAGCTGGGTCGAGTTGCTGCATCTGCACTTCAGCCATGCGCCCCGTGGCTGGGATGTGCTCACCCTGTAACACCCCCGCGGAGGTCCCAGCTGCTTGCTAGGTCTCTCCTCCTGACTCCTGTGGTTGCTGTTTCGTAGTCTACACAAATGCTTGCCAAGACCCACATCTACTAGCATGCTGCATCCTTTGTCTTGGCTTGCTGCCCTCCAACTGCTCTTGTCTCTGAAGCCCTCATCCTTGTCTTGTCACTGGATGAGGAATGCGGTATTTGTTTGTGCTGTCCCCTCTGACGTGCTGTGTGTTAGGGAAGCAAGCGTACCTCCATTCCTGTGATGCATGTGCATAAGGCTCTGGTCACTTATTTGTTCACCTGTCCAGGGCCCCTGAAAGTCTACAAAGTCTACCTATGTCACCTGTCAGCCTCTGTCCCACAGCTGTACTGGGCTTCTTCTCGATTTCTGTCTTCATGCTTCAAAAGGCTGTCTCCCCGCTCCAGCTGGGACTTGTTGCCTTTTTGTCTACGCTTTCTGTGGCAGATGGGCTAGGTCCTCCTCCTGTTCCCCTGCACCTCACGTGCAGCTGCTGCCCATACACCCTAATGTTCCCTGCACTGCCCTGGGGCCAGCTCACATGGTCAGCAGTGGCTGCTGTTCCTCACAATGTTTAATAGCCTGGGAACCAAGGGGGATGCTTGCCTTGCCCCCACAGGTTTGCTGACAGTCATTGGGCTTTGGAAAGGGCAGCAAGCACCTCCTCTGCTGCCTGGGACCACTGGTGTGCTGCCCCCCAGGGCTCAGGGCTCTCCTGGCTTTGGTCATTGCTGCTCCCTAGAGCTATCCTGCATCCCTTGCCGCACTGCAGGCCCGCAGCATGCAAGGACTGGTGTCTCATTTGAAATGTTATTTCCCTTCTTTCACTCTCCATTTCCATAACCTTTGGAGCACCTCTTCTTGGATCTCCAACCCTGCCCATAGTAAATCACTCTGCGTGAGCTCTCTCTGGGATTCACAGGCTGCCTGGGGTCTTGCACTGGACCTCAAAAGAAGTCGGTGGTGTTCCCTGTTTGTCAGGAACCCTGAACTCCAGTGCTGAATGGTTTTATTGCCTGGGTTTTTAATCAGAGGTCCGCTGGCTCCAGGAGCAGTTATCTATTGTCTCCCATCCTGGTCATATTTCTTCAGTTTTATTGCTGCTTATCAGAGTTGCTGGAATTACACTCCAGCTGGCCCTGCACTTCAGCTGGGCTTGAGATGGTCGTGGCTGTAAAAACATCGTTAGAAGTCCGATGTTGGCTGGCAGCCACGGTCTGCTGGATGTGTGCTTGGAGACTTTCAATCTGCTGGCATCACCGTGCAGATGTCTTGCCTTTGCTGGAAGTCTCTACCTCTTTGCTCTCCAGATGCTGTGCTGGTTTCCCCTCCCCAGGAGCAACAGAAGTTTCGGGACCTAAATCTGCTTTGTTTTCCCCATCATTTGTACTGTTGTTTCTGGGAAGGGTTGTGTGTCCGTGCCCATCCATCCCAGGCTGTAGTAGCAGGTGCTCAGTCCTCCTTTCTCCATTCCCATAGCTCCGGTACTGGCATGTTTCTGGTATTTGGAGGCATGCTGTTTGAGTCAGACCCCTCGCCCTCAGCAATTGGTCTGGAAAGCCAGAGCTGATTTCTCCAGCTGCTGCTTGCTTTCGCTGTGAAATAAATAAATAAGAGCCTCTCTTAACTAGATGGCAAGAAATCTCCATGCCTGACTCAGCGTCGACAGGAGCAGTGGGCTGTGTTTCAGGCTGCTGTCTGCTTCTCCCGGGCAGGGGGAGGAACACGGGCTTTCTCCTTGTGTTGCCCCAAGTTTGGCCCAGATGTCTGAGCTCCAGTCTCGCCACACGAAATGCGCTGATGTGTTTTGAGTGGTGTTTCTATGCCTCTGCCTGCTGCCTCTATTTAGCTGACGAATTCCCATCTCGTTGTTCCCTCCCTAGCAAGTACCGTGTCAAACATGGTGCTGCAATCCAGCCGTGGCCCACAGTAAGGCAGCATGTATAGATAATCCAGAAAAGCTAAATAAGGACTTTAAAATAAGCCTTAGCAGACAGAGCCGCTTTAGTGTGGTGCCGTGAAGACACAGAAACTCAGCTATGTCCATACAGCCAGATTTAATCATATTTCCTGTAGCTGCTGCTCTTTCCCAGCAAAATCTGTACAGGTTTTCAGGTACCTCTTCACCTCGCTCCACTAGTTCTTGGGACTGCTTTTGAGTTAAAGTCTGCGCTTGGTGGCGGCAGATTGTCTGGATGTCCAAAGCTGAGACGGATCATGCACATGCAGCACTGAAATAGCACATGTCCAGTCCACCCTGTTACAGTGCCTGTGTGCAAAAGGCAGGAATTAGTTTTGTTTTTTTTTTTCTTTTCCCAATGTCACATTGAATATGGGAGGGAAGGGAGTACGGGGCTACTTCTGTGTGCGTCTCATTATTGCGTTTATTAGCACTTGCTAACTTGTCCTGCAGGGTCCAGCCCACACACAGCTTTTCTTGGGCTTTTAATAGTTGTGCTAAACTGAAATGTGCTCAAAATAGTAATAATTTAAAACATTTCCCCAGAGCCTGCGGCTGCTCTGCATATTTATGGGAGGCGTAACACTGCCCACAGTTGGGGCGCGGGGGGTCCCCAGGCCACCTCCAGCCCCATTCCTGCCTGGCTGCTGGGTTGTGGTGTGCGTGGCAGGGCTGGCGTGGGGCAGAGCCCCACCGGGGCCAGGGCACAGGAGTGGGGCAGGTGTGGGGCACAGCACAGCTCACGCTGCCGCGGCTTCAGGGTGCGTAGGGTGGGGGTATTGCCTTCATGTTGATGTGTTACCTGAGGCTGCTGCACAGCAAAGGGTCCAGTGCCAGGTAAGATTCTTCATTTGTGGGAAATGTGGTGCTTTCCCCTTGTCCAGACCTTCCCCTGCCGTAACCCAGTACATTGTCGGAGGAGTATTAGGGCATTAAATGACATGGGGATACTGATCAAAGGTCAGTTTTGATCTAATTTGCTGCTGGGTTTGGTAAAAGTTAAAGGCACCAATCTATTTATTTATTTTTGAGTAAACTTTTCTCTTGTGCCAATGGCAGTCCCTGTCCCATATAAGCCTATCACCTGAGCAAGGATCCTCGGGCTGGAGGGGATGGGGAAGGAGAGTGCCACCCTGGCAGGCGGTGGTGGGGGTGGAAGGAGGCAGGATTTTCCTGGTGTTTTTTTTCCTCCCTTTCTTCTGAGAGGCAATATTGCTGCTTGCAGAAAGCAGTATGTTATTACGCTTTTGTTCTTCACATTTTATGTGATGTGGCTTGGGTAAAGTTTTAATGTAACTTAAACATTATGCTCACCCACGATAATAATGGTGGCTCTCTGATATACGTAAATCTCTGCAGAGAGGGAGTTGTATTTATCTGTAAATAGTTAGCATAATGCCCCGTTTATCTAGTGTGTGACCTCTCTGTTGTACACTGCATTTCGCTGCCTCCCTCCCATCCTGTCCTTTTTATTTAATTGACTTTCCCAGTCCTGACAGTTGCTTTATATTCAGAAAACATAAATTCATCCCCCCACAAAGCTTTCAAATCTAATTTAATTTCTTCCCTTGCTTCTTTGAGAAATTCCTTTTGCTCTCTTCAAGACTGAGAATGTACATGTTCCTTGTTTATTTAGGCGAGCTTATTTTGTCTACAGAAACCTGGTCAAAGGATATGTTTCTTTTCTTGCATTTATAATCCTGTGAGGTTTACATATTGGGAATAATCTTTGTGAGCTGGAAGAAGATTGTCCAATCTGTTTTAAGATGTCCCACTTTCTGAGTATTGCATCTCATTAGGAATACAGTTAGCTGTTTGCATGGCTTTTTTCTTCCCCTATATAGCTTGGGGGAGAAAAGATATCATTTCACCATCTAGTAATAATGCTTGGCACTTTGTTTGCATCTTCAAAGAACTGTATAGCAACGAATTGAATAATTTCTGTAACATTGTGTAGTAGTTTCTCATTATTATTTGCCCCATTTTACAGATGGGGAAAGTGAACAAGAAGTCAAGTGACCTTAGGCCATGAAAGGACAAACCAAATTAACTTGAGTTCCCTGCTGCCTGACTTGTACTAGAACAGGATTGCACTTTTCTTTCTTTTTTAAACTAAAGGTGGGGGAGGAAAGTTTTATTCCAGTGGACAACAAAAGGAAAGGGAGAGCTGTTTATCTTTAATAATCTTGCCTAACCTTGTTAACGATTTAGTTATGTGCATTTTGTCGGTGGTGGTTTTTTGGTGTTTGTTTTTAAATACATTGTCTGACTTACTGATGTGGTTGTCACTTCTCAGCGTGTGGTTGGAGGTGGGCGAGGAATTGTCTGGAGTTTATAAAGGCGAAGCAGAATGTAAATTGAGTTAGGGTTGTTGGGGAGGGGAGGGTGTCGCTTACTGCCGGCTGTGGGATCTCTCTGCTCCTTCCCTTCTCTTCCCCCTTGAACCAGAAGCAGGGGAAACTTTTTCTGTAGTATTTGGAAATATTTTTTCCCTATCTTGTTTTCCATCTGAGGCTGAGATGGGAAAAGTGAGCCATCCTAAATGGGGACTGTGTTAACACATGGCATATATAGAAACTAATCCTTCTTGTCTCATCCACCACATGCCACGCTAGGATTTTTTTTTTTTTTTTCCCCTCATGGGCTCAGAGTGGTGTCTGGGATTACTTCATTTGCAGAAATAATTTTATACGACTGCACTAGGCTATAGGGCTTGGTTTACAGCAGCTTAATTAACTGACAAGACCCTCAAATGTGTTGTGTTGCATGCCACATAGAAAAGGTGAGTGCCATAAGTAAGGAACTGTGGAATTATGAACTCTTACAGAGGAAGTCACGGTAACAATATTGTTGAGTGCTTGTTCAAAGTTAGTTAAAACTTCTATTTTTTTCAGGAATTTTGGCTATTTACAAAGGTGCTTTGGAGCATTGGGCAGCATTAGAACTAAAGGTTTAGCCCTCTTGGGGATGACAGATAATCTGCTTGGTGAAAAGTGGCTTGGTGCAGAGGAGCATGGAAGTCACACAAAGAATTTCTTCATCTTTCTTTGGGAAAATCCCTTGGCTGTTTCTCTGCAGGCTCTCAGAGGTTCCCTGGCCGCCTTCTGGTTGGCTTCAGATGCCTTGTTTGATAAACTTTCTGGTGAAAATCTTGCATGACTTAACTTTATTCTGGGCATGCCCTGCTAGTGAAAGTGTTGGAGAAATCAACTGTCTTCAGCCATTCGCTGTATCTGGGGATGCAAAACTTTGCTGAGCCTTTTTTAGGTGATCAAGATTTAACGCCAAGATTATATTTAGATTTCTGTTTCTGACGAGTGGGACAGACAACCTCATGCCTCAGATGAGACCTTCAATGATAGACAATAGCACCAAGGTATCATAGCCAATTTTTTTTTCTTTTCCTTTGAATCTTTTATGTGTCTGATACCTTGTTTGTATGTGCTCCCTTCCAGTGTTGAGCAGAGCTGTCCTGAGCCACAGCGTGCTCACGGGGCTCCAGTTTCACCCAGTGTTTCTCATGATACCCAAATTGCTGATTACTTGTCAGCTGACTCTTTGAGGAGTTGAATGTGGCTTTTCACAAACCTGGATGTTTTTCCCTTGCTGGGCTTGGGGAGCCCTCAGGGCTGGGTTGGGACCTAGACTTCCAAGCAGTAAATGCGGAGCAGCAGGTATGCAGGCTTTCACACTTTACTTGCAGGGTTCGAGCACTTGTAGTGGGGTCTTTGTGTCTCTCCTTTGTCATCTGACAACTTCTCTCACTGGACTTTGGTTTCAGCTGCTTAGAAGAAACTTCAGCAGCTCAGCATGTGGGGAGCTGGGTGTTTGCCTTGAGCTGTTTTGTTGTGTTTTGTTTTTTTTTTTTAATTTCGTGTTTTGTAATTTTTTTGAGGTATTGCATGCAAAAATGATGAGTACTTCCAAGAATGCGTTCAGGGCGAGTTGCTCAGATCATGCCGATACTCTTACCAAGGAATTTTTCGGAGATACTTTAGTATCTCTGCATGTTACTAAGGTATTTGAAATTAAGAGGGGGAGGGAGCTACCTGACTATCTGGATACTTTTTCCTTCTTCCCCCCCTGCCCCGTGCAAATGTACCAAAACTTGGGTAACTTCTCGGCTGTGAGAAGAATTGCATGTCCTTCTGTTTGTCAGAGCCTTGAGAGTGGAATGCTGCGCCTGGCCCTGTGTGGTGACTGCTCCTTGGAGCACCATTGCCCCAAGGTCCAACACAGTAGTCATGGCGCTGAAGAGGGCTTTTCCTGTCATCACTTGTTTGTGGCTGCAGTTTTGCCAAGCACAAGAACTGAGGACAGTGTTGTTTGGGATTATATTTTTTTATTATTATTATTTTTCCCATGTTTCCTCCTAACTGTTTGCAACCAGCAAAGAGAAGGGAGAAGCTGTTGTTTATTACAGGTTGATCGCAAATCACAAACATCACAGACACTCAAGAGAGTAGGATAGTATGAGGAAAGGAAAAGGGTGGTGGGAGAGGGGACATCAGCTTGCATGGAAGGAAAGAAGTAGTGGGAGATGGCAGCCAGAAGGTGGTCACGGCCAGAGGGAAATAGGGGGCAGGTGCTGGGGTGGGTACCTGAGCCAGTGCAGTTCCCCATGGTGAACTTGATTAATACCCTCCGCAGTTTTATTGGTATAACTAAGAAAATCCATTCTGGAATAACATAGGGAATACAGAGTATTTTTTCACTTTTAAGATCTGAAATTTGCAACTTCCATGTTAAACCTGCCTGCCCAACCACCCAAATCCCCACACCCCCACATGCAAACCTTGCATGATAGCTGGACTTCTTGTTGCTCCCTTTCTTACAGTTTTACTTGTTGTAGTGCATTTATAGTAATGTGACTCCGGGATTTCGGATGGCTTTGGGAAATGGCTAGGATTAGCAGGACAGGTGATGAACTTTGATTGAAAAATTAAGCAGTATGAGTTGATGCTTAAGGGAAGCCACCTCAGCTGCTGCTTCAGGAGGAAGGTGTATTGTGCTACAGGATGATCAGGATGCCAGCAGGCATGTGCCTTCCCTTTGGACCAGCTGGGGCATCCCTGTGCTGGGAGGTGATGGCCCAGGTGTGCGGACAGCTTCTGCCCAGAGGGGCTTGGATGAGGCCTTTTTTTTTGCCTGGGGCATCAAACTGCTGTCAGAAAGTGCTGGGAGCTTTTAAGGGCTTGAATGGAAAACCAGCTGTTGTCATCTTTTCACCTCTCCTCATAACAAATTGGTCAGTTGTCCATTCCCCTGTTTGCAAAAGGCTGAATTGACGCTGACCAGGTTTGACAAGTGATAACCAGGGAGGCTGGCTGTGTTCTCTTTTGTGATTAAAGCTAGAAGCTGGCCCTCTGAAGTTAACAAGGCAGTAGCTTCCAGGTTGAGGTGTCTGGAAAATATCAAGGAGTAAGCGACAAGGTGTGAAAGGCAGGGGCTGCTCTGAGCAGCGAGACCTCTCCAGAAACCTGCTGGGAGTGCAGACTGGGGATGGAGTGATGCTTCTCTGGCAGCAACGGCAACATGAGTGGTGCTGCTTACAAGTAGAGATGGGCTGAAGCAGGAGCTCTTTGTCACATCTCCCCCAGCCTTCCATTTGTCTGAGGGAGGCTCAGATGCATACTCCATAAAATTGGTATTTGTACTCAGCCTGCTTATCTGCTGGCCAGCACAGACACTCCCAGTTGTTCTCTTATCTTGAAACCGGAGATGCACCTGAAATTGTCTTTTCAGGATTTGGAAGCTTTTCTGATAAATCTGTCTGTCTGCAAGCTTTTTCAAGGACATGTCACACTTTGAAATCATGGTATTAAAATAATTGCTTTTGAAATGAAGGGGGGGTCATGTGCCCTACATCAGAAATTCCTCTTAGTGCTTATTAATCTGGTATATAAATGTCATGGCTTACATCCACAGGGTGTTTATATTGAATTTTTAGCTGTATCAGTATCTCTTACTCTTCAGAATAAATGCCATATAATCTGGTTATGAGCAATATTCTTAATTTAGACACCAAAAATAGGACATAGGCAAATCTGAGTTACTGTGAGAAAGTAGGAGAGGAAATAGCCTTGCCTCATGAGGGGAGATCAAATTCAATTGAGTCATCTAGTGTTTAATGGTAAAGCCAGAGAATTCACTCTGTTTCATTAGGATAGCACAATGATTGCCATATTTTCTCTTTGTTTTTTTTTCTGAAGGCCTGACTCCCTCTAGTATACCTGTACTGATGTGTGTAACGAGGGGGTAAGTTGGGAAATGCCCTTTCTACTTTTTCTTCTCCCCTGAGCAGTTCAGTGCACACTGATTTGAGGTACATAAAGCAGTAGGGACTTAGGCTTATCCCCCACCACCAAACCACTGGTTTGAGGGAGATGAAGTTGTTCCTCAGGGATCTACAGTGAGCGGCACTGATGAGGACAAGATGTGCATTTTGGGAGCAGAATCATCCTTGCTGGTGGGCATCATCCAAGAGCTCAGACATCCAAAACACCTTCCTCGTTTAACTAAGCCAACTGTCCTATGCCTGAAGGAGGTTCCTTTTCTCTTACCCTTAGCAGCTGTTTTTAAATAACAGCAATGAAACTAATAATCATATAAGCACCAATAGCTAATAATAATCAGTACCCGATAAACTAACGAAACTAATACTGCAGGCTGTCCCTGCAGGTTGATGACTGAATGGCCAGCGTTTTCCTCCTCACCATGAGTGGCAAATGCTGTTAACTTTTAGCTGAGTTGCTGTCTATGTGCTGGGCAGGTGTGTGAGCTTCTTCCCAGGCGCTTCGGTGGAGCCTGTCCTCAGCTTGTTCCCTTCTGCAGCCTGCTCTCCCACCCTGTGAGCGCTCTTGTATGATAGAGCAGCCCTTGTTTGCCCTGATTCACTGGGGATTTTTTGTTTTGTTTTCTGTGTGGAGTCAAGCTTATGGGTCACAGTGGTTCTATATAATCTTAGGTAAGTTTCACCTAGAAATACCTCGGTAAAGAAACTGCTTTTCTGTGCGATGGTGGTGTCACACTGAACAGGAGTGATCTGGAGCAAGATCTGTATTGGAAGAGACTGTGACTTTGTTGCAGACTTGATTTGAGTTTTGTAACTTCAGCATTTCCCTTGGGCCCAAACACCTTTCCCCCCTCCCACACACCACCACTGTAGCTGTGCTCTGGTAGTGCCTATAAGTGGAGAAGGAAGGAAGATTGTTGCCACCAATGATCAGGGTGCTTATGGAGACTTCTTCATGTTCGTTTTGTGGCAGAGGTCATGTCTGGCAGCTGATGGACTGAATTTGGTCAAGGTGAGGAGAGATGGTATTTTACTGTGGACCTTGTAACAGAGGCTGGTATTACTGAAAACACTCACAGGTTGCACAAAGCTGGTGGGATCTGTATTTTGAGGTCCTGTTTTGGTCCCTTAATCAAACAGGCAGCCGGTGTTAAACATGTTCCCAGTACCATTGACTTCAGTGGCATGAGGAGCGTGCTTGTCGTCAAATGTGGGCTTATGCAACTTGCTGATCTCAGGCTGGGTGGGTCTTGCTGAAAAGATCCTGTGCCGACAAAGAGACTGTCTCTATTTCAGGCTGTGGTTCAGCTAGGTTGTCAATCCAATTTAAGGGGACCAGATTATAAACACTGTGAAATGCTGAGCTGGTGTAAAGCTGCTTTGCTGATAAGGAGCTGTTCAAAATATTTGGAAAGTTCAACTTTGCTGTGGGACTGGGCAAGCGGTGCTGGCTGTGCTCACAAAGCTCTGCACCAGGGGCGTTTTGGCTGGTTTGCCTGTTTGGCTTGATGCCGAGCGGTCAAGAGTTGATGTGCCCTGGGTGGTGTTCTGCCTGACGTCCACCAGGCGATGGCAGTGGTAAAGCAGCCATGGTGGTTCTGCCATCTGGGCAGCAAACAGCCATCTCTGTCTGTGGACAGCAAATATAGTTATGTATCCTGTCAGGTGCTGCAGCATTGCTGGGAAAACCCAAAACCAAGCTGACAGCGGCTCTGGTCCCCTTTGTATCTGCTCCCAGCTCCCCACACAAGGTGAAAATCTGATAGGTGGGGGATGCCACACTCTGCCACATCTCTGGCTATTTGGGGGAGAAGCTTGTTGACTGTCAGTGTTTCATCCCCAAAATAGTCTGGCAACAGAGCAAAACCAGCCTGCAATTGCCAGCTTGCAAGTGCTCGCAGGAGCTTCTTTGTGGGTTTGGTGCTTTTCCATCGAAGACCTTGGCACGGATTTCCAGTATTGCTGCCTTTCCTTCCCTTTCCTCCCTCTGCTTCTGGTCCCTCTCAGTACGACAGTTTGCTACAATTTATTGCTTCCCTTGCAGTTTTGGACACTGTTGGAAGTTAACACCTTTGCATCCTGTGAGTATCTAGAGTAGGTAGCGTTGCCCTTGCTTGCATGTTCCTGCTCCTTTGTAGCCTATCTTGTAATTTCATTTAGGGACCTTTTTTGCAGCTGTGCTTCTATCCACAGGACCTCTACCAGTTGTGCTGCAGCGCTCTGGGCAGAGAATTAGGAGGAGTGATGTGCATAGCCCAGCACAAATGTGGTATTGTGTCCTCTGGATAGTTCCTGCAAGTGCTCGTCTGGATCAGATGTCTGGTGCCAAGGGGTTTCTTGGTACCTGGGTGCAGTATTAAGGTTATCCTTCCATGTTCAGTGGGGTGTTGTCAGCCAGTGATAATCCCCTGTCACTAAAGGTAGGGGCAGCGCTGCTTCGAGCAACTGAGGTAACTACCTGTTGGGAGGATGGGAAAGAGAAGCCCAACAACATTGCTACATGAGAAGAAACTATTAGTGTAGTCAGTTATGACAGCAAGAAACCATGTACATACACAACAAATAGCAGTAATGTACTATGGCTGTCTCTTTTAATGCTTCTACTGTCTGATTAGTTGTCAACGTCTGTTAATTTCTGCTACCGCAAAATATGTAGACAGTTCTGAGGTTTGCGTTATTAAGAGTGTATGTTGTGTATAATTTATAGTGTATTATGACAGCTGTAGAGAATGCCATAATCCACACCATGGAGCACTGAGATATGGCTGAGTTGCTATCTCCTGTATTATCTACAACAAGTTTGGAGCCTTGCTGGTGTTACAACAGGAGAGGGAACATGTGTAGTCATGTTACTGTCGCTAGGCATTTGCATATGGCTCTTGGAGCACGGCACAGCACAAGGTTGCTGGCCTGCAGCCACACCAGCTTCTTGGGATCTTGTCAGATCTTGCAAGCAAAGGAGCGCCAGGCTGGGTCACAGTTCTGGGACAAGAAACCTCCAAGGCACAGGCTGCTGTTGCAGAGATACTGGGGATGTCCTTGTGGTGCCATCTGTACTTTGGCATGCGTGCGTTCTGGGTGTGTTTCTCTTTTTTTATTGTTACTTGGTATTTTCTTACTTCAGAAGAACACTGTATTATTTTCTAGTGTTAATTGGAAATAACACTTGATTCTCCTTTTCCCCCATCCTGTGCCCAGTTCTAAATGATTTGAAGCTGAATTGCTTGAGATACGAAGACAAGTGTAGTGTTGATTATTTACCAGATAACGATTGCTCAGTCACAAGTGGAACATCGTCCGCACTAAGTGTGGCCTTAGTAGCAGTGTGGAGCTGTGCTTGAGATTCCTGGATGCTAGTTCCGTGTGGAACACTGTCTTTTTCCCTACTCGTGTGAAGTTCCCATGAATGAGAAGTTCTCACTGGTGAGAATTTTGCACAGGTAGATGAACACGTGCTCTAGTCAGGTAGGCTAACCCATTAAAATAGCCATGAAGACCAGAGTAACAGGAGTCTCAGCTCAGGTGAGCAACTTTTAACCTAAGCCCTTCAGGGTGACTGGTTTAGCTAAGCTGTTTCTTTTGATTTAACGCCCAATTTACTTAATCATTATGTCTGTCTTCAGTCAGGTTAGCTCTCTTTAGTTTGGCAGCTGGAATTAGGAAAAGAATGTATTTTTCACAGTGTTAGACCTATCCTTTGAGTTGGCAGACTGCTGTGTTAAACGTTCAAAATTGTTGTCCCCACTTAAGCTGGAGGATTCCTGCGTTGGACCACACTGCTGTAGTACCAGGAGAGCCTTGGGCCAGGCTGCTGCAGCGCGAGGTGTCGTGTGAGCACAAAGCAGGCGGTCTCAGCAACCAGGAGCGCTGCCGAGTACAGCCCAAGGAGTGCCTGTGGCGTGGGAACGTGCCTGTGACCATGTGAAAATGTTTCCTCTAGCTGGAAGGAGTATCGCAGCTGTCTCGACGTGCCTTCTCAGTACTGATTTCAGGCTTGAAGTCCTCTGTCCCAAAACCTGTTGGTTTCCCTCCTTCCTCCTGCAAGCTCCCGGGGCAGGCCCCGTAGCTGGTGCACTGCCCTCCGGGCACAAGTCCACTTGCTGATCACTCACTGTAGGGTCAACGCTAAATGTCTCCTCCCAAAGCCCACAGGCACATGGTCAGATCAGATTGGCTTTGTTACCTATTTACTCAGCAGGCTGCCTTTGGGGCACGTGGTGTTGGGGATGTCCTAGGTACCTTACCCAGACCTATTTGCAGCTGAGTACACACTTGTGCTAAATCGCTTTCCTCCATGGAAGGTCACCTCTTCAATGTTGACCTAGCCCTTCCACTGGCGGGTCCCCTATTTCTGAAACCCAGACATCTTCTGGGTCTTTTTCCTCCTGGTTCATTAGGTAGGCAGTGTAGGCAGCATCAGCAGTCAAGCCCTGCCTGATTATAAGCCACAAGGGAACACAGACAAAGTCAGTCTTTGCAAAGAAACTCCCTGGTTTCTGGTGGTATCTTTTCCCAGTAAGACTACTGCTGCAGCCAGAAACTCCTGCAGCATCAATGCAGGATTTGGCCCAGCGTCTGTCCTCAGCTGTGCTGAGTTGGAAGAGGCTGACCAGAACTGGGAATGCTCCCCAGCGCTGTGGACAGAGTTGGTATTGCAGTGTAGCAACAGCAAGTTAAGGTTTCTTCTCCTTGAACAAAGGCGTTTCGATAAATCATAAGCAACTTTTGCCTGACTAGCACTAAAGTGGGTTTGCAGAAGTTTCGAAATGGGCACAAAAATGTCAGAAGTGTGACTGAATATCAGAGCTTGTTTCATTGATAGCTCAGACTTGGTTTAGAAAAATGGGATGCCATTTAAGTAGTGGTCTTGTTCATGTTGTTTTCCTTAGTCTTTTTTTAGACACAATAATGCAACACAGGGAATTAAACTCCTACTGTTTTGAAGGCTTTTAATTAGTACTGATTCAGGTCTTGCAGTCTGTAAAATACAGCACATCACGTCACACTACTTCATCTTGGATAGCACTCTACTTTCTTTTTAAAGACAATTTAAATAGAATATTAAGGGAGGGAAAAACCCCGAAACCAGAGCACAGAAATGGCAGTTTAGTATTCTTGACATTTCTCAGAAAGCTGCTTAAGATTATCTCCTTAAAATAGCAGATTTCGCCTGCAAGTCAAGTAGAGGAGCAGGAACTGATATTTCATTAAAATACTATGAGAGGCCTGAATGCATTTATGATCCTTGAGACATTTGCAGGAAACAGTAACTTGCTATTTGGAACTGTCATAAGTTTTAATAAAGGGCAAAAACCAAATCCCAAAGGCCAGCAGCATGACTCAATACCTCCACTTTCAGAGATCTGGTTGTTACCACACATAGATACCTGTTCCTGGCCTTTTTATTTTAATTTTCTTCTTCTTTTTCTGAATGTACTTGTGAAACCTTTTATTTTAATGTTGGATGTTGAATCAGAATTTAGATAAACAGGAGTGGTGATTGCTCTTACACGTTAAATGTATGACCCAGATGGACTTTCTTCCAAAAAGTTATGAAGAAATGAGGAGACCTTCAGTTGGCTTTCTGGAGGATCTGCCATGTGGGCAGTGTGTTTTTAAGGTTTTTCATAGAATTGAAAGTTATTCTGGATGTTTTCCTTTTCTCTCACCTCACACCGTCAAGGAGTTGGGCTTCTGTCAAAGATTCTTTACTTTAGCTTCAAAAATGGAGTTGGAAAAGTGGTGAGATTGGAAGATAATCTGCTAGGTAAGGTCTAAAACAGCAAGAGTAGTTGTGTAGAGCATGTTATTGTTCCATTTTTGAAAGCACTACTTTGGCACTTCTAATAAACTTATATTTAAGGCAACAAGTTTAATATTATCCATCTGTATTTTCCACTTGGTTTGTATTGCAATAAATCTTACACTCAGAAAATGAGAAGGAAAGATTTCTTTTAAAATTTCTTACCTTCAATCACTTTTTAAAGTAAGGCATTTTCCAATCAGGGGAAATTATTGTTAATGAAATACAATGTAATGGCAACGTATTTTGTAAGGCTTTATCAGCAGTAATCGTGCACTCAGTTACGTGCAAATGCTCCTTGTACTTACATGGATTTCCAAAAGCTTTAACAGGGCTTCCTGTTGGACTTGTAGCTTATTTGCACACAGTATTTATCTTCAGCGATCAAGTAAGGCTGTTTCCCTGGGTAAAGCAGTTGAAGCGTGTAGTGAATTGCAGGAGCACCCAGCTTATGCAAAATTGAGTGCACAGTTGCAGTGACTGGTCTTAAAAGTTTGTCCTAGAGAAGTCCTTGTGTTGTAGCATTTAAGCAGCTAGAGCTTTCTTGCAGTGTTGCTTTTTGGACTTTGCTAGAAACTCACTAATAAGTGTTGTTTCAGTAACACAGTATTTCCAAGGTATTTCAGTACTTGTGAAACTGTAGTATACCTGGAGTGAGCACGCTCATGTTGATTGATGCACAGTAATTCATTTGAGAAAGTAACAGAGTTAATCAACAAGACCTGAACCTCTGCGAAGTAAAATATCATGGTGGTTGTATCTTGCCAGCAAAACCTTGACGTAGATGAATCCATCTACATAAGCAGCAGAGTTTCGTGCTGTAAGGAAGGTAATTACCATAGGGGTTTTTGTAGTGCTGCTGGAGAGGGTGGGTGCAGCAGTGGACCTTTCTGTGAGCAGTTCAGCACACTTGTGATCTAGGGCTGCCCCCAGTGCAGTCCAGTGACTGAAGAGGCAACCTCGCGTAGCTGCTTAAATGCCTCTGCTGCAGGCTGTTACTGTACAGCGGTAAGTAAATGATGAGCTGTCCCCGAGAGAAGCCGTACGATGACAGGACCCCTGCATGAAGATGTATGATGATTTACATCCTGAAATAAGCAGTGTTTCCGTTCCTAAACAGGGCTGAAGCTGTAGGTCTATTGTATATGTAAACATCCTTACCAGTTTTGGATTTACTTTTCCCTTTTTAAGCAGCAGGGTCATCATTAGTTGGGGCCTTGGCATCACCAGTGTCTTCTGCAAGCCCACACTAGTCTGTCTCATTGTTTTCTTTCCGTTCAGCAGAGTAAGAGTAAGATCTTCCTCTAAGGGAGGATCCCGCCCTAACTTTAGCCAGGGAAACAAAATCTGCAGTGCTTCAGAGCTAAATATAACCCCCCGGAAACAGCCCTTCCAGTGATGGCTCAGTAAGTGCACGACAAATAGTCAGCCCCAACAAAGGGAAATACAGGGGCAATAGTTTTAAAATAGTTATTTTTACACATCTATTATGTATGAAGTGAAAATCAACCTTTTAAAACTTCTTCAGTGCTTGAGAACAAGCGAGACATCTCCTCCAGGTAACTCCTGAGCCTCCATGTATACCATGAAGGATTTGGCCCCAGATGTTCACATGGTTTGCTGAGGAAGCTGCTAGTTCATGGTGGTGGTGAGAAATATAATGATTTGTTTGCTTCAGTTTATTTGGGGTGTGTCTTTCTTTTTTGGTGCTTTTGGGTTTTTTTGGCATGGTAATAGAAGACAATTTCTAGGACCTTCTTTTTTCAACTGGTCCAGTGAGGTCCTTGGTTGAGGCACAAAGACCTGGTACATCTTGCCAGCCACCGCCTTTCACTGGCAGCTTTTGCAGTGTTTTGGGAGTCCCGTTGAGTTCTCCTCCTTGCCTCTGAAGAAAACCACTGAAGATTATCATCTCACCCCTATTAAACTTCATCACCCCTATTAAACTTCATCACCCCTATTAAACTTCATCACCCCTATTAAACTTCATAAAGGCTTTGGCAGTGCCGGTGGACCTTTGTTTTTCCCTCAACCAACCTCCTCCCTCCTGTGGCCTTCACGGACTGGGCACCTCCATTGATCACAAATTCCCTCTTGATGTCAGCAAGACTATTTGCATCCTACAAGTTGAACCTGTGTTGTTCATTGGGACCAGGATCTTCAGCCGCAGGTGGGTCTAGGGCTGTACTCTGTTTCTATTTGACCTTTGATGAAGAACTCCTCCTTGGCCAGCTGGTATAGTGAAAATTGGGGTATAGTTAATATGTACCTTTCTACAAGACTGAGTCTTCCCCCCCACCCGAAGGTTGGGAGAGTGTGAAACACTTTTAATGTCTGCTTCCTTTAGCATCAGATGTCTAATTTGATTTGTATGTAAGTAGGAAAACTTTGAAGTGTTGTTGAAATACAAAGGAAAAGTACTTCAAAGAAATGTAACATTAAAAGTGTATCTGATCCCTCGAGGGTTTTGAAGTTTTATCTTGAGATTATGTATTCAGAGGAACATTTGTATGGAAATACTAAGGGTCATTAATTCATCCAAAACAGTATGAATGTTGCTAGTCAGCATGCATTGGACTATTCTGTACCAATTTTGATTTCACATCGTGGCAGGAGAGCAGTCCGTCACCCGTCTATCTTTGTTGCCAATGTCTGTGACACAGTAAGAAGTTAAGGTGGTCTCTGACAGGGAAACCACAGCACAATGCTGCTACAGCGTGAGACTTGTTCACTACTGTTACCCCATGTCCAGCAGAGATCCCTGGATACGGCCAAATAAAACCGCATTGTGTTAAGCTCCCAAAACTTCTGATTTGCATCAGTTGCTCTGCTGGACTAGGGCCATGGTGGGCCATGGGAAGCAACGGGGTACTTAATTACAGATTTCTAATAAATATCTTGAACTTTGGGAGAGTTCAGATCTTGGATCTGAGCTTTTTTACAGTTGGGCATCCACTCCTGTAAAAACATGCCCAGCTGTGCTGGAGGAGAGGGTTGGTTTTGCTTTTGGCAAACAAGGATTCTGGCATCGAAGTTTTTAATTGCAGGAGTTATGCTAGCAATTCCCAGAGCTCAAGGGTGGGTGGGTGTATGTGCAGGAGGGGCTAATTAGATGTGTATAAATCACGGGCTAGGCAGAGCTTTAAATTCTACATGTATTGATCCATCCTTGCTATCTTCTGTTACAGTGGGGCTTTGGAAAGTTAGAAAACTATGAAGTTACACAAGAACCACTTTTTCCCAATACAACTGTAAAATAGCAGTGAGGTTATTTTTGGTCTTTTTATATTATAAAAGCAACTTTTAATGAAAATACTGTTAAATTACTTGTATTGTTTTTGCAGCTTTATTTAAATTTCATCTGTAGGTTGAGGGAGGGGATACAGTTAAGCAGCCTCAGCTGTTTTTTCCTCTATCACAGACTAAAAAAAAAAAAAAAAAAAAAATAAAGTCAGGTTATGCTGCTTCCCCCATCCACATTCCTTCTATGCCTTACTATTACATGTCAAATAAGGGGCTTCCTGTGTTCAAGCTTTCAGGATATTCTCAGATCACATCAAACTTCCTTCAGCAATCATGTGACTCAATAATATGGGGTTTTTTTGGTAATGAAAACTAAGATCCTAGTGGAATTACTTCTCTGTGAGATCTCGAGTTTTGGGAGAAACTGGTTGTTACAAGGTTTATGGTGTAAAACTGGCTTTCTAGCAGAGTCTGTAGACCTGGCTGGCATATCCGAGTTATAGACTGGCTTAAACATGTTGCAGATACTTGATAATGGAGAGGGGCAATTCCGCTCCTGCACAGGACAGTATTTCTACATTATTGTTGTATGATTTAGCCATACCTAACTTGCTTCAGACTCGTTGACTTGGATCGTGGCACCACTGGCCTGGGCAGCATGGGGTGGTGTGTGCTAACCCATCCCCTGCTATCCTGTTGCCTGAGAAAGCTTTGCAGCCCCTTGCTTCAGTTATACTGCTCTGAGTACCCAAACCAGGTGGTTTATAGGTGTATTCGCACTGTACTGCTGCAATTGGATTGTAAATTTTCTTGTACCACTCTTAAAAGTTATCTTATTATCCATTTTAGTGCATTATAGCCCTGTCTGCTAAAGGCAGCCTACTGTTAGTAAGGTCAGTAATAAACCACAGTTTATTGCTGTATCTAATGAAACAGGCATTTTGCATTGTTCTAATAATAATAAAAAAATATTGTTTCACACTTAGCAGATCATCTGTAGCAAGAAACTCAGTCTCAGTAACCTTGTTATCCTACAGAAATATAGGTGGGTTTGTAGCAGCTGGAATTCTTTTCCCAGTTGGGCATCAAACATGCATTGATGCAAGTATGTCTTAAGTTGCTGGCTGCTAAGATTTTTTGTCATCTCATGAGCTGCATCTTCCTCTGTTGTAAAGCCGAGACTTTCTTCTCATCTTGCTGATGGGGCCATGGGTGACAAGTGGAATATTTCCCACTCCTGCATATGCACAGAGGCTTGGCCATGGGGTGGAGAGTGGCTGCTTGCTCCCTTCCATCCCTACATCAGTCCTTCTTCCTGGACAAGAAGCAGAAAGAAGTCACCTTCCCCTCTGCCACCTCCTTTCTTCCCAGCTTCCCTCTTCCTGCTGCCGAAGAAAGGCCAGGACCAGGTTTGTTTCATGCTCTGTTCCTGCAGAGGTGACAGCTCAGGCTTGATGCTGACCTATTGCCTCCCTCCACCTTGCTGGTGAAAAGCCTTCCTACCCTTCAGTATCACCCGTACTCCATGGCTGTATTATCCATGTAGCCTTCCAGCCCAACCCAGCATTGTTTCTATTCCCCTAGGACTGGTGTCTTGTGCACACCTCTGAGCCCCAGGCACAGCTCAGCCCCTGCTCCATTGAGTTTTTTAGTCTCGAGTGATGCTGGAGACCAAAGGGCACCAGGGCATGAAAACATCTTTCTTCAAGGGATAGTGAGGAGGTGTCAGTCTGACAAGAGGAGGAGAGGTTTAGACGAGATGGAGAAGACTCCCACTCTGGAGACATTCAGAACCCGCCTGGATGCTGTCCTGTGCAACTTGCTGTAGGTGACCCTGCTCAGGCAGGGGGGTTGGACTAGATGATCTCCAGGGGTCCCTTCCAACCCTGACCATTCTGTGAAGACATCATCTCTATCCTGAAGAACCGACTGTGGGCTTTGAAAAAGGAGTGGCCAAGAGAACTGGTTTCTGTGTCCTAGCTGCAAAATTGCCTTTGTGCTGAGAAGCGAGGTGGGCCCAAGGTTAGGCAGGACACACAGCTCCCCAGCCAAGCAACACCGAGTGTTAGGCAGCGCTGTGGACAGCATATGGCTCCTTGGAGTTGCACTGTAGTAATAGGGTTTTTCTGGGGGATTTGTTTGCTTGCTACTCTGCAGTGCAGCATGTGGAAGACAAGAGAAGGGCCCTTTTCTCGAGCTGAGAGCGCACGGCTTTTGTCCTTCATCTCTTGGCACTGAAACTTTGGTGTTGAAAAAGCAAGACAAAATCAACAGCAGTCTGCCCTCCGGCTGAAAAAAAAATAAAAAAGCTTTGCTTACTCCAGCGTTACCCAAATCCCTGGTTATCAGACTCGGGCCTGTGTTGTCCTAGGGACTGGAGGTTGTGTCCTGGGAAGGGATGTGGGGGTCAGAAGCTGGTTGAGAGTGTGGGAAGGGTGGTGCTGGGAAAAAGCCACATCTGTGAGTGCCTCTTCTTCACCCTGGGCTTGAACGAGCGGCTCTGGAGCTGGGCAGCAAACACAGGCGGTGTCCCAGAGGAAGGAGAGGATGGTCCCCAGGAGATGGGGGAGAGCATCCCGACAGGGCCACACTCCCTGGGCAGGAGATCTCTCCCTGCTCTGAGCTGGGTGGTGCATTGCTCTGCAGGGTCTTCGTCTGTGGCTGCTCTGGATGGCAAGGGGATAGCACGGACAGCAGTTGTCAAAACATGGAGGTGACTGTGTTCACCTTTGCTTTCTTGTTAATGACAGCAAACAAGCATGTTTCAGAACGTGTTTTGCCCATGAACTACTTGGGCCTTTTCAAGCCTAAGAGCTAATTCAAAATTTGAAGTCCGCGTTTTGAAGCGCACAGTACCTACATCTGATATTTCAGGAGTCTCAAAGTTAGAACATCCATTTTTTAACACTGATTAAAGTCACGTGCTGCCTAAAACAGGTTATCTTGATGTACACTCTCAGATACCCAAGTTGTACTACCTAAACATAAGCTGTTGGCAATGCTCTAGTGTGAGCTATTGGCAAAGGGCTTTAGTTTAGAAGAAAAGACGATGAAAAGGTCCATGTGTTTTTCAGGTAGGCAAGAGAAAACTAGGGTGAAAATGGGCCTACAATTTATTATTTTTCACTTATTCCCCCTGTATTTTTCTCTTTAAAATTCAGTCCTCTTCTATTACATGAGGGAAGAAAAAAAAAAAGTCCTCAACCATGTTGAATTTTATCCTGCTTAATTTTTAAAACGCCAAGAGGAGAGAGATGGGAAATCATGCTGTATCAGGGGATTGTTGGTGTGTATCAGTGGTGGTGTGATGGTGGTATTGGCAACCTCAAGTTCTCGGATATCACGAGTCTTTAAAAAGCAGAGGTATCCTTACACACAAAGCGTGCGCTTCAGATGTCACACTATTCTTTTACATAATTATCCTGAAAAGTACATCTTGATGTAGCAAAATCAGAGGCAGGTAGACAGGATGTCATGCTGGGACTTTACATGCAAATTTTCCCTATGTAACCCTATGTTGATGCTGTGGAATTATAAGGTATTAGTTTTCCTGTTGTTTTTTACGGACACATGTGAAAATACTGTTCAAGCTAAATATATCTTATTTACTTTCTGGGCTTTTGATGGTGTGTGTCCTCTACTTTTGCTTTGTGCAGTGACAACACTAAAACTGGATCTGGAAAATCCTGGACCTGAAGGTCCAAAATCTAAAGCCAAACTTTTTCAAATCTGGAAGTCTGTGAATTTGATCTTTGGATCCAGCAATGAGAACTATGAAATTGGATCTAAATGTGGATCTGTGCTCAGGACTTGATGGTTCTTAAGGTATTTTGAAGAACTACCTTTTGGACTCTTACCCAACAGTGTGTCTTTTGTTTCGTAGCCTGTGTGGCCACAGCCTGTCAATAACATGTTGCTGGGGAATGTGAGGCATTTCCTTGCTTGCATTAGCAGTCTCGGAGTGGGGAATGAATATCTCAATTGTTTTTCTAATCAGTAGATCCAAGCAAAACATGTGAGAAAATAACATATTGATTTCTCAGACTCTCTAAGGTGAGTAGTTGAAGGGATTCGCTATGTAGTTAACCAGTAAAACACGAACAGCCTAGAATGAAGTATTTCTGTGGGGTTTTTTTGTAAGCCTGCGTTTGACCTTGGATTGCTTGTGAGTAAAGAGTGAAAGTGAGTCTGAAGAGTGTTTGCAGACAGGTATTTGCATTGCACTGCTGCTTTGCAGGTAAAGTACTGCCGCTCTGGCTGCCTCTGTGTCATCCAGCGATCACAGAGCTTGCTGGTGCATCACAAAACAATGTGACCTGTCACCTGCTGTGTTTTTTAAATTCCTTTCAATTACAACAACAAAAAAAAGGAGCTGCTGAAGAATAGGGTAGCAGAGATAAGCAAGGAGAATGATTTCAATACTGCAGATGAAAATAAATGGTTCGTTTTGTGGTTGGGTATGAAGCCATAAACCTTGACTCAGAGACTTTGCGTGTTTTTAGAAGCTGTTTGCCATGTATACATCTCTGTCAAAGTATCTGAAGGATGCTTATCTTGTCAAGGCTTAGCCTTTGCATCACGGCTGATGCGTTTAACAAATTTTAAGGCAAAATGCAGAATGCGACTAAGCTGGTTGGTAACAAAAGTTGTTGCATGATTTGAGGTAAGTTTTTTCCCAGGTATAAACAATTCTATCTTGGAAGGATTTTTGTGCTTTATGCTCTTAAAATACTTTTAAGTCTTTTCTATGGCTTGATACCTTTTATCTCAAGACATTTCTTATGTACTGTGGGATAGGCTTTCAGCCTCAGTGTGCTTCCATTCATTTTTATCAGTTAAAGGAAATAAATAATTTTTGTTATATAATAAAAAATAATGAAATTCAGGGAACAAAGAAAGGATCTAGAGTTAGAGAACAAAGGGACGTTTGTTGCTTTTTGGTAGTCCTGCGTAATATGAGAACAGTACTGCTTTGATGTCATTGACTAGAGTTCAGCAAATTCGAGAAGAAATTTATTTATGTATATAAACATAAATAGACATTATCAGTTTAAGTAAGCTTTTGCAGACATTTGGGTTGCTTTTTATTCAGAATAATGTTTATCCATTTTGCGTGGCTGAGTGTTGGGCTCTTGGAGGGTGCTGATCCTGGAGGCACCGTGAGACTGGTCCCACTGGGCTCCCACTGCGGGAACAGGGCTCCTTGTAGCCGTCCTCCCAAAATGGAGGACTTATAAGTGGAAGGACCAGCCAGAAGACGTGCCTGGTCTCACCAGGCCTCCTTGCTGCGACCTGTGTGTAATGACTGCTCAGCCATGGTGGGGCAAGAGATCACAGGTGCCTACTGGGCAGAGCTGCCAGGGAGGTGTCCCTGTGCCTGGGATGGACCTGAGCAGAGGAACCTGCCTCCACACAGGCTCTCTCCTCGGGGAAGGGGGGCAATGTCTGAATTATGCGGCTCAAAGCATGTTTGGGACCTATCTGACTTCCTGTCCCCGCCTCATGCTAAGATAGTTCTCTGCATTACTCCTGTTAAGGTATTTCCAGCATTCCTAATTTTACTTTCTAGATTTCATTTGTTCTTCTGTTGCAGAACACCAGAGCAATATATTCAATAGGGATCCATTTTCTTGTGTAGTTTTTTCTTTCAGGCTTGGACTGTATGAAATGGAGTCTTTTTTTATGTTAAAAGAAATGTTAATGACTCCTAGTGTAAATTAGCTGAATATATTCATTATTAAGTGTTAAATGCTACTGACTGGTGGTGCTATAGTTGAGTATCTTCAAAAGATCCCATGAGAACTTGTGCCAGAGATTTAGACTGAATTCATTTGAAGCCCATTTTATTTGTGATTGAAATGTATTTTGCAATTAAGTCTCTGTGTGTTTGTGTTTCTCTTCTGGCCAGCCAGAAAAAGCACAAATAGATGTGATAATATGTCTGAAATTACATTTATCTTCATGAAATAGAGATTTACCTTGTAAAATTAATTGCTAAGGATGTGTTGTTTCAGCATTGCAAGGCAAGAGGGACGAATCCAGAAGATGCTTCAGACCTCTAGTAGTCATCTTATACATGTAGGACCGAGAATGCAGGGATGTTAATTTTGACAAGGTGAAATTTGGGGTTTTACTTTTGCTGTGAAGCAGGTTCTCTCCCCCCACCTTCCCTGTAAAAGACGTCTGCAGTTTGTTAGCTTTTTCATTGTATTTTTGTGGTAGACTGCTCTGGGGTAGCAGCCTCCTCTTGGGGGATCCTTTTTTTTGTTCTCTCCAGATCTCAGGAACAAACCCTAATCGAGATTTTTCCTTCCTGTGTATCAAAATGTCCTGATTTAAGGAGTGTTATGTGGGAATGGGAGAGCTGGGAAACTGAAGTCATCCATCTTATTGCATCATATCATAAAGATAATCTGTAGCTGATGCTTTCTTTCTAAATGCTGAGCGTTTGCAGAGCACGTGTACGATGAGGAAGGTGAGTGGGACGAAAGGCCAGCCCCTGCCCTTCCCCGGAGAGGAAGGTTGCACGTGGGGCACCGTGTGTCCTTTTGGCCTTGGGACCTGCTAGCTGGCGGCTGATTCTCCTCAGCCCTGTGAACCTCAGGGTTTTGAAGCATGGTGTGTTTTGCAGGTGGATGTCCAGAATGAGACCACCTCAAAATAAAAAAAAACAAAAAACAAACTCTTGAAGATGTTGCCTCTAGATGCCTGTCTGTGTGTTGTTTGATCTAGGAATGAGAGCCTCTGGGTGGGGAAACTGTAATTTCCTACATATGTAAAATGTTTAAGCACTTTTTTTTTTTTAAAGTCTGCCATCTTAATTAAATATCTGATTTTGAAATCCATATTCAGGCAGCTTTCCTGTTTGCATCCAGCAGACTGCAGTTCCCATTCACAAAACCGCTAGTGTTTTTTTTCTGGCTTTCCTTGGATTTATTTGCAGGGCAGTGTTTTGTTTTCTCTGCAAGCCGTTTGGAATACATCTTCACTAGCACTGTAGCCGGAGGGTTTGTATGTCATTCAAAAATAAAAATAAAAAATCTCCACCTACTGAAAAGTGAACAGCATAGCCTTAGCAACCGGCTGGTGTGTTCGAACCAGACGAAGGGACACGAAACAAGTAACACCAAATAACGTGGTCTCCATAATGGCCAGGGATGCGGTAGAAATGCCAGCTGGTAATAAGATTAATCGTAACTGATAGTAGAGATAGCTGCGTTTGTATTTTATTTTTATTTTTTAATGGTGGATTGTAAATACAGCCTTGATGAAGCAATGCTTGTTCTTGTCAGCATGAGCAAGGTATTCAGCTGGGAGCTCTAAAAGGGGGATCTGCCTCTGTAAAAACAACCCTCCCGCCCCATCTTGCACTGGTTGTGCACACAGGAAGGTAAGTGTTGTCATTTTCTTGGAAAGCAAAAGGAAACTTATTTAAAATGGTCCGTCAGAGAGGGTGCTGTCAGTACTTTCCTCCCAGGTGTGTTCTCGATGGCGTTATGCCACGGGTGGATTTTGTGCGTCTGTCTCCTGTGTGCACCTTGGTTTCTCATTTGTCTGCCGTGTCATAGATCCATCTGTGTTAAGATGATTATTTCCTCCTCCTCCCCCCCCCCATTTTCTGCTTTTGTGGATGAAAGGAATTTAGACTGCTTAACATCATCTGAAATAATAGCTATTCCTTGTTTTCCTAAGGAGCTCAATTGTGCTTCTTCAAGATGGATTTCCGTTCATGTTACCTGACTGCATGGTTTTCTTCAGTCACTGCCAACAAAAAACCCCAAAGCCTTGAGTATTCTCTTAGGTTTTATTTCTATTAGACCAAAGCCATAAAAAGCAAAGAGTAAAGAAAGGAACATGCATATTGAGAAAGCTCTGCTGTGTTAGTTGTTAGCTGAGGCTCCTCTTGAAGTTTGTCAAGTCAGAGGCAGTCTCGGTGCCCTTCAGCAGGCACGGGGGTTAATCTGCTGGCGTTTCAGTATTGTCCTCTTTCCTGTAATCCACAAAGGGCTGCTGATTTATGTCTTCTGTGTAATAATTGCATTTCTTTGACTCCCTCTGCACCTCCCCTTTCCACCCTCTTCCTCCTGCGGTTTGTTGTCTTTTCTTGTTTCATGCAATTTGGTTCTTTGGTCTGCTGGTGTATGAGGTCTTTGATTTCCCTGCTGCCCATCCGTTCGCTGTGTGCCGGTGATGGTGTGTAAAGAATAAAAGCGATTCTATGCTCTTACTGGGGGAAGGATGAGTCCAATAGTATTTTTCTATCACAGTGGTTTTACTTCCTGACTGCTAGATGTGATGCACTGTACTGGGAAGGTGGACAGAGCAGGATGTGCTGTTCAGGCTAGTTCTCAATGACCACTTTTAGGACCAAATAACTGGGGAAATGGGATTTTGTTATGTCATCTCCAGCTGTTCGGCTTGGGGGCTTTTTCTTCTTTTTAGTTCACCTCTCCCAAGTTTCTCAGCTGTAGGCTTGGTCAGGCGGCCAACAGCTGCTCCGTCAGTGGTGGAAGGATTTTTGGAGATCAGTGTGTTTGCACGGTCTTGCTTCATTAAATTTTATCTTAAAATTTCTCACTGCTGCTCTCGGCAGCACAGCTCCTTTTGCAGTACCAGTGGAGGAAGCACTGTGCAGACTGATGTCTCTCCTTCCTTGGAGGTAGGACCTGGTAACAGTGGGGTAAATGTTGGAGATCTCCTGGATGCTGTTGGTATCGCCGTCTGCCGTTGCTGCTCCCTTCAGTAGAACTGTGTTAGGGATTTTTGATAACCGTGGACAAAACCTTTGTTTATGAAAAGCAAGGAGGGATTTATTTGGAAACATGAGGATTGATTGTGCCTGGATGAAGTGCAGGGTTGGTGATTTTTCTGTGCCTATGAGCCATGGCTTCATTGTGCAAATGTAAATTAGCAGTTCTTCGCCGCTGTTTAGTGTGTCTCCTGGACAGAAGGTGAGGAACAAGGGGTGCACTGTGAACAAATGTGACTAGGGAGCCCTCTGTTCCTTAGCACGTTTTTAGCCTGCAGTTTGGCTTTGCCTAGGCAGCCTCCTCAGTACTGTAATTAATGCTTGACTGTGAGCTGTGCCGAGCTCAATGATGGCTGAGGTGGGAGGGCGCTTCAGGAGGTGTCCAGCCCATCCCCTGCCCAAAGCAGGGATGCCCAGGGCAGGCTGCACCGTGGCAGGGTCCAGTTGGGCTGTGAGTAGCTCCAAGGATGGAGACCCTAGAAGGGCAACTCTTTCCAGTCCTTGCAGTAAAAAAGCTTTTTAAGAGCTTTTTTTTTTTTTTTTTTTTTTTTTTTTTTTTTTTTTTTTTTTTTTTTTTAAAGCCCCCCCTCCCCCCCCTTTAATGCTTAAGTAGAATTTCCTGCATTTTAGTGTGTGCCCATTGCTTCTTGTCATGTCACTGGGCGCCACTGGGAAGTCTGGCTCTGTCTTCCTTACTCCTCCCATGAAGTGTTTATGCGCATTGGGAAGATTGTGGGCACTCCTGATTCCCAAACATTAATTGGCTGTTGCAGGCTTGTGGGTCCTTTTCCACTTAGAGCTGTGAGGAATCGGTGTTTTGCCTGGGGCAGCACCAGCCCTGAGCTTTCTCTGCGTGCTCTTCGCCTTCAGAGGGAAACCCACCGCAGATTGTTCACACCCCGTGTTCGTAGATACCCGTATTTGAGCAGGACCTGATTATTACAGCCAGGAAATCCTAAAGGAGAAAAAACAAGACTGTCTTCAGTGTCGTCCAAGTCAATGTGTTTGCAAAAGCTGCATTTTGTGCTCATTTTTGTCAGATGTAGAGGCACCAGACCAAATGTCTTGTAGGATCTGCATATTATGGCAGGTATTGTACTGCTTGCAGTTTAATATTTACATTGTGTTTAAAATCGAGGGCTTCCTCCTTGAAGGTTGGAAGTCTTCAGTTATGATGCTACTGCATTTTTTAAGATTTGCAACACCTTGACTTACAGGTATTTTGACTTTCTAAAGTTCTCTTGGCCTTTCTGACTCTGGCAACTAAATAATAAAGCTCAGCATTTGCCAAAAGCACAGTAGTCTTTGTGCTGTTGTTCAAAAGTTACCTTAGGGTTTGGACCTACTTCATGTAATAAACGTTTTGATATGGAAGATGAAATGTTTGTTGGCATTTTAGGGGTAGCATTTCAGCAAAGCTAACTGGCAGCCTCCAATAAGAGCTACTTCCCAGCTGGGTCACACCAGTAAGGCGACTCATAGGAGGGAAAATTCAGTTTATAACATGAATTTTTGTTTTGGTTTGTTTTTTAGTAGACTCTTTTCCAGGACTTATGCCAGAGATACTGTGAACAACTTTCTTAATTGCTTATGTTGGGGCAAATGTCAGCAGCAGTGCGGCCAAATACAAAAGCCAAATGGCAGGGTATGCAAAAGGTTAAAGCGAGTTTTCCTTCCTGGTGTTTGTTTAGCTTTGTTCCCTAAGTGTATTTATAGCAGAAGTAGTCTCGCGTCTCCTAGATTAAAGCCATGGCAATCTGGGCTGTTTCGGTGGCTTGTGTGTCCATTGTGCTAGGGTGGAGGGATCAGGTACCCCTCTGACCTCTGCAGCTCCACTTCAGCAGAATACCTAAGCATGTGCCTAACTTGTAGCCCATTGGGATTTCAGGTCTACTAGTTCACCTGCCCAGGCAGCATGTTGGGCAGGTTCACTTTTCTAGACGCTGCTGGAAATACTCCTCTGGGGACCACTTCTGGCTTTCAAAAGTTTGAGGGTAAGATCAGATTGCATCGTTACAGCATGAATCTCTGCTAGGCTGAGAGCAGCGTCTTCAGAGGGATAGTCTGCACGCATGCTATGTCCAGTGAGTCACGGGCATTTGAGATATCCTGCCTGTAGGCAAATAGTTGCATGCCTGGGACTCCTGGATTGTCAGACATCCACAAATCTTGGACAAATAGTCAGACCCTTCTTTTTCTATACCAGCAGATTCTTGGGGGAAAAAAGATATGGCAGATATGTGGTTCATTGCTGAGTTGCAGCTTCTTTTTAGCAATAGAAGGCCTGTGTCTTCTATGTGAGCTTCCGTGAAGTCCTGTGTGGGATTTCTGAGGTGCTCTATATGGGATGCCCTGTCTGTGGCATGGAGCTGCGGGCAGAGCAGGCCATGGGCTGACCAACAGTAAGTAGGAACTGGATCATGAGGTTGGTGCTTTGATTCTTTGATGCCAGTGCATGCTTGGTGGTGAACACCTCCAAGTCTTGTTTTGGTCAGCAAATGGCCCCAGTCTTCCTGCTGCTCTGGCAACAGTGGTGTCTGAATTCAGAGAATATGCAGTGAAATGAAATTCTCTTTTGCAGTTTAAGTTGGAGGCTTGAGGCTCTGGATCCAACTCACGCTACCGGTGTTTTATTGATCCTTATGGTGTAGTTGGAGATCGTTCCTGAGAAGAGAGAAGATGATGAGTGATGCAAGTGACATGCTCGCTGCGGCTCTGGAGCAGATGGATGGCATTATAGCAGGTAAACACTTGGGGCAGCTTGTTCATTTAGATGTTTCCATCCTCCTTTCTCATACCCGGAGGGCAGAGTTTCTGGATGAGAAGGGAATGTGCTGGTAATTGTGTTTGGTGTCTTCCTTTATGGCTAAGAGATTACAAATAAATGGAGTGGAGGGATTGTATGGACTCTCACACAGACACAGCTAAACGGATTGTATTTTTTCTCCTATCTTCTATCAAAGTGCTGCTTACAGTGGCTGAGCGATGCAGTTCAGCAAATGCTCACAGGACCATGAAAGCCAAGGACAAGGCACTTTTCAAACCAGGCTGAGTGTGGTTAGAGCGCTGCTGCAAGGCAGGAAGAGTAAGTTTGCCTGATACTGGCTACTCTGAACTTCTCTCAACTCTACAGAGTTAAAACATGAGTTTAATTTTCCTTTTTTCAAAATTGGAATGCTCTGGGTCCAAACATTTGTTTTGGACCTGACTTGAACATTTGAGGTTTTTATAAGTACCTGTAAATTGTAAGTGGACCAAGGAGAGGCATCACAAAGTGTACAAACTCTGCTTTTAAGCTGAGTCTGGTGAGTTAGAAAATAATTTAAGTACACAACACAGAAAAGCAAAGCAGCAAGAAGTTAATAGTTTAATCCTATTCCAGCAGAGCTATGCAAACAACTACCCAAACTGAAAAAATATTCTGCAAGGGTAGCAACACAGTTATAAAGTCTTTAATAGTTCCACTTAAAATAATTTCCCTTAGGGGAAAAAAATCATCTTACAGTGCCTGCTTTGTTTGAACAACGACTTTTCTATGCAGTTTTCCTTAAGATATTAAGGGCACATAGCAAGAACCCATGTAAAGTGGATCCAGTTGGATCATAATGATCTCTAAAAATACATGTAAGCTGTGACTTCAGTAATTTCCATAAGTAGATACTGTTGTTTGGATCCAATCATGTGTCTGTGTTTCCAAGAGCCTAAGTTGGTTGTGGCAGGATGAGGTTTAATATAAAAATAAAATGCGGTGTTTGGATGTTTTAAGTCACCACAGTATTCATTTGCCCATGTGTCTGAACAGACCTATAAAGTAATATAGCAAAGGGGTATCATCTCCTATGATGTTGTGGGGATTTTTTTTTTTTCACTCTTTACTTTTTTCAAAGGGAATTACCAGAATACTTGCATTTTTGTGGCTTGCCAGATGAGGGGAACGAAAGTTTGTGGAAGTGCATATATGGCATGTCACTGCAGTTTCCAAAAGCTGACAGTACAAATGATGCTCTGTCATGAACACATCTCATTGTGCCAAGGCATTACAGTATTAAGGTCACAAATCAGTGTGCTGAAATTATAGTTGGAATTAGCTAGGTTGACTTAAATCAACCTTAATCCTGAATTCATAGTTTCTTTCCTTACTTAATATATAGCAACTTTTAATGTAGGTCAAATGTATGTACTTTGAGTTTATGCAAAGAAGAGATTTTTCTCTTTATTAACATGCTAATGTCAGTGCTACCATGTCAAACTGTTGGGTTTAAAATTTATTCTTGTATAGAAGTGATTTGGTCTTTTTATTTATCTTCATATTTTTCTTTATTCTTCTAAAAAATTTCCAGTGCCTTAGAGTAGCATAACATATTCCTGCATGAAAAATGCCAAGCACAGTTTTCTCTGGACACCATCAGTGTCTGACTTGGGTCATGCAATCCCTACAGAGTGATTCAAAGCTTTAGCAGCGCCTGTTCCCCCCCTACAGGACTTTCCACCTCCGATACATGCTGGGGACCGGAGCCCAGCCCACATCTTCAACCCATGGGCACAGTTGTGGCATACACGTACTCTGTCGGATCAGCCCAGCTCCTTCCCTCTGGAGTTTCCATCCACGTAGCCCACCAGCAAGGGCTTGCCTTTCTCTGAATTGCTGCATAGTGTGGGCAGAATCGAGCACCAGCTCTGAGTTTTGTTCAGATAAATGCCCGCCGGGCGCAAACGCCGCCTAGCATTTCTCAGCCTTCCTGCATCTCTGACCTGCTTGCCTTGTGCCTGACCCCGTGCGATTTTTCTCCCTCCAGGTTCAAAGGCGCTGGAGTACTCCAATGGCATCTTTGACTGCCAGTCCCCCACTTCCCCCTTCATGGGGGGCCTGCGGGCGCTGCACCTGGTGGAGGACTTGCGGGGCTTGCTGGAGATGATGGAAGCGGATGAGAGAGAGGGGCTGCGCTGCCAGGTCCCAGACTCGACGGCGGAGGCTCTGATCGAATGGCTCCAAAGTCAAATGGTACGGTCTCGCCTTGCTTCACCCGTAACGTGCTTGTTTTGTGTGTTAGCTAGCCCGGCTCAGGCGGCAGGGCTGTGGTTTACGCAGTTTTAGGGCGGGTCTCAAAGAACCGAAGGGAAGAGGTTTTGGTTTGGAGATGCTGCTGTAGGGCCTTGGAAAAGCTGTAGCTCAAATACCTTGTGCAGTGGGTTGACCTGTGCTTTTTCTTTTTTGATGTACCAGCATGCCTCATTTTGGTGAGCAAAAAAATTTTAGTAATTGCGGTTTCATCTCAGAGGTTTGGGTAAGGCATTTTTACTGGAATCAGACACTTAAATGGGGGGAAAAAAAGCTGTTTTCAATATGAACTTTTCATTAGAAAGCATTTTTGGCAGCATATTTTCTACAAGGACCAGTGTTGTTACTGAGCTTCCTTACCTGGTTTGTAAAAGAAGTGAGTGGTATAAGCTCAGCATCCCTTTAACCTGGAAATCAAACCAGATTTTTATTTTCTTCGTTGTGAATCTACCCGTTTTTGTCACCGTTGCTTTAAAAACACTCCAAATTATACCTGATAAGACTGTTTTTTCCCCAGCCCTCGATTTTCCAAAATAATAAAACCTCGCTCAAGTGGAGGCTACCTGAAGACTATGCTGGGAAAAAAAATGTTGTACTCACCAGAAGGTGAGTTACACAGTGTCGTTTTCAAAGGACCCACTGGATTTGCCTCCAGGTGCCCTGTGACTGGTGACTTCCGAGCAGGGCCAAATAAGGTTCCTGGTGCTCATGGTCTTTGGCAGGGTTTGCACTGTGGTGGTGTGGGCGTGCACAGGTTTTGGGGAAGCATCAGCAGTGGAAGTCAAGACTTCTTACTAGAGGCCGTGCTTCAGGGTTTAAGTCAGCCTAAAGCTGTAATGATGACAGGTAGCAACGGGTGTGCACTTCTGCAGATTTTTCCACATCTGCATTACAGCAGTGTCCAGGTGTTGGCCAAGGTAACCTATGCTGCTGAAATGGGGATGCCGGATCTGGTGAAGGTTGGGACTGATGCAGGACGGGCCACCGTGGCGGCTCGGTGTTGCACCCAATGCATTGGTGCTGTTGGGGACGGGCAGCCACTCTCACCCGGTCCCTTCCCAGGGTGACCATCACACCCCCTCAGAAAGGGTTCAGTCACCCTGGAGCCACGGTGGATCTTGCAAAAAAGCATTTTTATCTCGATACAGGTGTTTATTTTGGTGCTCAGTTGTGTCATGGCATGCTACAGCCCTGCGTGTGAGGTGCAGGACTGTGTGTGCCCAACCTGCAGGTGGGGAGTGGCTCTTCCTGAATGGTTTTGAGGGTTGGTTTGGGATTTTTTTTTGCCTCATGCCCCACGCTGGAGGAAGAGAGGAGGACCTGGGCTTGCTTCTGTAGCTCTTCCCGAATGGTTTTGAGGGTTGGTTTGGGATTTTTTTTTGCCTTTCCTTTGCTTTGAACTACTCATTTGAGAATGCCCGAGACTTAATGAAGCACGTGGGAGCTTTCCCACTGCCTCCAGTGGGATTTGGATCTCGCTGTCAAAGCGTGGCAGCCAACGCTGAGATCAGGAGGAGACAGCGGTGACATTCGAGACAGATCTTTAAAGCATGCAGAGTTCCTGCTAACATCAGCGTTTCCTTCCTGTGTAACATACAGCAGTGAACATCGCTGTAACAAGTCTCTGCTCTGTGTGGAGCAGAAATCGAGGGACATCACAGGTTTCATGCAAGTATGGCCTTTATAAATAAAAAAAAGTCCATATGCCAAAAAAACAGCCTTGGAAAATTAACTGCTCCCCATGCTGTGCATAAAGATCAGTAGTCTATGCTTAGTGATGCTGATCCACCACATGTTATTCTGGAGTGAAGGGGCCCAGCAGTGTGGCGGGAGACTGCAGTGCCTGTTGAGGTTAATGAGGTGAAGGCCAGTCACTGCCCCTTGTGATGGCAAATGTGTGATCTAGGGATGCCTGGCTGTTAAGATCTGAAATGAGGTCGTTCAGACCCCTGGGATGTGGATCACCGGACGGCAATGAGACAGTAATGGTTCTCATGGGCTGAATCTGGGAGAGGAAAGGCTCTGTTGGTTCAGCTTTGTGCTTCCCAAGCAGTGGAAAAGATGTGCTGGGGTTATGCTTACAAAAGATTGCAGAAAATAGCTATTCCATCTCTGCTTCTCCTCAATCTGCCTCAAATTATTGCCCCTGCACTCTCTGGCATCCTTAAAGCCCCTAGTAAGAAAGACTGAATGTTACACTTTGTAGTGTGCTACAAGCATGGGATTTGCAGGTGTCACCAGTGTCGCCAGTCCCTGTCTGAGCAGGAAGGTGTTATGTGAAGTGCCCAGATGATTTGCAGAAAGGCTTTCTGCAGCTATGCCCATCCTTACCAAGGAAGGGAAGACACCTCCTTGGTTTGAAATTGGTTTAATCCTCCACACATGAAGAAGTTCCATCTATCAGGCTATTCCAAGCTGCTGGAACTGGTGCGTGACATCCCCTCTGAAGCTGTAAGCAAGTCTCTCGTGTCTCAGAGGAAAACAAAAATAGTGTTCACTGTTGCCAAAGAGCGTGTCACAAGAGAAAAATCCACTCCTGGCCCCTGCAGGGAAACTGCTGATGTCCTAGTTGGGAAAAAGGTCTGACAGCAGTCTCCCAAAGTTGCTCGCTTCTGTAAAATGGGGCAGAGCACTCAGTTTTGCCATGCCAGAATTGGCTGTTCGTGTCCCCGTACCGCCGTTTAGTGACCACTTCCTTTCTGCTCCTCTCAGTGAGTTAGGGAAGTCTACACAAGCGCTCAAAAAGGGTCAATAAGTTAAAAAGCCTTGTGTTGATTTTTTTTTTTTAATTTTTTTTTTTTTTTTTAAAACCAGTGGATGCTAGATGGCCACCTGACACCAGAGCACATGTACAGTGCCTGGACATCTGGCAGAGCTCTTACAAGGGAATCAATCGGATGGTCCCCACGGGGAGTTCAGAGAAGTTGTACATGCAGCTTTCTGTTTCACAGATAAGCCAGTTTAACTATAACACGTCATTTCTAGTTATCCGTCTAGAGCTCAAAACTGATTTCTGTGTTGCTGAAACCCCCTTCAAGTCTCGGTGTGCAAATGGAGGGCAGGTGAATGTCATGGTTAGAATTACAGATGAGGCCATTTGTTCAAAGTCTGGAAAGGGGCTGAGGCCTTTTCTAAGCTCAGACACATTGGAACTGTGTGCTTTCACTGGGGACCAGACCTGAAATACACAGCCAGATCATAACTATTCCAAAGTTTTGGAGACCTTTCAGATTTCTTCTGAACAACAGAAACGTTTAATGTATTCTGATGTATGCTTTAATAAAACATGTGCTGTACTCTGTGAAAATGGAGCTTCTGGCTTGAACATAGACATCATGTGAGTAATCTGTAACATCACCAATAACAAGACTATTTTAAATGAAACTGCCTTTTGCAAGACCGAGGCAGCCCTGTTTTGTCCAGCTGGATGATATATCCATCTCCTGAAGAATAATTGTCAGAAACCTTGCTCCCAGTTGTGAATGTTGCTCCAGTTTTTCTTCATCTAAAACAAAAAAGTGATACACTTTTTCTGGTTATTATTTTTCTTGACTATTTTTTTTGGTGTTTTTTTAAAAATACATCTTATGCAACAACCTCCCCAGAAAGAAGAAACCAACTGTGTCTTGTTAAAAAGGAGGGTGAAGGCTAGAAAGAAGTGGGTGGACAGTGCCATCCCACACCTCAGAGCCAGCTTCCTCAAGCTCCTGATCTGAACTTGTGTATGCGGGTCCTGTTGTGCACTTTCTCCTCTTTAAAGGATGTGCTCCTGAAAGAGCCAGGATAATACTTTTTCTTTAAAATCCACAGTGAGTGCAATTGTGGTTTTAGCTTTGGAAGTGACTTTCTGAATATATGTATTATAATTATTTTTTTTCACTCCAGAAGTGAATTTCTGAAGTCTACTGTAAGATCATTAATGCAAAACAAACTTCATGGTCTCCAAAGATTTTTTTGAAGAACATTTTCAGCTCAACTGAAGAGGATAGTTAACTTGAGCTCTGATACCCATAGCGGCTTGTGTGATCCAGTGTTGCTGCTGTGAATAGCAAATCTGGCATCTTACAGACCAGCCTCAAATTTTGACACTTTTTCAACAAGCTGGTTCTTCCAGAGAGTGGCTGGGAGTAATGAGAGTTAATATGAGGTGATATTAGATTTCAGAGAGAAGTGTTCCTTGCTGGATAAACACAGCTTGTAATCTTACAGAGATATATATTGGCCTATTTGGATGACAAGGTGGTTCCCAAGTGGGGGAAGCAGTTTGCTTAGCCAGAAATAATCTCATATTTCTTATGAGAAAATTTCTAATGGAAAAAATCTTGTCTTCAAACCAAAGTTTGTTGTTTGAGTGTCTTAGCATGGGTGCACAATGCATTCGTTTGGCTCCCCTTGTGCTTATGTTGAGTTTAGCTATTGAAAGGTTCTATGGTGGCACATCACCATGTACCACTAAACAACTGTTTGAGATCCCTCCTCAAGTTGCAGTATGAAAGGAGCCTTGTGATACCATTTCAGCCTGTCATCATAAACTGCCTCCCAGCAATACTTTTTGTCTGTGAGAGATCTAACCCTCAAAGTTCTTGAAACACAGGACCCTGCTGCTTGCTAAAGGTGATCATCCAGACTGGTGTGTTTTTAACACTGGAAGGTAATACAGGCTCATTTATAGCACATCTTGGTGTGGCATCTTCATGCATCATGGATGAGTTCATTGGCAGTAAGAACAACCTGTGCCGTCCTGCGCTGGAGCATAGGGCAGCGGTGTCGAAAATCACCATTCTTGATACAAAATACATCGGTCTGGCTTAAAAAACACAGCTTCTGCTCTTCCTCTGCTCTGGGTTATTCAGTATTCATGTTTTGGGGATTTTTATCTATCAATGGTACTTGTAAATGTTTCCTTTTAATAATAAAAGCTGTGGGTTTTGAGGTAATCACAGGACTCCTGAAGCTAGGCTCTGTGGTCAGAAATACTAAGGATTTGTTATGCTGCTGCTGTTAGTGGGTAAGTTGAAACTTAAACATGAGGACAGAGGTTGTTTTTTATTGTTGCATTTTATGTCATTCTTAACTATGACATTAAACTTGAGACAAGCCACTCGTAAGACCTGGGACAATTGAGGCAACTTTTTCCTTCCTCTTTTTTTTGGTGCCTGCAAGTGACTTACATGTGTTCTTCCAGTCTTTACAATTAATAGCCCAGCAAGAAAAGAAAATTTCCTCCTGTTTAACTTGTAGTCAGGTAAAGGGATCAGAATCGCTCGTTTCTCATGTGTTTTTTGGGTGGGATGGTTCCTGCAGTGCCAGCAGGGTGTAGGGGAGGGGGTTGCCCTCTCAGAGGGCTGTTCAGTGAGAAGCGATGGTGGAGGTGGCCAGCTGCTACCTGCATGGGGCTGCCCTTAATCCAGGTCAGCTTCACAGAGCTCTCCATCCCCCCTGCCTCCATCCTCATCAGCCTTGCTGCCTGGCCTTTGTGTGTTGGGATCTCGGCTGTGGCTGGCAGGCTGAGGGTGGAAGAAGGGTTGATCTTCCTGGGCTTTGATGTGTTAATTCCCCAGAGGAGCTGCTCGCTCCGCCTGAGGAGCGCTGCTGCTTCGCTGCTCCGCTTCCCACATCTCCCACTCTGCTGCCACGTTCGCCTTCGTCCTTGGTTAGACGAGGAAACCCGCCGTCGCTTAACCTCTCCGTCTCGGTTCAGAGGAGCCCTGACGGCAGCGAGTGCCTGTGGTGCTGGGGTTGCAGCTCTCCGCTTCGGCTGCCTGCCACAGTCACTCGTGTCCTTAAATGCATGAAGATAGTCATGACCAGCATGGAGTATAGCTGGGACATTCACGGACACTGCGTCTGGCTAAATAAGGTAAGGCTATCTGTGTTTGTTCTGGCTCTTGCATTTCTCCCAGTGACAAGCCATACATAGCTGGGCAATGCTCGTAGGGAATAAGAATTTTGTCTTTTTCTTGTATCAGATACCAGCTGAGCTGCTGTTGAAGAAACTGATGTTTTGAAACGGTTGTGTCTTCCTTGTTCAACACCTGTGTTAGTTATATTTAGAAAATGTTTCAGGTAAACTCCTCAGAGTGAAGATCTGTCTTCAGCTGGTTTTCTTTCAGAATTTACTTTTATTGTAGCAAAGCCTTTAACATACAACGTGGGGGTTTTTGAGTGGGTTTGTGGTTTTTTTTTTTTCCCCCCTGCTCATTCTGTAAGGAGGAACTAATCTGTAAACTTTAGGAAAAGCTTAGCAGCAGGTCCGCCTGCCTGCTGCGGGAGCATGTGGAGCCAACTGCAGATATTCAGAGCAATGAGTAGGGAGGCGTGAAATGCAGGAGATGCCAGTTTGGGAGGGCAGCGGTGGGCTCCCACACAAAGTGGTTAAACACTGGTACGGATTGTGTTCAGACAGATTCGAGCAGCATGAATTTGGGACAGAATCGATACTTACTGAGGGTAAAGCTGTCATGGGAAAACGGTGGCGAATACTTTACTTGGAAAACCTGGAGGCTTTGCCTGTGGCAGACCAAGTGATGTTGAGGTAGCTGAGGCTGGAGGAGCCCCCTTGCAAGGGACTCTCTAAAACCGAGTGAACAAGCAGAACAGCAGTAGCTGTGCTTAACTAAGCGTAGGTAATGTATATTATAATGATCTGAACAGCATAAGCCTGTTGATGAGCTCTAATTTAACTCCAGATGGTCAGGAAAGAGATGTCAGGGACAGCTCACTTGCCCAACTGTTGGCTGGACTGTGGTGGTCAAAACAGTCAGTGCAATCTGCCATACAAGAAAATAATGGTGTGGAGTGGCAGCTCCTTCTATAGCAGTCAAATTGGATCTACAGCAAGAACAGTGTGATTTGTGCTGCTTATTTTGTCTCAAAAGCAGAAGAGAAAATGAAGGGAAATGAGAGTATCAGCTGCAGTAGGCTAAAAATGAGTTCTATTTTTGAAAGGAGAATTCAGCAATTGAGAGGAAATGGATTTCTTAATTTTTTTTATTGTTAGGAAGTTTAAAACAGCAGCTATTAGAAACTTTCCTGCGGTTTGGAATGCTAACTCACTTCCAGGGAAAAGGGATTAAAGACTGAGGGCAGGCAAGCTGTGAAAGTTTGGTGATGCATCTACTTATTACAGGAATAATTCCCTCCAGAGCAGTGTGGATTTTTACACTTACATGATTGCAGACAAAGCTTACACACGTGTTTAACAGATTAGCCACGGATTGATCTTGAGGAGTTTTTAAGTGCACTGGGTCTGATCTTATAAGACATTTTAAGTAAATGCTTAACCTCAAACTTCTACGAAGCCTCAGTGAGATCGTGACAACTGTTCTTTTGTTTTTAGGATTAAGATCAGTATTGGTAAATCTGCATTCTCTTCACATACAGTGTTTTGCAATTAATCCCTAAATTGAAAACACATGCAAAGTCTAACCCTTAATTGAAGATAGATTTTAAGCTGCTGATGAAAAAGAGCCTTCTTTGGAAAATGGCAAGGCTTGTCTTACACAGCTAGCAAACCATGTTAATCCTGTATTGACTTTGACGATACAGATTTGATCCAGAACTACCAAGTGCCCCAAATATGCTTGCAGTTGCTGTTGAATCAAATATTTACTTTTCTTTCTTTCTTCTTTGGGTTTTGTTTGTTTTGGGTTTTTTTTACCTCCAAAGCAGAGTCATTGCTCTGCGTGGTGTGCAGTTGCCGGGCTCAGTCCCTCTGTCCTAGGGGAGGCTGCAGGTCCCTAGGTGGAGAGAAACTCCTCCTGAAGGACACACCAAGTGTTGCTCATCTAGGTTTTGCACACACCAAATCTTCTGGCACCTTTCAAACCGCCCTGCAACCTGTTCGTCCCCCGCTGGGGCTCCCTCCACCCCATCTCCTGATGCACTGCTTTCCCATATCCAGTGTTTGGGCATCTTCCTTCTCTATTTCTCTTCAGTCCTGCCTTCTGCCATCATTACCCTGTTCTTCTTTTCATGTGTTTAATCTCCTGTCTTCCTTCCTCATCTCTCTGGGAAGAAAATCATGCCAGGTATCAACTTTTTACCTTTGAAAACATTGCAGAGGAGAGATGCAGGAAGGCATCGTGTGGCCATTGCCTGCAGGCCCCTCATCTCTGCACCACCATAGGAGGTGCTGGGGCTGCTGCCCGGTGAAATAGCTGCCATGGCCTTTCTGTGTTGTCCTTTCTCTAACTCTCATCTTTTTCCCCCACTGAAACCAAAGTCTTTGGCAATTGTCTTGCCTTTTCATACCTAAAATGAAGAGTTAGCCCCAGGTATGTATGCAGAAGTTACAACACTTCAGGGAAAAAGCAAACTGCTGTTGGGTTGTACACAAAGATTTCTAGTTTTCATGGACTACTGGAGGTCTGGTTTTATGCAAATTTTACAAAATATTTCTGGGAACAGCCAACAAAGGCATCTTTGTATTTAGTTTTGTGGGAGAGCAACCCTTACTCCAGTCCTGTTTGGGGTTCCCATCACCTCCTTCCTCTTTTCTTATGGCGATGTGCAGCTGTGTCCTGAACTATCTCTAAACGCTCCTATTTTTAAGCCAGGTATGATGTGCTGAGCAAAACAGGATTTTTTTAAGAAGTGTGAACAGAATTAACAACAAAGGTGTCTTGGCAAGATGCTGTGCACAATGACTAACGTTCTGCTTTAACACCTCGTCGGTTTTCACAGCATCGTAAAGACATGTTCATTGTAGTGTGAAACCAATACTTATCTCAACATATTTTCTTCACGCCGTCTTTGGTTTTAGTTAATTTGTGTCTGGTTATGCTGAGTAGAGGTATCAGGAAGTTCAGTGGTTACAGTGCTGATGTGGTGGTTGAGAGGTAGGGAGTCTGTGCTTTGACAAGGACTTTCATGTGAGTCCTGGCAGGATGGAGGGACATCTTTGCACCTTGGCTGCCTGCTTGTAATGAGGGATGAATATCAGTTTCCCACATCAGAATCACACACTGGATTGATAAGTGTGTTGTATGTTACAAAATGCAGACACTGTATTTGTGGAGGCCGAGTAAGTGCCTGAGATGTGTTGGAGGTCTTTAAATGAGAAGGAAGCTACAGAATAGCAAAAATATGCAAAAACCTTGGTTTTGTATTTCACATACAGGTCAAGTTACAAAATTTAAAGCATAATCTGCTAGTTGAGCAGCTAACAAGTTTATTTTGGAAGCTCTTTGACTTCTTTCCTCTAAATTAAAACTGTTACAAAACTGAAGACCTCACTGATCTTGAATGGAAATCCTATGGCATGAGCTAAATTCTGGTAGAGGACAGGGGGAAAACAGACCAAACTCAGAAGTTTAGAGTACTTCTGCCTTAGCGCTTAGTTTCTCGATGGTCAGAAGGTCTAGTAATTTGCTGCTAAATAATTCGGATACAGTGTGTCATTATGGTGTGAGATACTGGTAGAAATTACTAGGGAGCATCCTTTCTTAGTCTGCTGTAGCTCTAGTGATTTCAGTGAAGATGTTATGGTCATAATGTAAAGGTTACACATGTATACTTGGAAGACACATTTGCAACTGCACACTGATTTACAAGCTGCCAGGACACAGCCTGATTTCTTGAGGAGAGCGCTAAGGGGAGGTCAAATACTTTGTACCCCCTTCTGTTTGCTCTGCATCTGATCTTCAAGTGGTGCTCGTGGGCATTTTACTCCTCTGGTTTCAAACAAGGCAGTTTCTCCCTTCTCCCAAAGTCAGGCATGTAATTTAGCAAAGGAGTTTTAGCTGGCAGGTTTCCTGAGGCATCCTCTGCAATCGGGGGAGACAGGCTGTTTGAAAGGGAGATCCAAACCAGGAGCCTGAGGCTTGCAGCTCCTGCGTGGGGGTGGCCTCTCATGTTGTGGGGGGACTCACAGGGGCACGAGGATCCGTCGCCCGGTTTCTTTTCATCAAATATTCAGAGGGAAATCAAGGCCCCTTGGAGTTGGTGGGAGCCTCTGCAGTGAGCGTGCTGGATTTCAGAGTAGCTTCTCAGACGTTTCTAAGTGATTTATGCAATGATGGGAACAAGAATTTCTTTGAGCTGAGATCTGATTGTGGCATCCATCGCAAAGTGCTTTGAGACAGCTTTGAATATGGATAGAGTAAAATCCTTCTCGCTGCTCAAGAGCATTGAACTTATTACGAAGAAAGAAAGTTGCTGATTCCTCTGAACTCTCTGATAGCATTAACATGTATTCTTGTTTCTCTTTAGCCTCAGGCAGCTTTACAGAGAGATGCGTTTAGAGTGCAGACGTTCACCCATACCCAGTAAAATGTGCCTAATGTAAAAGGATGTCTCTTACTATGTCTTTTAGAAAAAATTGTTTGACTTGCAAGAAGCCTAATGCACATTTTGTAGATTGTACGTTGATTTTTTTTCACTTGCTGAATGTCTTGGGTTATTTGTCTCTTTGCAAGTATGGCTTAGCATAGTACATCATTGAGCACAAATTTTGTTAACAAAATGCTGAATGCACAGTAAGGGAATTTTGCAGAATTGGGTCACCAAAAGGTTCTTCCTTTCTCATCTTTAAGCCTCTGAACAATTCTTGTCCTGAATGGTGGTCGTGTATCCTTTGTTGACAGTTTATTTGATTTGTAACCCTTTGGGGGCTGAGGAATACTTTAAATCTGTTCTTGAACTGTGCAGACTGAAAATACTCCTTAAGTGTGTTGATAACATTGAATAATGATTATGGTACAATAGCTGACAACACAATATTTGCTGTCTTTTTCAGACTAATGGACATATATCTGGGAATGGAGATGTGTATCAAGAAAGGCTGGCTCGTCTGGAAAATGATAAGGAATCTCTTGTTCTGCAAGTGAGTAGTCACCTACATTGTTTTTTTTTCTGCTCTTGCATTCATAAGACTTTTTAATAGTATGTGATAAAACCTCTGAGGATTTATTTGTAGTTGTGTCATCTTGGACAGTGTTCAGAAGGCTTGCTGGTATCTGAGACGTAACACAGATTAAGGATAGGTGTGAATTTAGATTGCAGGAAAAATCTAAAGGGCTTTTTTTTCTGTGTCTGATCTCTTTTTGAATCTTGTTAGGTGAGCAGGTCTGCAGAGCGACCACCATCTTACATACATGTGTATCCTTAAGATCACCATTTTTCCATGACCGTTCACATGCTGTTTGCATCAGGTGACAGTTGTCTTGCAGCTTTTGTCACCTTTCATGAGGACAGGACTAGCCAACAAGCAGGAGGAGACGAGCAGCTCCTCTGAGGTCCTGCTTACCTGCTGCTGGGCTGGACAGGGTCAGTCCTGAGTGCTCCTGCCAGCTGGCTTACTCTTGCCCATCAGATTTGGGACTACCTGGCACCCCTTGGTCTGCGCAGGCGTCCTGCAGTCCCCTGACATGGACCTGGCCTAAGGCCTGTGACAATGCTGAGCTCTGCTCTGGGCAGCTTGTCCCCACTCCCAGCAGTACTGCAGATTTCCTCGAAAGGAGGCTGTTTAAAACAAAAACTTAATTCAGAAAAGGCAAAATGGGAATCAGTTTGCAGTCTCAAAGGTGTTCTCTTTTATGCTATGGTACACTGTGTGCAATCACTTGGAAAGCAGAATAAATTGTATGCAGTGAGGTTTAGCTATTTGGTTGTTAAAGTAGGAGTTAGTGGGGTTTAGTTAATGTATTGTCACAGGGAAGGCTTAATTATTACCTGTAAAGTGCAGCAGCCACCTCTTGTGAAAACTTCCAGGACGAGTCAGGAGGGAAGATTCAGGATCGCATTGTGTCCGCCAGAACTTCGGCTGAAATTCCAGTAAGCGTGAGGGGAGAGCTTTCACTCCTCTCTTGTCGCCTTTGCCACATGTTGTGTCCGCTGCAGAGCTGTGCTGCTGCTCCTCCTCCTCCCGTGGTCCCGTTTCATCTGTCACCCAGCCAGCACTGTTACTCACATACAGCTCTTCTGGTGACACATATGCCATGGGTGCAAGGTACTAAATATGCATGGCTTTTTCTCCACTGTGCAGGTAAGCGTGCTTACAGACCAGGTGGAAGCCCAAGGAGAAAAGATTCGGGATCTGGAGTTCTGTCTAGAGGAGCACAGGGAGAAGCTGAATGCCACGGAAGAGATGCTGCAGCAGGTATTTCACAGGCGCATGTCTGTCTCACTGTCTGTCTTCATTGTCTTAAACGGCATTTTGCTTCGGTGAGAGCAGTGCACTTCAAGGTGTTGCACCTCTTGATGTCTCTTAACTAAGTGATAATTTTCTACCATATTTGCTTTAAAGTCTTTGTACTTGGTGATGTCAGTTCTGCTTTACACTGTAGGAATCCAGTCCTGCTCTTCTTTGAGCCTTTCCCCACTGAACTTCAAAGAGACTTGGATTAAAGCCTCTGGCAGGATGGGTGGGTTCCCCTTAAAGCTCCTTGCTGCCCAGAGCAACTGTGATGACAGACAAGCTTTTTTTCTCATCCAGGCAGCCAACCCGTGATAGTGCCCCTGTGATCTCAGATGCATCCTAGGTGCCTGGAGTCTGTCAGATGGGTGATAACTGTGCCAGAGGGCTTCAGAGAGTGCAAGGAAGAGTGTGATGCTTTTCCCCATGAAAGAGGCCTTTAGCTGTAGAAATAAATGACTGATTTCTTCCCCTTGGATGAATAATTCTGTTCTCTTCCTCTTTATCTTGAATCAGGAGCTTTTAAGTAGAACATCCCTTGAAACTCAGAAGCTGGATCTTATGGCAGAGGTTTCCACTCTGAAGCTAAAGCTTACATCTGTAGAGAAGGATAGATTGGACTATGAGGACAGATTCAGAGACACAGAGGTGAGTAAAACCCAATTGAATTTGTGAAAGCTGTGTGTGGCTTCATGTTACCTGAAAATTTCCTGGGATTTTTTTTATTTTTTTTATTTTTCCCAGGCAAGAGGGGAATTGATCTTTAAGGTTAAAACATGTATCCCTTAAAATAAGAAGTGTCCTCTTTGGTGAACTCTGGTTTTACACAGAAAGATTTCTAAAACCAGGTTTTGATTCTTGCCATCAGATCTCTGGAAGGATGTCATTTAGGATGGATTTTAAATAAAATTATGAACATACTGCACTCTCCTGTCCCAATTTGAAACTGTCATCATCTTAGTGAGGCAAACGTTTAAGCCCACTGCAAGTACAAAAAGCATGCATGTGCAAAGACGTGGCACACCAAAAGACATAACTTTTTTGGTTTCAGTAACGGAGAGAATGAGGTGACTCAGTGTGAGGGCATTTTGAAGCCTAACTTCAAACCCCAGCCCCACAGAAGCCCAGGAGCGAGAGGCCAGCGGTTACTCATCTCAGCCTGGCTTCAGCCCCGCGGTGTACAGTGCTGAGCAGAGCTGCAGCCCGGAGCTGCCATTCCTGGCAGCTTTTGCCCTCTGTGTAGCTGAACCTTGTTCGTGTTTGAAGCCAGAAAGCCTCAAAGCAGGTGGGCAAGCCCGCTTTTTCTGGGAAACTCCAAGAATCAGGCCGAGCTTCGCTGCCAGGGTGATACGCCCCATATCAGAAATACCTTGGAGTCTGCCTAGGAAGCAGAACAAAATTTCCAGTTCTGGGTTCATCAGTGAGCTAAAATGTTGGATGTTTGTGTTGTGGATCTTCCAGTTATCATTCATTTCTAGAAGGGAAGAAACCATAATTTTATCACAGGAGACTTAAATTTGCCCTTTCCACTTCAATCACTGGTTTCAATCAACTCCCTTCCAGTTTCCTACCTATTGTCCAGTGAAGTGTCATTCCTCACTTGTATTGCAAGCGTAAGAGCAAAAGTTAGGCTTGCTTTTGAATTAATTTCTTTGGGCCCGTCTGAAGTAATATGCAGACCCAAAGAAATCCACAGGTTGAAAACTAGTGACTCAAATCATGTTCAGCTTTGAAAGGTGGTGATCATTTATGTAGTGATGATGGTATCTGTTCCTGCAGTGTAGCACACCTGGGTGCTGCCAAGCTGTGGATCGGATTCATGTTGCCGCTCGTTACCTTTTCCACTAGATTGGTACCAGATGTTAAGTGAAGGATCACAGCATTGGCTTGAAAGGGGCTGGTTTTGCAGTCCAGGCAATGCTGGAGAAACTGGCAGATGGGAAGGTGGAAGGAATCGTTGAAGGTCTTCTGCATCCATAGGAGATGTGTTAAGAGCTGGCTGCTTTCTCAGCTCCTGTGAGGTCTCTCTGCCCACACAGTGCTCAGCTCTTTCGTGAATTTCACAACAGATAACTCTTCACCTGTATACTGACAGCTATCATAAGCAGCCCGAACAATAGATAAATGAATTGACAGCAGCAGCAAATGGCTTTGGGGCGGCAAGGTTTGGTCCAAATGACTGCAGTGAGCGGGTGCTTTCAGAACTGGCTTCCACTGCATCTCCATTTGTAAACACCCCGTGGCTTCATGTGCTTTCCAAAAGCAGGTAACAAAAGTGATTGGGCTTTGGGGGACTTGCTTCCTCTCTTTCTATTCTTATTTTTATTTAAGATGATTTTTTGCTGAGCTTTCCTGTACTTCCCCTTCTTTCATTTCCCTCCTGGAGCCCAGTCTCTCCATAACTTAATAGCACAATTCAGACAGCAGACTGAGAAGGTGTATGTGGAGCTACCTCTGTTCCCAGAAAAGTGGTTGGTGTGAGGACCACAACGTGTGCTGCGACTCTGTAGGCTCGGTACAAGAGGCCTACCTGCATGGCAGCTATGAAGACCTTTCCTTTTGAAATACCTTGAAATACGCTTAATGTCTTTAAAAATAAGATAATCTAAATTATGTTTAAAAAGTAAGTACTGTAATTAGGAGCTATATATATTTATTTTCTGGATTTTTGTGCTAGAACTAATGAACTATTACAAAAATGTTCCTCCCTTCCTTTGAAAACCAGAATGATGTAGTTTAGTGGGATAGAAATTATTACGTTGTTTCTTCTTTGCTTCAACGCTTTATGGCTGTAAAAAGGCTTAGGCTTAGACACTGAAAGGGAGAGCATGTCTCAATTTCCATTTTGTTCAGTGGAAATGAATGACTACTTGTAACGGTCTCAGCCATGCAAAATCTCTGACAGGTAGTTTGGAGGCAGGACTTATTTGGAAGTACACAATATTTTATTCAGTGTTGATCTAACTATATTCCTGTTTAAATTAATAGATGATCAATTATTCCAGCAGAGATGAGTATTTAAATGGATATTTAAAATACTCTACTATAAAATGTATTATGGCATTTACATGCAGTGTTCAAAATGGAAAAAATTTCATACCCAAACTGGGAAAGAAAAACTATGAATATTGCTTCTGTTTTTATTTAGGGAAAAGAAAGTAAAAATAAAAAAACCAACTGACATCTTAAAACAACTTTTGTGGAGCTACTGTCTCCTACAGAATTACCATTTAGATTAAATCCTTCATATTATCCAGTTTTGACTTATATCTGCCATTACAACTTCCCGTTCCAGCTTGGTAGGTTTCTCATATTCACCATTCTTTCTCTAAATAGATGCTTCACTAGGTGTGTAAGCTTTTATTTTTCCTTTGTGCTCTAGGACTTTCCTGTCTAGATGTTCACAAATACACAGCTCTTTCAAAGCTAATTGTATACTTAATAGAGATTTGTTCTGTTCTTTAAATCATTCCAGTCTTTCCGCTTTCTCAGCAGATACCGGTATTATTTTCCTTTAGGAGCACGGGTGGTCTGAGTTGGGCTGAGTTTATGTAAGAAAATATCGTACGAGGGAGTTTATTTAGGGAGGAGTCCATAACTAGACATGGTCTTTGAAGCAGCAGCCAGAGGTTAAACTGGCTCACTCATGGGGAATTCCTCATAATTTAAACACCACCAGTCTCCTTTGTGCAGATGAATTCTGAGTGGAGCAAAACTACAAATGTAGTTTGTGTTTCCACTGCCAGTAAGGAAGCTTCTGAAGCTTGAAGTTGTCATTGCTTTTTTGTGCCTCCCTGCTTCTGCCATGAGGAGCGCAAGTAACACAACCGGGGAAGGAAAAGGCTTTGGGAAATAGGAGTCTATATGTCCCACCCCATCAGCTCCAGTCATGGACCCATGCAAGGAACAGCTGTTGGGCGTTTGCATGGAGGGACCTGACCCAGGATCAGAAGAGGACCATTTAATGGCCCTTTCCTGTTTTGCAGGTTTTGTAAGACAGGAGCACGCATTGTGCCCAGGGCAGGTATTTGAACACATTTATGGGTGCCCAAAGAGGAGGTATTAAATGCGAGCAGAGCAGGTGCCATACATACACTGGCCACCATGTGGGTGACTGTTTTACTGTTGGTTCATCCAAGTCAGCTAGGGAACTCGGTGGCTTTTTGGTCTGATCTCAGATCCTGATGAGCCTGTACAACACCCTGAGTGCCATGGGGACATACACAGCTCAAGCATCACACTGGTCCCGAAAGCCCTTCAGGTCATAAGCAGTTACAACGGTTGGCACCTTCAGGTTTCCAACAATGCTGTGATCTCCTTGCTGGGGCTGCTGCAGGAGCGAGCAAGGCACAGTCCTTGCTGTGAAAGGTTTTTAGTCAAAATCAGTTGAACAGAGAGTAGTGGAAGTAAAAGCAAGCAGGAAAGTGAAATACACTGGGAGGTTTAGGATTTCTCAAGGAACTTCAGTGCCTTTGACAATCTCTACCTCCGGTAGCTTGCCCAAAGTTAAGTAGTAATTCAATAGCAGGGGAGGCAGCCCTGTTTGGGCCTTTTCTTTTTCCTCTGTTCATTTATGCAAGGCTTGAGCATCTCTTTTGTACTAATGAGGGTCTGTATATGGAACCTGGTGAATCTTCAATGTACTCCTCTGCCTCAAAAATGAGAATGAATGTCATTTACAGTTATTGCGTTGTAGATAACTCAAAATGTGAGTTAATGTTGCACTTCCAAGAGAGTAACTGAAAATATTTTTAGGGTAAAGCATGCTGTTAGGACTTGTATTTAGTTCTATTTAACCCTTGAGCAAATTGTACAGTATTTTTGGTGACCAGTTAGCAGTGGTAAAGGGTCCAATTACCCATGAGGCCCATAACAAGTTAAGCAGAAGAATTTCATTTCTGCTCCAAGATCTTACACTCTTGGATCCTGGTTGCAAGATTGCTCTGTTTTCCATGACATTGTGAGTGCATCTTGACATTTCTGTTAATCTATATGGGTTGCACTAACTTTTTTCATCAAAGATGTGTAGTTGTGGTTTATCCCTTTTGCTCAGAGGGGCCTTTTGAATAGAGGTAACTGGTTTCCCTCTCTTCCTCCAGTATTTTAGAAGTAACATAGTTCAAGTGATAAATATGTAGGCAACAACCTTAACAGTTATTACAACACATCGTATTTTGACATTGGACCATGCCAAAGCAAAAATGATGGCTACAGGAGAGAAAAGCCCCGAACAAATCAATTGTCATAGTGTCAAAGCTGACCATCAGACCTGGGAACATAGATTTGTTAGACATCTAGAACACTTGGTGTTGATAAGAAACAGCTCAATTAATATAGTTGTGCAGATTGACATCGCTGTACATTTATACTTAGAAGAGGGACATGCTTTGTAAATGTTACACATTGAAAGAATGAGTGAGGAATTGCAGGTGTATCCCAATCCAAAAGCCATACATTAGTGGTAGTAATTACTAATAGCATCAAAATGTTCTGTATTTTGATTTTCCTTGTAGTTCTGATTATAGAGCTTGGATCTTCCTAAAGAAATACAGATGCTGCTCCATTGCCATCAGATTCATTAAGCACAAAATAATAACCAGAGCCTTGTAAGCTTCGAAAATGTGGCATTGGGCTGGAAGGCAGGTGTTACCAGGGACCCGTGAATACCCTCTAAATGTCGGCTGCTGGCTTGTTAATTTATAAATTATGTATCTCTACTAATTATACACTTAGCTCTGAAAAAATGCGTTTACAGTTGTACAATGTTGCTTGATGTGGATAGGATTTGCCTTACCATGTAGGCAGACACACTAGCCAAAGTACCATACTATCTTCTTGGTAGCTTAAAAGCTGTTATACTGCCATTCAAGTTCTCTTATGTTTTCTACGGTGCACAAAGAACTTATCTTCTCTTTTGAAGAGTTTCCTGGTGATACAGCATTATAGTAGCTGCTGATAAACTGTTTTTTTTCTTTTATTCTGGTTTTTTTTTTTTCTTTTTTCACACAAATGTAACACTGATCTGGTGTGTCCATACACAAACTAAAAGTCAGTAAGAATATACATGAGGCAGCAGCTTGCTGGACATCTTTGAGTTATGCAAAAGCCACAGCCTTCTGGTAGTGTATTCCCCTGCTGAGCAGGAAGATCATTTCCCCAATAAGCTGTGGTTCGTTATCTCTTATATGGAGGGACACTCTGTGCTGGCTGTCCCCCAGGCTTCCTGCAGGTCTGCAGCTGGCCACATGAGATCCCATTTCCCCATCTAGAGGACAGGGAGATTTGGAGAAAGAGTGCCTTTTGCACCTTGGTGGGGCAGTAAAATTCAGGGTTCGTTTGACTGCTGCAGGAAGGGAGCTGTAATGCTGGTGGTGCTCAGGGCTGACCTCCACACCTAGTAAGTCTCTCCAGGAGGATGGCCAGGAGGTTGAGCCATTCTCCTGAATTGCTCAGATGTGAGCTGGTGGTGGCTCTGAGTTTCTTCCAAGCCAGGCTGAATTTGCAAAGCTCAGGTGTAGTGGCACTATTGATGCTTAAACACATATGCCCTCAGTTAGAGGGGCTCATTTGAGAGGCACAAATCTGGATTTATGCCATAATCACTTCATATTTTGAAAAGGCAGCTGATGGCTGGTGAGTCCGGGGTGGGAAGGACTGGCAAGGAGAAGATGTGGATTCTGTATATTGAAGGATGGCTGCCATGGTTTTCCATTACCCGCTTGTAGTGGTGAACATCCGAGCAGCTGAGCAGCCAGAGGGGCAGGAGGCCTTTCTTGGCCCTCAGCACAGGAATACAACGTCAATTTATGTCTCCCTTTGCCCTCTGCCCTCTTGCATTCAGTGCAGTAATGCAGAAACTGAGAAATACAGTTCCTGGCTATCTAGGAAGCTCTGAATTGCTTGACTTGGCTATGAATTTGGGTGATGCGTTTTTGTGTACAGTGCACCTTTTATTGCTGCTGTGGTTTTATACCTACCAATGGTAGCTATTGTTCTGTTTTGTTTACTGAATTTCTTTGTTGTTTCTGGTCTTGTTTTCCCCCTCACTCAGGATTTGATCCAGGAGATCAATGAATTGCGGCTGAGAGTGGGAGAAATGGACAATGAAAGACTCCAGTATGAGAAAAAACTGAAAACGACCAAAGTAAGTGAAGCTGAGGGGAAGAGGCAGAGAAGGGTGTAAGTCAGGCTTTAGAAGTTCGGTCTCTTTCCCCCAGTCCTTGCCTGCACCCCGTAAAATCCTGAGCACACTCAGGCCCAGGGATTTCATGGTACTCACTTAGCATCAGGGGTTATTTCCAAATTTCGTGCTGTGATTTTCAGATCTAGGCATTGTTTTTTTTATGAAGGATAACTTACCCTGCAGCTGGTTGTTCGCAGTAAATTTATTACCTGCTTAGACCCTTGTTTCACATACGTGTCAAGAAACACCAGTTGCAGTACATAAGGTGTGTGCCACAGGTGAGACCAAAGCTGAGCATATATTTTTTCCTAAATGTGCTAAAAATTACCCGCTTCTGAAGAGAAAGCATTCACCTAAGTAATTCTAGCAGCCTGTTTCTGCAAGTGTCTAACTTCTCTTTGCTATTTAGCCTTGTCTCTTTTCTATCTTCAGTTTTCTCTCACTCCTCTGTCTCTGTTACCAGTCTTTAATGGCCAAACTTTCTAGTATGAAAATCAAAGTGGGTCAGATGCAGTATGAAAAGCAGCGGATGGAGCAAAAAAGCCAGATGCTAAAGGTGTAGTAGTTTCTGGGTAACATTGGGCCTGTTTTGAATCCTTTGTGTTCCACCATTTTACGGTCTGTCTTGCCTTGTGCTGTCATGCTCTGTTCTTCATTAATTGCTGTGTGTTGATATGCAGTGTGCCCGTTCCCATTAGATGTGGAAAGCTCTTTATGTAGCTATTCCTTGTAAACAGCTTTTATATCAGATGGGAGAGGATTTTAGTGTTGTGAACTTTGCATAGGTTACACATAATGGAATTAGACTTGAGTTAAAATCATTCCCCTTCCAGGGGAAGATTGCCTGTTCTGTAGCTTATGTCCGTTATTCAAATGTAACTTTTTCTCACCTTTTAAGAGAAAATTTATTCATGAAAACTAGCTAGAAGCTAGAAAATAGTGATTCTTTTATACTGTCCCCTCTCCCACATGTAAATTTACATATCGTGTTTCTAATTCAGGGGAAGAAATACACAACAACCACATGCAGCTCTAGTTGCCCATGGGTATAACAGCAGCTTCTTAAGTGACCAAGAGATGGTCTTGTTTTGGAGAAGCATGGGTCCTACGCTGGCAGAAATCCCATCAAAATCAGTACCAAGTTGGAGCACTGGAGGATTGTATTGCCCAACCACTGTTCTGGAAGAAGCTTTGATTTCTTGACAATTTTAAGATTGATCTATTTTTTTTAATGATGCTTCAGAGCAAACAGGAACCAATTTTGGGAAATTCTGTAGTCTGGGCCATAGCTGCGGTCACAGACATCACTGTATATTTGCAACAGATCTTTTGAGTGAAGCTCAGGAACATACCTAAGCCACAGTATTCTAATTTGGTTTATTCCTTTAAGGATTTAAAAATTCAGTAAATGCCAACCTTATGAGTCTTGCTTTGTTTTGTTTTGTTTACAAACTGAACAAATTAAATTTTCAGTGTTGGGTACATTTGCACTGAGGGTCCAGTCTTGATGATGCTGTTGCACAAGATATCCTCGGACATCAAAGAAACATGTTACTAAACTGGGTAGGATTTGACTCAAATTTTAAAAAGCTAAATGCATGGATCCGTGCCAGTCACTTGCTAGTGCAGATGGTTAGATCTAAGTTAAAATTTGACAGCATTTATCTAATACACCCCAACTCCCCCAAACACCATCTGTCTTATTCCCATGAATTTCAACTCTAAACTTCCTTTCCTAACTCTTGATCAGGAAACCCAAACTGTGGCAGAAGTACCACATTTTTGTCTGAACTGCTTTCCAGTATGTGTTTATGTGCTTGATGGTGTCATGATTGATTTTTCTTTCATAGAAGCAGTGGTTATTTCTGAAACTGTCCTCAGCCTGCTGTAAGCACAGTTCCATAATTGTCCAGCTTTGAACATGCAAAGTGCCCCATAAATACCAAAATAAGTGTTTGTAAATTTTAGCATTCAGCCTCATCACCTGCACTTTTTCTGCCTCTGCAAGGTTAAATAAGTAGAAATCTGCTTTCTTCTGCTTTACGCTTTCTTTTGCTTTACTCTTTCTTTTTTAACTTTAGATTTAAAATGTTTTTTCCATTATGCATGAGACCGACACTTTCGGATCATAGGCCCCCTGGTTTTGCCCCCTTACGGTCTCAGCGATCTATTGTGATGGTCAGAGGCAGTTTGGTGGGTGTGCCCTCAGCCAGTGTAAATGTCAGGGGGCCCTCCGTCATTTCCACCAGCTGAGGGCCTGACCACTGCGCTTCATAGGAGTGAATTTTGGAAAAGTCTCAGATGCAGGTGGAAGCTGTCACTGAGTGATTTTGTGTCTGTTACAGGATGAACTTGCATCTTTGAAAGACAAACTGGAGCAGAAGGAAGCTGAGGTTAAAAGACTGCAGGAAAAATTGGTTTGCAAGCTGAAAGGAGAAGGAATTGAAATATTGGACAGAGGTAAGAAGAGAGGCTCTCTCACCATATCCTCCTCAGACATCTCAACTGAGGTCATGTTTCCATGAATGATTGTGCAGGAAAGAACAGATAAAAGCCTCAATTTTCACATACTTTCTGTCTTTATGTTTACTTCTTTTAACATATTTAGGTAAGTATTCACAACGCAACTGCCATAGCAGGTTCCTAATCAACTTTAAACTAGCCTAAGTAATCCCTAGTTAGCTCTTTACATGGCTTGCATTGTGCCTCAAAAGATGCTGTTTATAGTGGCAAAGAAATCCTTAAACAAATTTCAACAAGTTCCCCATAAAGGTTATATTGAGAAGGGAACTTTCTGTGTGGGTACCTGTGCTGGGCTTTGCTTTTACACCCCTTACTGGTAAGGAAGGGGAAAAGCCATACTGGAAACCGAAGTATGATGTGTACTAACAATTATTCAGTGTGGACCCAGCTGTAAGTAGGTGAAATTGAGGACTGGTTCTGTATTTGTGCACTGCATAAGTCTAAATCCTAATTAAGCTCGAATTAGTACAGAAATTTTACATGGCAGATAATTCTTTTATTTGCTTGCAGAGAAGAAACAAATTCAGTATTTATTTGGGGAAAATTTAGATTGGGGAACTTATTTAAAATCAGAAATTTTTCTTTAAAGCCTCACAAAAATTTTCCACAGAGTTTTTTGACCAGCTGCAATTTCAATTCTGAATGTATCTCACTGATAGTTATTGCTGATTTTAAGACTATGCTTTTAAAGTATATTTTTTAGAAAAATTAAGCTGAGAGAGATTAGTTTCCTCTCCTGACCTAAGGAGGAAAATGCTGTGTGCAGATTGTCACATTTTGTTTAATAAAATTATCTGTTTTCCAAACCACTGCATAAGATCACTAAAAAGTGACCACTTACGCATATGTTATCACTTAGCTGGCTTTCAACAGTAAAGCGTTAGCTTAAGAGTAATCTGTTGGCATAAGCCTTTTCTGAGGCCTTACAAGTGAAAATGTACAGTTGAAAAATATATCCTTGAGACAGGTAGTTGTGTATGAGAGCAGTGAGACTATTTTGTGTCATTAGGAACGTTACAGGGGAAGTGCAAGTTGAAACCGTGAATGGCTTGCTTCTGTAATAATAGATGAGGAATAGTTGACTCCTTAAGTATCAATATTGTCTTAAAAGTTATTTAATGTCGTAACCTTCATCCTAATTTCAAATCCAATGGATTTTCCTGCACAGATGAAAATTGTAAAAAGAAGCTCAAAGATAAAAGTAAGGTTTCTGATGTCTTTCCACCAGCATTTGCATTTCAGAAGTGCTTTTCAGAATAGCTTTCTGCATGTGTTTGCAAAACTGCTTTAACAACGATTGTTAGGTTGCATCACCTATAACCCTTAGTTACACTTTGAGAATAAGGGTGGATATATCACACTTGAAATACAAAGTTTTCTGAAAAAAGGCTGATGGGCAAAGACAGACTTGGTCTCACAGAGACTCACAAAACAGTTGCCTCTCAATGAAATGCAGTTCCAGTAATGTGTTCCAAATGCACAATCCAGTAAACCAAATTTTCTGTTAGCATAACTGAGTGTAAATCATTGGAACTGGATCAGTTGTAGTTTTGGCCCAAAGTGTCTCAATGTCTTTTATCTAGAAAGCCAGCCAGGCAGCTTGTTTTCTTCTTGCATTTCATTAAGGAGGAAAATGTTCTTCCCACTCTGTTTGTTTTCTGAGAAATTTTAGGAAGTTAAAACCAGGTAAAATGCTTTTGTGCCTGTGAATTTGGCCACCTGCATGAGTTTGTAACATAATATAAAGTTTACTTCATTTATGCAAGGCAGATTTTTAGCAAAAATGGAGATTATTTCCATTCTTTTTGAATTTCCAGTCCAGAACACCTCCAAAATTTAACCTTGTTAGAACTTACATGTTTCTGTGTATTTATACTTCTTTGTAAATGAGGGTTATAGATGCAGCACAGAACACTGATGTCTGTATTAGAGACCTTTTCCAAGTCAAAACTACAATATATATTCTAGCATGACTGCTCATCACAGCAAATACTTGTTTCATTCCATTGTGCTGTCCTCATTTCTACATCCATACTGAATTAAGACTAAGCATCACTGCACAGTGCTTTCTTCATCATATCCACATTAATCCTATTGCTTTGTATAGTGGGTTTTCGAGATGCCGTTTGGGGTGTTTGTTGACTATTGTAATGAGGATGTGCTTTATTAAGTTCAAATGACTTTTTGTTTTGCAATTATGTGATTATTTGAAAGAGGGAGGTAGTGAAAGTCAAGCAGTAGTTTTAGTCTTGACTTTTCCATTTTTGTAAGGCTGGGGAGGTGGGTAAGGAAATTTTCTGAATTTCATTGTTTCCTTGATATAAAATGTCAGAAAAAAAAAGGTTCTGGAGAAAAAGGATTCTCTTCTATATATTTCTATCTAAAATAGAAGTTAAGTGGCTTGTGTTTTGTCTTTTAATTTGTAAATTTACTTTCAGATATTACTGAGTTGCTTCTAGGGTTTTTTTTGTTTTTCTTATTTCCTTGCACTGTCTTATTTAAATTGACTTAGAGAACTGTATTGTGTTTTTAGATATAGAGGTACAGAAAATGAAGAAGGCGGTAGAATCTCTAATGGCAGCAAATGAAGAGAAGGTAGCGAAGTCATTATTTTTTTCAGTAATCATTCATCAGATTGAGTTAAATCTTTACAAAAATCTTCACACATGAACTTGTCACAATTCACTTAAAAAGTCAAATTTGTAAGAATCAATAATTCACTATATTCAGAAGCACTGCCATGCCTTTAAGGGTCTATAACTGAGCATTTATGAGCTCTATCGCATGTACACAGAGTCCTTATGCTGTTGTGTCATTCAGTTCAGTGTGAATGCAATTTACACTGTGTACTGAAAATCTAAAGAGCTTCATACAAGTCCCATGAGATATTACAAGCTGTGTTTCCAAAAGAGCTTTCTGTAAAGTATGAATTGTTTTCATGTATGGCTTTGCGCATTCATATGCATGTGCATTCTGTAGGATGTTTTCTTTTGATCACCAAAGTCCTAAATCCTTTGATTACTGCTTTCTTTGTACATGCCAAATTTATTATACTCTACCTTTGACTTAACGAGGGAGCTGAAATCCACTTTCAAGGCTGAGACAATTCTGGTGATCAACCAGATGATAGTTTTTGCTAATTACCAGTTTTGATATTTCAAAGCCTCTCAGAGTTCTGGGTCCTGTCCCATCCACACTTCCCATTTCTTTTAGTCTCACAACCAATGAAACTGAAGAATGTCTAGTATTTGTCTGTCTTGTTTTTGATTTGCTAAAGGAAGAAGCACAGTCACAACTTTCTTTTATTTTAGGATAGGAAGATAGAAGAGCTTCGCCAATCTCTGAATAGGTACAAGAAAGTTCAAGACATGGTGATATTGGCTCAAGGTAAAAAAGGTATTGTACAATCAAAAAAAAAAAAAGAACTCTACTCTCACTTAAACTCTAGGTGCATTGTGGTAGTGTTGTATCAACTCTTAGACTTAGTATCTTTGGAGGCATCTCTTAGTTCTTCAACTGGTGTGAACTGGTAAATTGCCTTTTTTTTGTCCAGGCAGCTGCACATTTGGGTGCTGTCCCATTTGCCATCTGGCAGTAGTAACTTCTTGTCAGGTTGCTTATTTCCCCCTTGTAAAATTAGTTTGAATCTGATAAGCTCTCAGGCTCTTTACATAGCCTCCTGAAATGCCTTTCAGGGTTGGCTGCTACAGTAACCGCTAAAAATTGCTGTTCCCCTCTTTTACATGTGTTTCCAGGGAGGGAGTTGGTAGCTGAGCAGAGCAGTGCCTGAGCGTGCACGTTCCTACAAGCCAAACCAGCACCGCCCCAGCAGCTGCACGCGCTGTAGTAGCAATACCCAGCCGAGAGCTGCAAAAATGTCTGTAGCAAAATAGACGTGCTGCCAGGACTGTGTTGCGATGACACACCACATCTTTGACGTGTAGTGGAGCCTTCACAAACCAACACGTGCAGCAGCTGCGGAATAGTTCTCCTTCCTTACCACAGTTGGGGCCAGGCTGGCTTTTCCTACCAGTCTTTTTTCACACACCCCAAAAAAGAAGAGCCTTCTCTGCCACCAGATAATGAGCTTAGCTGTGTGGCTGAAATAGTAGCTATAATAAATACCATAATATGTAATGGTCCATTCCATGTGTTCCAAGACTGGTGGAGGATTCCAGATCCAGGAGCTTATAATCCCCAAAGGTGATAAACCTTGAGGTGGTCATTAGTTCAATGTAATTGCATTGAATACCCTATCCCTCTCCTGTCTCCCTTGAAATCAAAAGAAACACATGTAGAACGTTACAGTGAAATGGTTGCAAGTTTTCAGATGAAAACACTTAGATTTTAGAAAATCAGTATCTCCCTTTACAGCAATGATCCTGGCCTGGTGGGTTTTTTCCCTGCAGCGTCCTGTTCTTTCAGCACTCAGGTTGCATTTTGTAGGTGACTGTCCTCTGAAAGAGCTGTTGCCAACAAATTTTAGACATTAGGATTCTGCTAATGTATGCACGTATAACGTATGTGCAACTTAAAAGCCTGTGTGCCAGTGTTCTGTTACCACCTTATGGAAACCTCTGATGTCATTGAGTCCTCTGAAGGCCACCGACGGCCAGCCCAGCCTTCCACAGACCTTGAATTGACCCGAGCTTATTGCCTGAGCTTCTTTAGGATGGACAAGGGCTTTTGTTGTCCATGCAAATGTTGGAGGTGGATGGCCTTCCTAGGAGAGGGATGTAGGAGCTCCCAGGGATCCTTTCAATGAGTGAGGATTGTCAATAGCCAGAAATGAGTGAGGAAGCAAATGTATTTTTGTGGTGGTGGATTCATGGTTGGGCTCTTGGGCCAGGGCAGGAAAAGTGGAGGGCAGAGCCCCATCTGGACATGCTGCTGAGACTGGGGCTAAGACCCAGGGAAAGGAGAGGTTCCTGGTGCCCCTTTTTGCTTCTGCCTGACTTCTGAGAGGCCATCTCTGTGGGGAGGTGATGATTGCATTAAGGAGATCCTGACCTCCACTCCTAAGGGCACCGGCTGATCTACAGGGCCGCATGAAAGCCCTTAAGCACAGTCTTCAGCTGCCTGTCCAGCTCCCCCGCGAGCACTGCAGCCCTGAGGGGGGTGCAGCAGTGGTTTCGGGAAGCAGTTTCTCTCGGTCTAGATATTGCTGTTTCATGCAGTGCTATGCCTTCAAAGACAGAAGGATGTTAAAACGGACCTCAGGTCTCTGGGAACTGTGCTTTGTGGCCAATTCATGGAGCACGGACAGAGATTTCAAGCAGTGAAAAATGGGTGAGAGAGGTTTTTGCTGTGAACAGATTTTAGCTTATATTTGCATCAGATCTTTAGTGATTGGTGCTAAGTTTCTGCTCACTTTTTAGGAAGTATTGGTTGCCTTTTAACTTTTTCTTGTCATTTTCAGTACTCTGGTATCGATGACAAATGTGGAAATCCAAGCCTTTTGGTGGTACTGAGGCAGCTCAGGAGCAGCAAGTCACTTGTTGGGAGCAGAGGATGCCAGATGCTGGTGTGGGCTACGGTGTTGATTAAATGAGACAGTCAGTCTGTGGCAGTCTGCAAACATAATGTAGTCTCTTTAAAAGCTGGTGTTAGACTCTCGTGCAGTGAGCTGTGTTTTTCCTTTGGGTAACTTGAAGATACCATAGAGACATCTTAAGTTTCAGGCAGACTTGACCCCCTGGTCTTTCTCTAGTGAATAAAGGAAAAGAAGTATTTAGAGTGAAATTCCAGAACATGGGACAGGAAATAACTACTCTGGTTTATTCAGCTTGTTGAAACTGATCCCACTAAATGCCCTGAGGGCATTTGCTGGGCTTTTTGCTATCAGATATATGTCCTCCCTCTGCTCCAACCCTGATACTTGGTGGTAGTTGAACTGGAAAGCAACATTTCGCAATGACTCCCCTTCTTCTATTGTAGTCTGTCCTGAAAAAAAATAAAATCCTAACCTCTTCCTTTTTTGGCCCATAAATGAACACACCAGCTGTGCCTTGCATGGGAGCGAGGGTCATCACGTATCCAGAAGTAAAACCAACAAATTTCTACTTTCTCTCCCTTCAGGCAAGGAAAGCGACAGTGAAGACTTCTTGAATTCAGGGTCTGTTTCCACAGTTTTATTGGACACACCAAGTCTGACTGACCCGGAGAAAAGCCTGTCCCCAACCCCAGTAACAGCATCTCCAATCCATGATGAGTTTAACGTAAATATTCATGAAGAGGTATCTTTTTTTCCTTCCTCATTTAATGCTATCGCTCCTTGAAAACATTGCTTGTGCTGAATTCATATTGCAGATGCCAAAACTCAAGTTTCTGAGAAGATTTTTTTTTTTGGAGTTGCACGGTTTTTAGTAATGTCCTGTGTCCCTTTGGAGGAGTTTCATTTGAGTTCAGTTAAGTTTATTTTTCTTAACCATCAAATGGGATCAGGAGACAGCAAATAGCTGTGTTTGTTGTGAAAATGGGTCTAAACTACCTTTTCTATCAAACATAGGAACTACTTTTCATATCAAACATAGCTGTTTTAGGAGCTGCATTTAATTTGTCAGGAACTTGAAGTAAACATGTTGGGATTTACTTAATGTATCCTGTCATATTTAGAAGAATGCAATCATCATTACATCCATTCAGTTAAATGATAAGTAGGTTGTGGTCCAATCTGATTTTTACAATCACATTTTCCAGTATTAAACCTATAGATCTCTTCTCTTAAAGCTCTGACTCAGACTTGACTTACTTAACTAAACAGCATGAGCACACTGTGAAGAAAACTAAATTCAATTAAATGTTTAGCAGCTTTTGGTATTCTCTGAGCGGCTGAGGACAGGACTAAACCTGAAAAGTGAACTACCCTTCACGGGATCTGTGGTAGAAAGAGATTCAGCAGGCAGCTTTAGGAGACGTGAGATTTTTGTCTGTGCTGTAGCTTATCTGTGCAGTGATTCATGTTTTATCTTCAGTGCCATCTTTCAAGTAGTAAGTCATTGTATTACAATAGAAAGAAAGAAGAAAAACACTTAACCTTATTTCAGATCCTTCTTTTCATAGTTTATCTGTTGCTCTTTTTTCATTTATGACTGCTTAATTTCAGCTCAAAAGTGTAACACATATTCTTCATTCTTTTTAGAATTCTTTACAGATCCACACCAGTATTTTACAGATTTCAATCCCTTCTTTTTCATCAACGTCCAAGAGCTCAGAAACTGCTGCAGAGAAAGTGAAAACGCAGCCTAGGTCAGACGCTGCAACTGAAATGAGGTATTATTGTTTCCATGTATTTTTCAATTGTAAACCCAATATTCTGTGATGTTTAATGAGAGTAATAATCTGTCAATTACTGTATTGTCAAGACATTAAGTCACTTAAACAAGGCTAGTGTTCACTTGACTAGCTATAGCAAACTAAGCTTATGTTCCTGTTATCAAGAGCATTGATTAAATCTTTTTCAGTGTGCATAGATTAAATCTTTTTCAGTAAGCAAGTATTAGTTTGGTTACTGTGGCTATAGCTGTGCTTATACTCGATACCAGCTGCTTCGCAAGAAATTAACAGAAGGAGAGAAAAACTGATCTAATGTAATGAAGGACACAGAATCATTATTTTTATCTAGGTTTACATCATCTAGGTCTGGCTGAGATAGAGTTGGCTGTGCTAGCACAAATGCGTTCTTGATGATTTGCATTCAGACATTTTCCACAGTTGGTAAAGATTGGTGTAAGGCACTACTAAAACTGCCACAAAAGGACTGTCCAGCTCTAACCTTGAGCTCTTAAAGGAGCCCCAGAAGGAAACCCAAGCAGCATTTCAGAAGATCAGGAGAAAGAGAGATCCCTGCTGCCATCCTTCGGCATGATGAAATGCAAAGATATTTCTTTTCTCGCTCTTATGAGAGCCCTGCGTGAGATTTTGAAAGCCGGATGAAATGTGAAGGCACAGTGTCCCAGGGAAGGTGGGATGGGGATGCGTGGCTGCACCCCAGGGCTGTGCCTGAGCTGTGGCACCCAGGGGTGCCCCATGCTTCAACTCAGTGGCAGCCTCCTGGGTGAGAAGTGGCTGTCAGCTTCCTCCAGCATTGCTAAGTCTGCACCATTCTTGCCTGGGTGGGAAAACCTGGCCCCTGCAGATCTGGACTGGCACCATAAGGAGTACTGAAAAGCACACTGGACTCATAGCTAGACAAAGGCTGTGCTAGGTATTTTCCTTCTGGGTCCGAATCCCTGGCTTTGTCTAAATGAAAATCAAATACTAAGAATAATGTAATGGCTAATTAATGGCTGGAAAAGTAATTTATGGCTGGAGAGCAGCCCTGAGGAGAAGGACCTGGGGGTGCTGATTGACCAGAAGCTCAGCATGAGCCAGCAATGTGCAGTCACAGCCCAGAAGGCCAGCTGTGTCCTGGGCTGCATCAAAAGCAGTGTGGCCAGCAGGTCAAGGGAGGTGATTCTGCCCCTCTACTC
>NW_009647222.1:8754296-8778348 GCF_000708025.1 Charadrius vociferus
GTGTTCAAGACCAGGCTGGATGTGGCCTTGGGCAATCTGGTCTAGTGGGAGGTGTCCCTGTTTATGGCAGGGGGGTTGGAACTCGATGGTCTTGAAGGTCCTTTCCAACCTAAACCATTCTATGATTCTACGAATCTAGAGGCAAGGAAATCTTGTTGGCTTAAAACCATCATCGATCTTGATGTGAAAAATCAGTGCAAGCACAAGTCGATGTGTGATTTTTTTTCCCAGTTCTAGTCAAGGAAAGCATTCTATCCAGAAGACCATCTTTGCTTGGTTTCTGCTGTGCTGTGCCTCATGCAGCTCTAGCCATCACCAGCAGGGATTTCATCTGTGTCACATCTTGGAAGAAAACAGAGCACTAACCTGCAGCAAAATGCCCGCACTGTGTGTGACTCGCAGGGAGCCAGTGACCTCCACTACTTGGTGCTGCTGCAGACCCTGCACATGCTGTAACCTCTGCATTTATTTAAGCTGAATAGTGCAGTATTGTCATCAACTTACAGTGCAAGTTGTTTTTCTTGGGGCTCTGGAGGTCACCGTTGTCCTTTATCTTTTACAAGACTTGCCACCATAGAGGGGAAAATTTGCCACGTGTTGGTACCAGAGCAGCTGAAGAGAAAACAGGATTAAAGCAGGCTGAGATGATAGGATTTCTGTATCAGCAAGGTATTTGGATTGGATCCCCAAATGCCTTACTTTTTTCTTTTTTTTTTTTTTCTTCAGTGAAGGAAAATCAACAGGTTCTTCCCCAGAAACTCAGCTGTGTGATAGTCCAGTGTAAGTATCGTAACCAATAATGTTTAGGAAACATATGTGATTGTCAGCTTGAAACCCCCCCAATGCACTCCCCATATTTTACATACACATGTAAATATGTCAACTAATTCTAGCCAAGGTGATATTTAGTGGTCATAGTTTTCTGCTCGTGTCCAATGTTTTCATGATCCTTATTTCCAATGCTTTACCTGTGCACATGTGCAGTTAATTTCTTTTACATTGGGAAGCATTTCTAATTGGGATGCAGACTGTCAATACACTTTGAAATTTACAGTTTTCAGTAGTAGATGCGCATGTGATTTGCTTTTTTCTTTTGATAGTGGGAGAAAGGTGATCAGCTGACTACAATGGAAAAATAATTTTACTTTCTGCCAGATAGCCATATTCCCTAGGGAAATCAGTGGGACTATTCATGAACTCGAAGTTGAGTCAAAGAGGTTTGTTAGTAAGGGGCCGAAGTCAACAGGGTTTGTCTGGTACACAGTGTAAGGCTCAGCAGCTGTTTTTATTTTGAGTGACTTAGTGCCACAAGAATATTCCGAAAGCCAAATTCTACTCCCTTCATGTTGGTATAAAGATAGGTAACTTTAAAATTCAGTGAAGTTGTTCTGAATTTATACCTGGTTGTGGGAAAAACTTTAATGGTAACTTTTTTTCAACCAGACTTAAGTGTTCTAGTCTGTGAATCCCACCAGAAGTTGGGGGATATCTGGTCCAAAATGGAAAATGGAATTGAAGATAAAACACACATGCTTGACTTAATATGCCTGACTTCTTTAAGGATTAAATTAGTCAGAAGCCTGTTGCTAAAAATACCGTTTCTCATAGCTTTTGTTTATATCACTTCCTTTGCCTGTGTAACTTCAGCTTGTGCTTCTGAAAATGTAACATTAAATAAGAAGCCCAAAATACCCAAAGGTAGGCATCATGTCATTGAAACATTAGCAGCAGTAATTACGATATGGATGTTCTTACAGTATCTCATCAAATTGCGTGGGCTCTGATAAGTGCCTTGATTGCCTTAATTCAAAGTGTCTTTGGTTTTAGTATATCTCATCATGTATTATAATGCTTTCTTTAAAGCTGATCCCTGAGAGTGTGTTTATCTTAGCAAATTTAATTCCAGTAACTTGGCTTCGTTTTTATGTTGTTGTTTCAGAACTTCTTCACTGCAGAAGTCCAGCAGTCTGAGCAGTTTGAGAAAAGAGACATCCGAAGCGGTTAGTTTGGTCTTTCACTTCCTCCCATCCCCGCAGAAATAGGGATGATGTCTCTGTTGTGGCAGTGACCCCATGGATGCTCTGTTGCCACCTTCTGAGAAATTCTGAGTCAGAGTAGGGCTCCTGATGTCATGTATTAGCAATGATCACGTACATGTGACATCTTCCAGGTTTCATTAAAGGAGAAAATTTGTCCTTGAAAACACAGGCATCTTTTTGGGGTTGGGTTTGGGTTTTTTTTGGCATGAGGCGTTTACCTGAGACTCTTGCTGTGTTTTTCCTCAGATAATGAGGTTTGGGTTTTTTTGGTTGATATGCTTTTCTGATTTAAGACAAGAAGAATGTAAGTCTGACTACTACTTCCTACCTGTGTGTAAGGCGAATAATTTTGGAAGGCCATGTAATTAATGCATTATAAAGTACAGTCTGGGGGGACTATATGTTTTAGGTGGTTAGGAAGAAAATACGGAGCCTTTGTATGTCTGGTGATAGCTTCAGTTTAGGTGTCTTTTGAAGTGACCTAAAGCAGCTAGCCTCTAACAAAGTCATCAAATCAGGGCAACTCCTGTGCTCTTTTTTCACAGCCTAAACTCCTAAAAGCTGCTGAGCTCCCTGATAACCAAGCCACGGAGCATGTGCCTTACGGCTCAGGAGGGGTGTTGACAGGACTGAAAATGTAACAAGAACTTGATGATGAGAGCTAGAGTTCATGGGTTGGGGTGGGGGTTTTTTTTGTTTGGACAGCCAAGGAGTGAAGGCTGTGGATGTTTTATCTACTTGGCTTCTACTCTGTCTGATTACTGCTTTGGGTCTCCTTCTGCCAGCTGTGCTCATTAGTGCCTTAACAAATGGCATGTTACTAATTATATACACAGCTAATCCTTTACAAAGTAAACAAAAGCAAGAGTATTTTCATGTCAGCTCACTGACCTCAAAGAAAGCAAGAATTAATAATCTGTGTGAAATACAGCTCTGGAGAGACTTATTTTTTGGGGAAAAAAAATAGGCAGGGAATGGTATTTCAGTCAGAATTTAACTCAGGGTAACCATAATGAATTGAATACAGGCTATAAACCCTGACTTTTTAAATGTCTTTCTTAATCTTTCTCAAACAGGACAGAGACTCTGCACAGAAGCCAGCAGAGGTAACGTGTGTGTGCGCACTCATGTGTGTACATGGAGAAACACAGACAGTGAGCGGGTGTTGAAAGGCTCAGTTGTGTGAAATCACGGCATGCAGTTCCAGAGGGGGAACAGCAGACCTGCAGACAAGATAGCGAGAAGTCTATGACGGTTGTCACCATCACTTCAGTGTCAGGCTTGTAGTGTCTCACACGTTCTTGTCTTCTCACACATGGATTATCTTCCAGTCTGGTTGAGCATAAGGTTGCCATCTAAGCTAATGTTTCCCTCACATATTCTGCCACTAGATAATTAGTGAAGCTAACCATTAAGTATTTTACTGACTCTGTAATTACCTTTTATTAGTGTCTCTTTAAAAACCTTTGGCTTTCCGAATTGTTTTCTGTGAATAGCAACCATGTTCCTAAAAAGACTGTCATTGCAGAACAGTTCCCCTGCGGTACCATATGGCCATAGTTTGCATGCAACAATTATCACCTATAGGAAGACCTGAGCAGAGACGACATACCTCAGATATCACTCATAGGGTGAATGCTGTATCAGTTTAGCAAAAGCCAAAGAATCATATTTGGACTGTGAATGGGTTTGCTTCCTCCTTTTAAAGAGACAGAGAAACAACTGGAAAGGTTACCGTTTTAAATTGCTTAACTGGTGTGTCTGATGTTTGTCCTGGTGTTTATACTCCTTGCTTGATACTTCATTTCCTCTCAGCTTCGGCAGTGGACATAGTCCATTAATCCACTAATTTGGAAATTGCAGAGCAGTGATAGACAAAATGAGCTGTCTGATACTTGGCAGAGAACCGTTACATGGTGGGGGTATTTTCTCTCCCTTTGCTTCCCACTGCCCCTGCAGCTCCCAGTGGGGTGACAGAAACTGTGGAAAGCTGGAAAAGTTCAAAGCCTTCCAGGACTGTATATTTACCTTTTCCATACCTGTAAGCCAGCCTTGCAGAAACTGAGAAACATCTTAAAGAAGACATGTTATTATTGGAAAGTAGTGCTAGTAAACTTGGGTCCTGACCATATTCAAATGAGGATCTTGGTTTTGTTTTCCTTTATAGCTTTTACATTGTGTTTTCTTGTAGTAACAAATGAGAGGGACTGTTCAGCTGATCTGTCAGCAGTCACTTTGCAGTCTCTTTCAAAAGGCCTTTTGCAATTCCCTGATACTGAATCTTTATTTCCCTAACTTGAGCAGGTTAAACCTCCTGTGGAAGGTAATAATTTCGCAACCCTCCCTCCAAAGTCTCCTTCTCATGGCGGCACAGGCGATGAGGATAGTTTTGGTACCCGTAAAGCCAGATCTTCGTTTGGACGAGGCTTTTTCAAGATCAAAAATAACAAGAGGACCGCGAGTGCCCCCAATCTGGGTAGGTATCGTGCACCTGCATGCAGATTCTGTGTATTTTGAAGGGTCTCAACAACAACTGTAACTGTCTTAAGAAGCAGGAAGACCACCCTTAGTCTCACTGTGACTTGGTGGCACTTTTCTCAGTAGAATGTTTGGAAAATATCAAACAGCAACCAAAAAAAAAAAAACAGAACAAAAAAAAACAACCGAAAAAAATCCTCCCTGATGTAATGAAGTTTTTGATACGTTTCAACCTTTGCTGTGATATCTCCCCTGGGACCTTGTAGTGGATTGCTGCTGTTTTGAAATGCTAGCTGTCTGGCAGTAGTTCACACATGGGATTTGTGGTTTGTTTTTTCCCCTGGCTTCATCCTCAGTTTATCTTTCAAAAGATTTTCAGATGTACAGAAATGAGGCAGCAGCACTCAGTCTTCCTCTTTATTCTGTGTGTATTTAAGCAGCTTCGCCAAAGAGATGGTGACAACAGGAACAGGATTGACAAGTTATTCAAGCTCATGTTGATTTTTGGACCCCTAATGGGGAGGGGGTTGTTTTGGTATTGTCATTTGATGACGTTTGCACATGACAATGAAATAAACAAAATGTTCTGCTTAATGCAGAAGTCGCTGTTGCCACCAACTGAAATCCTACTTGCATTCACTGCTCTGCTGTAGCAGTCTTTCCAGTGTTCCAGTTCAAGCATCAAGTGAGCATCTGTGCATCAGATCTGCTGCCATTCAACTAAGGTTTTTGGCTTTCTGCTGCGTGAAGTTTAGGAATTTAGGTCTATCTTTCAGAAGCCTGAAGGGGGAATGCTTCTGCTTTGTTGAGTAGAAGTCTCCTGTCTGTACTTACTCAAAGACAATTTTAGACTTTTGTTCAAAAGAAATAACATACCTACACATTTGTTATACACTGCCCATATTTGCCTGTGACATATAGCATGGGAACTCGCTAGCTTACTTGGAATAGATGTACAGTCTATTCTGAGGGTTACACTCTTTGCTTCGGTTTATTTCATGTGTGCTTTTGTGTAATCAGTTGTCTCACCTGGAATTAATTTGTCTAACAAAGTGGAGTACTTGTTGCTGTCATAAAGGATTGGAAGATGGGCCATCTAGATCAGGGTCCTGTGAATTTGAGTGAGTTATTTATGTTGTCCGGATTTCAGTGCATCCATCTGTAAAGCTGGTGTCCAGATACTTGCCACCCCACGGGAGCCTGCGTGAGTCACCTGCCCAATGTGTCATGGAGCAAGTGACCTCCCTGTACCAAAGTACCTGTGGTGCTGTTTTACCCTCTCCACCATAGAGCTCTACTGCATTTCTTTTTTGTGACAGGGGGATTAACAGTGAATTGGTAATCCTAATCTCTGTGTGAATTCAGCATTGCGTGTGGCGCATGTGTCTCATGTATCCCCTTCCTTTTGTCTTGTATTTTGCTGACGTAAGTTTTGAACTGTGTTTTACCTTGTCCCTCTGCGTGTTCTCTCCCGTTGTGCTGCGTGTGGTTATGTGCGTTGTTTGGATCTCTGAAGATCGCAGTCGAAGTGCAAGTGCACCTACTTTAGGTATAGTAATCCTGCATGTCTGCCTGTACCAGCGCTGTGTTGTGACTGCTGCTAACAGCTGGTTATGGCCACACACTTTTCAAACAAGAACTAGACACCAGAGCTCTGCATCGAAACTTTTGTCCATCACTAAAAGGAGTTTTCATGTAACATCTGCCCTCTGCTAAAAGTCAGCTGCGCCATTTCTCAGTAACCGCTACTAATGAGAGAGATTGCGGGTTAATTTGCAGAGACTTTTGCTATAACTTTGAGCACAAAGTTACCCACAGACCAAGGTAGCAGGTGAGAATCACTGAAGTTTGAATACCAGAGGCACCTTTGTGCTGTTGTCTGTCCTGGAGCCCCTGGAAGAGCTTAAAGGGTGGTGAAGTAGGGAATGAGGTGTATTTCCCAGGCGTTCACTTAGGAGGATTCTAGGGGAAAGGATACTTAATTCCTCTTCTTAGATGTAGTTATATTTATGATATAATAAACGAATGAGAAGTAATTGGGGCAGATGGGGCTGGAGCCATTCACATAGTAAAAACCAGTCTTTTGATGTGGGCGTTCCCTGGGTGGTTCTGGCAAGGGCAGGTACGACCAGCAGAGTCCTTCCCTAGCAAGCAGAGCTGTGTCAGTCAGGGTGGTTGTACAGCCACCCGGTATGCCCCTCGCTGACGAAGAAACCAAGTGCTCTGGGCCCTCTCAGTTTCCCATGTGGCCCCTTAAATGTCGGCTGTTCTATGGGGTTATGTCATGTGTGAAAGGGAGCAAACATTGCAATACCCGCAAATCTCTGCTACTAATGCACCCAACCTTGTCCTGGTGTTCTCTCTGTAGAATGCTGTTTAAATGTGTTTTTTTCTAAGCTAGCACTTTTTCTTGTACAACGAAAGCAAAAAAAACACAAATGCAAAAGCCTGGTTTGACGTTAGTGCTGTCTCTCACTGGCAAGACCCCCGTATTCTATAGCGGTCAAACCAAAGTGCCCGGAAATAATCTTTTATGTGACCTTTTTGCTTCACTGCAAGGTTTATCATCTAAAGAATCGGTGGAAAATGGGACATGTTCAAATATCTTCTGGCTGAATAATCTAAGCTTTGCCCAGCAGAAAGAAACACGGGCGAAGCCTGCAGTTCGTTGCTGTTCGTGGCACGTTGTGGCTGCCGCAGCGTTAACTCTATGGCTTGAGACCACATGTCCCAGCAATATATGCTCTACCATGATTCACGTAACTTGTTTGGTTTTTTCCTGGAAGTTTGAGAGTCCATTTCAAAAACAAATGATGGTCATCTAATTACACAGCCATGTTGAAAGATGGTAAAAGTGGTTACAGGCCTGTCAGCCTCCTGCAGGCTGTGTTGCCACAGCTGCTTCATCTTAACAGGCTCGTGCTGTCACTGTTCCCCAGCAAGTAAGTGGCATAAACTCCACATGGTAGTTTTATTCAGCTATCTGGCACTTGCTGGCACATCTCTGCTTACGTAGCCTAGTAGATACTGCTATTCTTTTAGTTTTCTTTTTAAATGATCTTAACATAGTTTTCTTCTTTATTAGTTTAGCTTTTGTGACAACTTCACTTTTGGGGACAGGACTCCTCATGTTTGTTGTCATAGAAGGCAACAGCTACGTATCAAAGATTTAATGCTTTTAGAGGGGGTGGTAATGTGTAGGGTTTCTAATCAGAGATGCTTTTTGCATCACTCAGAAGATGTAGTTCAGACGGAGCCTAAACTCCATGGTGTTTCTCTGCAGAGGAATAAAATATTCCACAATTTGCAGAAGTGAGGGGAAAAGGGCCTCCTGACCCTGGGGCGGGAGGTGTTTGTTGCTGGAATTTCATGGATGGGGAACTTAAGGAATGCTGCAGGTTATTAGGAAAGATGCCTGCAGGGAAATTATTTTTTTATGTGCTTTGGGGACTCCTGGTTTGGTTCCCCACCATGGCACTGAATTGTTTCTGGGCATCCATATGCCTCGGCTTTGTCTGTGAAAGGACTGTAGGAGCACTCCCTGAGCAAGAGTAAACTTGGGATTTTATTCAGTGATTGATTCACAAGGTAGTTTTTGCCCACCTTGGATGCAAGGCACTTAACTGGTGCAGAGCACTGCCTTGGAGTGTTCCCAGTCATGCCCATGAAGGAGGAACACGTGTTTTTTCTCCTGGATTTTCCCGTCCCTCTTTGCCCCGTTTTCTTAACATGGTGGCGCTCAATAATTTTAGCAAGAGTCGTTCCCAAGTTCAGGACTGTGTCTGTACAGTCCTGCACAAGTGGGTCTTGATGGGGCTTTTGTTTTCTAATAGCTGAAACAGAGAAGGGATCTGCAGATCACCTGGATCTGGCTGGCTTGCCCCCTCGCCCGAAAGAAATGGATAGTCTACATATGACGCCACCTTCTCCGGATTCCAAGAAAAAGGCCAGAGGGATCAAGAAGTTATTTGGAAAGTAAGTAAAAGATGAGAAATGACCATTCTCCAGAGCTGGGGCTTGCGCAGGGCTTTGCTGGGAGCACATCTTTCCTTTTTCCCCCCTTCAACATGTGGCTCCGTGGTTTACTGTCTCAAGAGCAGAAGCCAGTGTGGCATTGGACAGAGCTAACAGTAGGTTGGTGGCAAGTAAAAGAGCAGCTACAAACTCTGTAGGAGACCTTGCCTGTATTGGTTGTGGTAGTAGCAGCGTGGCCTTTCCTGAGCAAAATGTGAATATTCTTTCTTCCTTTAAACTAGACTTAAAAGAAGTCAGTCTACCACCTTCAACCCAGATGACATGTCCGAGACGGAGTTCAAGAGAGGAGGGACAAGAGCAACTGCGGGGCCACGACTGGGCTGGTCTCGAGACCTGGGGCAGTCTCACAAGTAAGACGAGTGGTGCGGGGTGTGCTGGTGCTTGCCTTCCCGGCAGCTCCGGTCGAGCATCGGGGTGCAAAGGAGAAGCACAGTGCCAAAATGAAACATCCTTTCTCCTGGCAAACAGAAAGAGGCGGATCCAAGCTGTTTCCTCCTTTGAGAGACGGTCTTTGCAGGGTTGAGGTTGGTTGGGTGGTGGCGTCCTGCTGCTGAGCGGAGCCTTCCTTGCTCGCGGCTTCATGGGAGTGCAGCTGTGAGGCTGCGTGAAGCAAGGTGTGAGCCCTCATGACGACGACACATACTCCTCCAGTATGTTTCCTACTGTGGTTCTGGGGCTTAAAGGATAAAGTGAAACTATACAGTCTCACTTCAGAGTGTTAGCCACTCTAGGCAGCTCAGGTAGTTGTTTGCAGTGGTATTCATAGACCGTGTTTCTTGTGATAGTGGCAGGAGATGGGCAGCGATCAGCACTTCGTGTTGCTAATGGTTCAGAAGCAGAGACACCCTCTTCCTCACGAGGCTCACCTAGCAACCAACCGTGATGCACTTTCTCCCACAGATATTGTCCCAACTCTCACAAAATACTCATTCATTAGGCTTAGGTTTTGGTTTTATTGGTATGCATGAGAATAGGAGATTTGAGACATGGGATTTATCCGTCTTTTTTTTTTTGGTAAAATCTTCTGTAGTGAGCTGGACATGCCATTCGCAAAGTGGACGAAGGAGCAGGTTTGCAACTGGCTCCAGGACCAAGGGCTAGGCTCTTACATTAGTAATGGCAAACACTGGATACTGTCTGGGCAAACACTTCTGCAGGCTTCTCAGCAGGATCTGGAAAAGGTGAGAAGTAATGGAAACTGCTTTCAATTAAATATACAAAAAAATTGCTGTTTCTGTGAATGTAAATCGTGTCTGTAAGGTGCATCTAGTAAAAAAAATAATAAAAAGATGATTTTTTTTAAATTTTGTCATCTGCAGCGATGCCAAATTGTTTCTTTTTAATAGAAGTTTCATAGAAATGTAATGCTTTGTAATGAAGCTAATAATTACAAATAGGTGATTTAACTTCATTAAGCATGGATGTATCAATCGGCTATGCCACTTGAAAAATACGCACATGAGAGTGCCTCATTATCATAAGGGTTTGTAGATTCATTAGCACTTGTGTATGGTACAGTTATTTTATGCCTGTGTGAGAAAGGTGTAAAAAGCTGCTGGTTTAGTCTGACTATATTTTCTGCACATTTTACACAAAGAGGAATGAGGATTTGTTACACACAAGGGTGATCCGTTTATTTGTCTTAAAATGTTACCGAATTGTTTACCTCTTGCTATCTAAAACTAGAAACATTCAAGAAGTTGATTCGGTCTATAATTTGAAACAACTTTTTGCTAACATTTGAATTTTCCACTTTTAAAAATCACTATCCTCACCAAGTAGTAAACCTGTTTTCTCAATGAGGGAATGAGCTAATTCAAAGTTGTAGTTAAAACTACAACTGGAATAAGAAAAGTGTGATATGTGGCTTGTAATAATGTTATCAGAGGTAACAATAACTACCTCATAAATACATATACCTACTATACACTGGTGAAAGTGTATATTGGATTGAAGAGATCGTGGAATGGCTGCACTTGCAACTGAACTGGGGAAGGTGTTATGTATTTGGAAGTATTAATAAATTTCAGTAATTCCTGGGACCTTCATGTGCTCTTAACTAAATAATTCTTTTAACCTTACCTGCCTAAGTGGGAGGGAGGGAAGTAATCCCATCAAGTATTTTTCTGAATGCTAACATGTTTTATGTTGTTGGGTTTTTTTAACCTGGTATGAGAATATTGTGGCCAACATTTTCATACAGTTTGGAATCCACTCCACTTTAAAATTATTCTACCACGGTGAGTGGGCCTTTCCCTAGTGCTGAATGTGTGCTAAAATGATGCCTGATATTCAGCAAATAGAAAATAGACCTGTCAAGTCACCAGCAAGTGCTGTGTACAGTGTGACTCTCTGAAACCATTTCTAATTCAGTAGAAGGAGAAATAAACCACGGTGTTGTCTTTAGTTTTGCTGCTTTCCTTCCCTTTGCAGGAGCTCGGGATAAAGCACCCATTGCATCGGAAGAAGCTTCAGCTTGCTCTGCAGGCACTCGGGTCTGAAGAGGAAAACAATCATGGAAAACTGGATTACCACTGGGTTACCAGTAAGATTTTATTACGTGCTGAGGCAGCAACTTTTGATAGGGATTCCTAATCATGCCTAATTCGGGGCTCAGCGAGTGGGAATAACACTTAACTGGTGCTAGGTAACTTGGCTACCACACTAACATGAGTGTCTGTCTCTGCTTTAGGGTGGCTGGATGACATTGGCCTCCCCCAGTATAAGACCCAGTTTGATGAAGGAAAGGTGGACGGCCGAATGCTGCATTACATGAGCGTGGTGAGTAAATGGCGCTTCTTGTCCTGACATCTTGCTTGTGTTCTTAGTTTCTCCCCACTTTAACGCACGCTGGTGTACCTCCACATAGCTCACTACAGACCAGGTGAGACTAGAGAGACCTGCTTTCACTGTGCCTATTGATGCAACTGCATAGATACTATATTCACTTATCGCCGTCCCAGCCTCCATCTTCCTTCTGCTCCATTTGGGTCAATTTGCCAGCGGCAGCAACCTTTATTTGCACCCCACAGCACCAGGATCTGTGCCCTGCCATGCACCTCTGCAAGCAGCCGTCTCCCCTTCCCACATTCACCTCCTCTCAGCCTCCCCCAAGCCTTCCCTCGGCGACAGCCCCAGCCCCAAACACACCCTCCTGCCCCTGCTGTAAGGGGGATGGTGGGGATCCAGGCAGCCGCTGGCCCTGAGAGACAGCCGACTGTGGCTGGAGAAGAGCAGCTGCCACCAACAACCATTGCCAACCTTCTTCCCCTCGGCCCTCCTGTGCAAGCAGCCACTGGCCAAATCCTGGCTGGCCCCAAAAATAGCCCACTTATGGGGTGCAGAAGGGGATCCACGGCTGCTTGGGCAGCTCTCATGTCACAGCCAGCCATTCTTGGGTCCCTTACAGGCATCTTAAGGGATCCAGTGTCCATAAGGAGCTGAAGAGCCAGATCGTAGTGATCTCGCTTGTAGCTTCCTAGAGCAGAAAGCTGGTGCCTGTGTGGAGGTCAGCAGACCGCCTGTGCATTACTCTGGACCTGTGTTGAAAGTTTTAAAAAGGAATGCAAGAGTACCATGTGGTTGCCATCTGCACACGTGAATTTTGTTCCGGATGACTGGATCTACTGAAAGGAAGCTAAAGTCAGAGCTTACTCTGAGTTGCTTTTGCGGCGTCGCAGAGGCTACGCCTATGTGCATGTAGTGTACCAAAAATACGGACCTCAACAGCTAAACATCTTGTGCGTCTCATGGGACTTTCTGACAATAATTTCAAAGATGTTGAGTGGTTCATAAATGCGATCTTGAAATTCTCTGGATAATTGAAGGGAGAAGGCTGAGGGAGGTCAGAGTGTCAGAGGCATCACTGTCGCTAAAAGGATAAGCCAGAATGCGGTATTTGTCTGTGTGCTTCATTGCAGTGTTTAAAGGACCCTTGAAACTGTAGTGGGTGTCCTGTGTTAAGCTAATGCTAATAGCTGTAACCTCTAGAATGCAGAAGGCCCAATACTACTACTCAACTGCAAGTATTTCTTATATTCTTTCCAGCTTTAAAGATAATATATTAAGGTGGAAGATGAAACATAGTAAGCAAGACCCCAGAGTCATGCATGAGAAATGGGCAATCTTGTGCTTAATAGTTGTGCGTGATGCTGATGTGCTCAGGCAGTGTTTGTAAGTATATAAACGTGTGCAAATTCTGTGGTCGCAGTTCGTGCAGCTGGGCCTTTGCTGTTCGGGTTCTTGCTAATTAATAGAAGTAGGTGGAATTTTTTTCTTCAGTGAGCGAGCGTTCAGTCCGCTTACCTATTAATGTGGATGCTTAGGTTAAGAAAGCCCAAGCAATTTCCTTTGAAGACAATTGCAGTTTTAAGAGCCAACTTGTTTGGAAACAGCCTACATGTAATAGCTTTTGCATAATGTATTTAGCACCAGCATCAGCTCCCCACTTTACTGCTGGTCAGGTGGAGCCAACCCAGCAGGTTTCCTATGTATAAGGTCTCAGGTAAGATGAGACCTTTGTTCTTCTCTGGAGACACAAATGTAAACTGGGCACCGCTAATATTAATTCCGTCTGTGTAACAAAGAAGAAATCAATCATACTCCTGTTCTCTCATGAGCTACGCCATGGGCAGAATAAAAGGTACCTTTTTATGCCATGTTAACATGTATTTTGTATAGGCTTTACAACAGCACCGGGAAGAAGCCTAGGGTTGATCCATCCTAAAAAGACAAGCACAGCGCTGTCTGCTGGCATGACTTTGCTGTCGAGTCCATTTTGGTCAAACATTAAATACTCCCTGCTTCTGTTTGTTTGTTTCCTTTAGCTTTTTTGAGTTTGGACATTACTATAAAAGTAGGAGGCAGTTTCTTTCTTCTGCTTCTTAAATCTTGGAGATCTGATGCCAGTAGGCTCCATTAAGCTTGATCTTGAGTTGGGAGATGTTACTACCACTGTATTAACTGGATGAGGATTGAACGCGACTAAGACGGAGCATAGGCCGTAATGTAAGGGAATGTGTATTCTTCAACAGTCAGTCTTTTTTTTGTATTAAAAAAAGAAAGAAAAGCAAAAGGTGGACAGAAGAGGGATGTGTAGCAGGAGTTTTTCAATAGATACTCTTCCTGTCACTTCCCTTTAATTGTAGATCACTAGGGACATTTTTGGACAGAGTTTAACCATCAAATTATAACAATGGATTCAGTGTAAATGACCAACTAAATACAGCTGTATGCAAAGTATGAAAGTACTTTTAAAAATCTCGTGAAGTTACCCTGACTCAAAATAAATAATAGCAAATATTTATTATTTTATAATAAATAAAATAGCAAACCGCAACACAGAAACTCTACTCTTAAATTCATCATAAGGTTAGCCAAACACAATGAAATGTTTGGGTAAGCGAAGAATCTAGTCTTAAATATTCTGACAAAATAAGAGTCCGGTATTCATAACACATAAGTAACACTAAAACTTATTAAGCCAGGCTAACCCTGGCACAAAGAGGCATAAATTTATCTAAGTCAGCCAACTTGCACTGGCAGAGAACTGAACTTGAGACACTTAATGGCACAGTTAGGACTGAATTACAACTGAAGAGCCTACTGTAGCAGGAGTGTGCAAGTCTCGCAGCGTGTGACCACAGTTGCAGTGCCAGGGGGGAGGTTTTTCTTTTGTAGCACTCCTCTGGAGCAACAGCAGCAGCGAGCGAGCTGGGAATTCTAGCCTGTCGCATACTCCTCCTTACAAGATTTTCACGCCTGGGCTCCCTGAATGAGGGAGAATCCGATTAGTTTGGTTTTGAAATGTTAAATTCCTGGGGCTAGACACTGGAATGAAACCAGAGGTGGGCACAACATGACACCTGCATTGCATAGATTGCAAACTGGTCAGCAGGTCAGGGTGTTGGGTAGCACCAGCAGCCTTTTTTAACTCGTGAGCCTCATCTCAACCTTCTGTCTACTTCGCCGTTGCCCACCACGTGTCTTGTGAGTTGAGCCCCCTTGGGGGTACCAGAAGGCTCTGTCTGTCCCCTTCTCGGTGGGTTGAAGGACCCCTGAGTACAAGAAGGAGAAGAGGGAACTTTTAACGGAGCCAAAGCAAAACTCCTGCTAGTTACTGTGGTCATAAAGGGAGGAACTAATCTCTCCCAGCTCTTGACATCTAAAAGCTGCCTGTCCAGCCAAAGGCAGTCATCTGTGCCGTGTGGTCAATGCAGAGAGAGGAGCACTGTGGGGCATCATCTCATTCCTTAGCATGGCACAAATTGCCCTAAGAGATGCCTGACACTCCACGGATACTGGTGGGAGGCTAAATAGCCAGTCTCTGCAAGCTATAAAATAAGTCACCCGTGAGATGAATGTTTAAGTAAAAAAAAAAAAAAAATCTGAGGATCGAGCTTTTGGAGAAAGAACCAGCTGCTTTTGTTAGTATCACCGATGCGTTGCAGGGAGGAGTGCGGCCTTGCCTTCTCAGGCTCTTGCCCTGCGATGTGTGAGAAGTGGCTTATGCTGTGCTGAAAATGGTGTGGTGTAAAGGCACAGCCAGGTTGCCTTGCGGTGCCTTGTCACAGAGCCAGCCTTCAAGCTGCCCGTGTGTCCAGCGTGCTCCCTTGCAACGTGTGAGGGGGAATTGGCCCTCCTGGCCAGCCTGCCCTCCTTCTCTCGAACTGTAGTGGGTGCCCGCACAAGGTGGGAGCCACACAGTGATGGCGAGCTGGGTGAGCCTCTCTGCAGCCTGAGTATGGTCACCCTTTCCACTGTTCCATCACTTATGACAAGCATTTTAAAAAAAATTATCATTTGCAGTTGTGGGAGATGAACCTGGCACACCTTTGTGTTTCTCTTCCCTCTGTTTTTACATTCTCGTCATACAGAATGCTAATTCTAATCATACAGAATACATTTTCAGGGTAATTTATTGTTTTCAGTTAAACTTTGAGTTGGACGTTTGTGGTATTGAAACTTTTGGCAGGATTAAATGCAAATGCCAGGTGAGTCTGATGCACTGGGTTTGGAAAGCTGTCCTGGTTCTAACTAGATCGCTGAGGATGTGTCATCTCACCCTCACCCCTCCTCATTACCCCTTATTTCTTGTACTAAGATCTGTACCCTGTGTGAAGAACATTGCCCAGGAGCTAGTGCCGAGCAACACGGGAAGCTTTTCTTTTGGGTCAGATGGTTTGACATTAACCACGTGTCTCACATATTAAAATCTTACCCCAGAACGTGTCAGATGTGCCATTTTAAGCCAGGGTCCAAAGAAGTCTCCTCCAGTCAAGTGCTGGTTCCACGTTTATTGCACGTTTATTAACTCCCCCTTCCTCTTCAACAGGATGACTTGCTGTCCTTGAAAGTTGTCAGTGTCCTCCACCACCTCAGCATCAAAAGAGCCATTCAGGTTTTGAGAATAAATAACTTTGAGCCCAACTGTCTGCGCAGGAGGCCGTCTGATGAGGTACTGCTTTAAAATGATGCTGTGACAAGGGATCCTCTCAGGTTTTTCCCTGGTGTTTCTGATTATTCCTGCTCTGCCCTCGCCTTTCCTCCACCTGCCACAGCCCCAGACTCATGTCTCTTTGCCAAATCTCCCGCTCCTCTTCATATCCAACAGCTGGCTGTTTTGGCTTAGTCTCTGATGTGCTTTCTGGAACATAAATCATCTTGAGCTCAGTGCACTGTTACTGTAAGTCTTGTGTAACTCCCTGGAAAATTGATGGTTGTGTCAAAATTTTCTGTGTAAAAGGAGTTTGGCTCTGTTACCAGACAAGAGACTGCCATCAGTTTGTTTTGGAATCAGCATATGCTGGATAGGGCAATGGATGATGATGAAGCAACCCAGACTCTTGGATTTAGATTCACAATGTATATCTGCAAGAAAAGCACAGCAGCTCATGGAGATACTTGTATTTTCAGTTCTACTGGTAGAAATTGCAAGTAGTCCTAGCGCACAGTAGGATAATCAAACGACAAGAAGCATAATACAAACCTGCCCACTGCCCAGACTCATCTCCACCTTGGCATTGCTGCAAGATAGCAATCCAAAAAGAGGTTTTTTTCTCTCGAGTGCAAAGTGGGCTTGCATTCATTCAGGGCAGCAGGAGAGGTTTGTTTTGATAAGGATTGGGGCTGAGACAGCTGAGTTGGGAAGTCTCCTTAACTGCCTCTTTTTCCTGTCCACAGAATAATGTCACACCTTCTGAGGTCACCCAGTGGACCAATCATCGTGTGATGGAGTGGTTACGCTCCGTTGATCTGGCAGAGTATGCACCTAACCTGCGGGGGAGCGGTGTGCATGGTGGACTGATGGTAAGGGTTTAGGCTGTCTTGTTCCATTTTATTAAAAAAAAAAATATGGCTGAGAATTGTTAGAGCAAAGTTCTGACATTCTTTGCTGCACACACCTTATCTTCTTACTCTGCTTAATAAGAAGTTGCTATCAAAATTTATTACTCTATAGTTTAAAGGACATGAGTGTCTTGGGCAGAATTAGTGTGGGCAGCAATGAGTTTGATTATCTGTATTCCCGTCACAATTTAATTTAGGTAGGGCATTGTCCACCTCCTGTCCTATGATGCTGTACACTGCTATCATGCTGTTAAACAGCCACCATGTTCCTTCCTAGACTTAGATATGTTTTTATTTTGTGAGGAAGGCTTGTTACTTTTCTAAAATCCGTGATTTCAATGTCAAACCAGGATCATATTTAATTGCTGTAGCATCAGATACTCCAGACGAGAGACTTACACTTGCAGAATTTTGTTGCGGTGATTAAGAAGTATATCCTTGCTCCAGATATCTTATGTCTCTGTATCTTCCATCATTCCTCTGGCTACGTTTTCCAGAATTAGAGGATGATAGGTATATGTTTTGTGGCAGCTTCACACCTTACATGAGTTAAGGGTGGATTTATCTGTTGCTTTCTTCTTACCTGCCAATTTGTTTATTTATAACTCAAGAAGGAAAGCCTGGAGGCAGGATTTTATGAATCCTTTAACTAGTCAACTCTTTCGGTTGTATGTTTCCTCTAAAATACAAAACAAACCCCAAACAACAACCTAAAGCAACCTTAGGAAGTGGCCAACATAGGTGTGCTTATTGATCTCCTTGAGACCTTATTTGACAATACTGCCTTCAGCTGTATTGAGATTTGATTTGATTAATAGGTTTTGGAGCCTCGTTTCAATGTAGAAACCATGGCACAGTTGCTGAACATCCCACCAAACAAGACGCTACTGAGGCGGCACTTGGCGACTCATTTCAACCTCCTCATTGGACAGGAGGCCCAGCAGCAGAAACGCGAAGCCATGGAGTCCCCAGACTATGTCCTTTTAACAGCAACTGCCAAAGTAAAGGTAGGTCACTTGTTCTGGGTCGGTGCGTGAGCTTGCAGGCAGACATTCACATCTCCAGTGTGCTGGTTTTATCCATGACTGGAGGGCAGTCCAGTAAGGTCTGACAAAAGGGACTGGCTGCTAATGAAAGAAGCACGAGAGCAGGACTCAGCAGATCTGGGTTTGACACTTGTGTCTACTATGAGCGCACCACAACTCGGCCTCGCATATGCCCAGCCAAGAGGTAGCACTCTTGTGTGTTGTCCTTCTGTCTGTTCTATAAGATGTTTGGGAGAGAGGCTGTCTCTTATTGTTTATATGCTCATGATTTAATGCAGTGGGATTCAAAACTCATTTGCGATCCTTTGCATGGTGTTGTCTTAGCAATGGTAGAATGAGGGTACACATCTTGTTCTTTCAGATGTGATTATTGTCAAAAACAGCTATTCAGAAGATCCTTGTTTAGGAGAGCACTGGGGTTTTGACCCTTCATCATTGAAACACCAGTGCGAGAGTAAGAGATCTGTTAATTCTTTGCTGATTCTCTAACTTCTTGTCAATTTTCTCTTCACTTGTAAGCCAAAGAAACTTGCCTTCAGCAATTTTGGGAGCCTGAGGAAGAAAAAGCAAGATGATGTGGAAGAGTATGTGTGTCCTATGGAGCTGGGACGGGCATCTGGAAGTGGGTCGAAGAAGGGCTTTAAGCCTGGCCTGGATATCCGAGTGTATGATGATGATGATTTGGACAGGCTGGAGCAGGTAAGCCAGTTCTAGCAGTTCAGAGTCCTTAACTGTGCTGCCAGGTTTGATGGAAAACCTTCATTTTCTCAGGGAAGTCTTCCTTTTGCTTTGGCCCGTGAAGGTCCTGACTTGTTGCAGTCAGGCAGCATTACTAGCAAAAGCTTCTCTTGTCCCAAGGAGGCTCAAGCTGTGAATGCAGCGCCTTTAGGACCTACTCCGGCATAACTGTCCTCTCCCGACGTGGCACGCTCCTCCCATGCTCTGACCATGTTGGGTGTAATCAAGCAGTTACATTATGTGCTGCGCTTAATTGCCACTCTGTTGTGGCATACAATGAATTGATTGTATTACTGATTTATTATTCATTATCTGGTTTCTGTAGATGGAAGATTCGGAAGGGACAGTGAGGCAAATAGGAGCGTTTTCTGAAGGCATCAACAACTTGACGGTAAGGCTTAAACGTGGGGTCTGTGAAATAAGATCTTTGTTTCTGCAAGGTGGGTATGAACCCCTCGGTAGTCGCTAGTATTAAATAGCGATGCTATTTAATACAAATACACTAAGTACAACTTTTCTTTGCTATTACTGGCTCTGTCAAGCAGCTGAGTTTTGGAGTTTTGGGGGCAATTGCTTTGATCAATTTTAGTGCATAGCGGGACCTAGTCTTTGGATAGAGTGAAGCGCCACTGGTCTCTGAGGGCTAACGTATATAAAATACTGTGCAAATTATGCGCATAGTGAAGCCTCATCAGAACTAGCGGTCAGTTGAAGTCCTTTGGTTTTTGTACAAGGACATACGGGAAAAGAAAAATTAGCAGTTGAGGAAGATACCCGCCCATCCTGGCCCAGAGGTTCCCCTGGCTGAGGGTGGTGGCCCATGGTCACCATGGGCAGAGGACAACGGCGCTCGGTTTTAGGCCAGCGGGTTGCCCTTGGGTGGTGGGTTGCCAACTTGAGGGTCATGGTGCGTTTTCTTGGTGGAAGCCCAGCCCCAGCCTGCGCTCCCTGAGCTGTTTGGGTCAGCAGAAAGGGGACTGAGCTGTGAGCTGGTCAGGAACCAGCGTGGGTGAAAAACGTCCTCAGCAGAACGAAGCGGTGGCTGACAGCGCCATTTGCTGCCAGGCACAAGACCGGACCGTCCCAAGTGCTTGATTTTAAGTTGTAAGGGCCTGAACCTTGACTCTTCCCTCCTCTCCTTTCTAGCACATGTTGAAAGAAGACGAAATGTTTAAAGACTTTGCGACTCGGTCTCCTAGCACCAGCATAACAGATGAGGACTCCAACGTGTGACAGTAACCACCAGGCACTGACAAAGGCCCACTTTCCTATGTGCAAGAAATGTCATCGTTATACGTGAGGGGCAGCAGATCATGTACATTACATTGCTCTTGCTTCTGTTTGTTAGAAGTAATATTGGGAGGTGGAGAATTTTAAAAAAAAAAAAAAAAAAAGGAAAAAAAAGAAAAAAGGTGCCTACTTGCCTACTCTAAAGTTGCCATAAGAAACACACAGACACACATGAATGGTAATTGTTTTTACTATATTTAATGTACAAACTGGTGTTATGTTTCAGAGTGTTGCATTTAAATCTACATGGTATCATAGTGCTCCTTTTGCTTATTCACGGCCTCAGATAATCCTTTATACTGTTTCAAAATAACAGAAGATGTTAGGTAGACGTATTGTGTCTGTAGATATTGTGCATCAGCTTTCTCTAGGCTCTCAGCTGAAAAAAGAAGTTACTGCCCTTTTTCAAGTGCATTTGTTGAGCACAAATACCAGTTCTGACCTTCCTACGGTATCCAATGCAGGATTTTAGTCAGCCATGCCTTGCATAAGCTCCCGGGTAGCTCTGAACTGTTCCTCTTATTTTTATACTGTTTTATAAAAAAAAAAAAAAAAGGAAAAAAGAAGTATATGAAGTACATATAAAAGCAAAAATTTAAATTTTGTGAGATAGAGTGATGGAAAGTTCGAGGTGTGGGGGAAGGGGAGAGGGTTGTAAAAAGATTATGCCAGTTTGCATACCAGCTGGTTACTGGAAAAGGCAGGCTGACCTTTGGAACTGTTTGCTTTCGTTGCTTTTTGCTAAGTGCACAGTTTAATGATCTTCCATTTGGGATGAAACAATTATAAAGCATGTTTCTTCTAGCAGTGACTCTTACGGAAACTGCGCATTTTAAAATGTCTTCTTTCTTGTTCCCAGCAGCAGTAATTATAGCATTCAAACAAGGTTATTAACAATTCTGTGACTTAAGAAATTTCCTTAAAGTTGAGAGTACTCCCTGCGTATGGAAGGGATATTTCTGTGCTGTGACTAACGTAAAGATGGTGTAGTTGCAAAAAAAAAATAATAAAGTTATATAGAGAAATGTATAGGAAATATATTATTTCATAATATTAAACCTGAGATAGGACTTTTCCTCAAAAATTGAAATATCAAACACGTTGCTCATCATTTTACCTTCTCAAAGCACAGCTCCTCTGCTTTTGAAGATCATCAGATTTTAAAAATCCTAACTAGCCAGTGGAAATCTTTTGTCAGCCTTTCAGCATTGCGAGGTGTCCTAAGCCAAAAGCAAACCCAAAAAAGTAACTCTGTTTATCGCAGTGGTCATTCGTACGGTGTTGAACGTTGCATGTATTTTAGCACAATGGCATGAAGCTTCTTTGCTATGTAAAGGCAAAAAAAAAAAAAAAGTACAGCTGGAATTGTTCCTTGCGGTGGTGTGTTGTTTTACCAAGCGTTTGTCACTCATTTCATCGCTCTCCTTGCTGGAAGTGACACCATTTCCAACACATTGCTGGTGTGGTGTGGTGCAAGGGATGTTAGATTTGTGCTGACTTTGTGGGTGTTTCTGAAACGCTGTTAACAAAGTTAGGAAAGGAAAAAAGGTTCTTCCAGGGGCTTCCGTGGAGCCCAATCCCATCAGATGTTGGGGTAGACCGGAGGTACATTCTAGCATTATATTATTGGAACCTGGCAAGCTATTTCCAGCTTTTCTTTGAAGGATGTGCGGTGTAGGCTATTATTTATGTACCAAAATGAAAAATTTGATGTGGACCGGTTATGTTACACATAATATCAAGCGCTGCCGTTTTCTCTTTGGTAACTGAAGCCAGGCAAACAATCCATAACGTGTACATAAAATAGTTTGTGCTGCTTACCGTTTGTCTAGAAAGAGACCACAACTGACGCTTTATTCAGTATTCCTGGCTAATTCCCGGCCGCAAATAATTTGCTCTCTGTTGTTTCTTCCTCTGCAGTCTTGGGGGTGTTTGAGCTATTTCCTTCGGGCAGAAATACCACATTGTGTAATGCCTGCCATCAGCTTTAGGGTGCAGATGCTTGGGATGCGAATTTGGGGCTCGCTTTCTGTGAACGCTATTCAATATGGTTATTACCTACATGTAAGTTGAGCTTAAGACCCTGCTCTCCCAAATGCTGCAGAAGCACTGGGAAGATGTGGTGCAGGCTTCTGAGTAAAAGTAGTCCTCCAGATTCGCTCTCGCTAGACGCCGGTGAGTGAACATGACTTGGATTTTCACAGGGGGGAAAAAAAGGGGAGGACTAGTGACACAATACTCTGTGCTGAAATAGGCACAAATACTCTCCAATTTCTCTTCAGTACAGTGCTATTAGCAAGCGTATCAACAACGGCAGATGATGGTTTATTGAAATCCAATGTAAGTAGCACTCTGCTCTGAACAACCCTGCCCTGCATTCACCGGTTGGAAGCCAGGTGATCCCCTCGAAGCTGCCCATCATCTGAACCTTGGTTATTTTACGGGGGTGGAGTATGAAAGCAAGTGATAAAGTCAGGAAGTTTATGTGCGCCTGTGCACACAGTTGGTACCGTTGGGGTATTTTAATCTGTGCGTGTTTGAAGAGGGCAACATAACTACTGTGTATTGCCATGTAAAATCCAATAAAGTCTGTGGAAAACACCAAGTGTTTCTGGAAGCTGGTTCCTTTTTAAAGCACCCTCTTTTTTTCCTTTTTATTTTCCTAGGAAGCTCGCTTTGTTCTATTTAAAAGGCAAAGGGGGGAGAAGGGCCAAAATCACACATTTTCTGAGGACTCATCAGTTCGCTTGTCAATAGTGCCTACAGAAGGACTCAGCTAACAGCTAAGAAGTCAACTACCCCAAGTGTTTTAACTTATTTCTAGGATCACGATTTGAATCCTCTTGAGTTGTTTGGTATGGTGTGATTAGAAAGTGTTCTTCCCTGTTGCTCAGTGTGTGCTCCTGGGTGAGTCCTCGCAGGGTGCCAAAGGAAGGACCAGCTCTGGCCTTCCTTGCTGTAAAGGGCAACCACCTCTCTGGTCCCAGGTGTCGTTCCCCTCCCCATGTCCTCGCAGCCCTCAGCTGCCATACGAGCTCCAGGTATTTCGCCGACAGGAGTCGAGCTTCCCCAAACTGCTTCTTGTTGCTGGGTTGCAGGTACAAATGATGATCGGTGTTTTGCCCAGTGTAACCCAGAAAACGGACCAGAAAACGCAGAACCCCTGTCTCGTGACCTTCATTTCTGTGGTTTTGCTCATCTGCTCAAGATTTCAGTGGGAACACTGAGGATAAGCACTTTGAAACCTAGAGCTTAATAAACGTTTGTTTCTTGTTTGTCTAGAGTGATGAGGAAAAGATAGATGGGTATCAATCAAGAGCCCATGGAGATTAAACCCAGCTTCTTTCTGTTTGTTTAAATTACATATGTGCTTTTGGAATGGGGAACTAGTCCAGAACAGCCTCTGGAATGACTCTTCTGATTCCCACTAGGTATTGTTGCATCCTGGCTTCCCCTTTAGGAGAGAAGCAGCACTTACCTTACCTGCATGGTTTTTATACATTGCACCGCTTTGTTACGAATGTTTAGTGCATACTTTATGCTTCACCTTAGTATTTTGTCATTTTCCTTTGCAGCAAGAACTTTTCCTACTGAGACTCTTCATCCTCAGTTGGGAGGAAGAAGATAGTGCTCTTTGAGGCAGCTAAGAAGCAAAAACCTTCTGAATTGCCAGTAGATTTGGAGCAGTGGTCAGCCAGGAGAGAGTATTAGGTGCTGGGGAACCCTTGAATAAAAAGGAAATCAGAGTTATGGTGAGAGGTAAAAGGAGAAGCGGCAGCATGCTCTCTAATCACAGCTGGGAAGGTCACGAAGGAATGGAGATGGGCCCATGACACATTTGAAGACCTTTGGAAGAAAAGACACATAATATGTAGGACATGATCTGTTTCTTAGAGAGAGGGACCCAAGAGCAGTGCTGGGACTGACCAGCCCACACACCTGAGAAGGTGTTTCACTGGAGTGGCAGGAGCACGAGAACATCTGTAGGCAGAAGGAGAGAAGACTTTTTGAGCAATGGAAGTAAAGAGGGCAGAAAAAGACAAATCCTCGGCACTTTTTTCACTCATTCTGAATGAAGCA
>NW_009647222.1:8778434-8803755 GCF_000708025.1 Charadrius vociferus
CAGCAGGACAAAGCCTGTTTCTTGAGAATGGTAGTGAGATCCTGGGTAGATGAAGAGGCCATAGCGGTGTATTTGGCACCAGCAGCAGGGGTGGCTCCTGCTGCAGTGGTAATGTACGTCCCAGCTGTCACAGATAAGGAGATTGGGGTTTTTTTAAGGTTAGGAAGCTGCTTTGTTTGGTTAGTTGTACTTGATAGTCTTGTGTGGTGGTGCATTGACTGTCCAAGCTCCCCTGAGATGAGCCAGTTACAGGCAGCAACAGCGCAACCTTCTCAGCTGAGCCAAAAGTCCAACTGAGTCGGTGTGGGTGGCCATGGCACAGCTAACGCCACTGACGGCAGTGGCAGTTAATATTGGGATACAGGCAACAGCCCATCAGAAAAGACCACTGTGTCATTTCAAGCACCCTGGAGAAATCTTCAGGTTGGGATGCATATTCTTCTCTGGGGAATTAAAAAGGTTGTTTTCATCTCCAGGAAACGCCCAGTGCCAATAAATTGGCTTCTCTGTAATAGTCCTAGAAAGGAGTTCAAAGGAGGTAAGATCAGACTGGAATGAGATAGTATCAGCTGAAGAAATGGTGCCGGAATTAACAATAAGGAAAACAAGCGCAGATGAATTCAGTAGGTGTGAAAGTTACTGGGCCTGTCTGGTCGCTGCTCGGTCAGCTGCAGAGGAACACACCAAGGAGAAAGCCCGTCTGCCCCAGGGGACGGCCGCCTGTTCTGCTCGCAGAGCTCCGCTCTGCCACTGCCATGACCTTCATCTGGAAAGCCGCAGGTAACCCTGTGCACGTTTAACAGGTCTGGCTGAGCCCAGCGCCTACAGAGCCTTTGCTGGAAAAGGACGGGACTTCCCTGAGGCGGTCTGCATGTGGAAACTACCTCCTCCTGCAGAGAAAATGGGCCAGAAGGTCTCACACAAGGACAACCAGGAGAACGAGGCTGAAACTCTAAGCATCTGTGAAGTCTTCAGCCAAGGTGTGGTCCATGCATCTCAAAGGCTGAAGGACTATCTTGGTTTTGTGGATCCTCAGAGCAAATTCCAGCCAGGCACAAACGCGCTCAGCAAGATCTTTTTGGTCGACTTCATCAGTTTCTGGGTGGAAAAGGGAGCGGAGGAACGTATCACAACCAGCAAAATGACCAAGCAGCAGTCCTCCCTGTTCGGGGTGGACTGGATATGGACTCTGTCTGGGGCTGACAAGCAAATCAAACTTCAGATTGCCGTGCAGGCTTTACAGCTGGCCGAGCTTTTCCGTAGCGAGGGCGGCCCTGCTGAGGCAGTGGAGGACTGCTGCTGGGAAGCCGCGCTGGCAGATGAGCACTTCCAAAACAGGAGCAGGTTGGAGAAGCTGGCAGAGTTCTGCTGCCTGGTGGGACAGGACTGCCGGGTCTTGCTCATCGTGTTCGGTGTGCCAGGGAAGCCCAAGGACATCCGCGGCGTCATGCTGGACAGCCTTGCCAAGGAAGAGCAAAAATGTCGCCTGTCGGGCAGAAATGCGCTACGGCAATTTGTCACCAGTACTGACAGCTTCCTGCCCACAAAAGACATGTTGGAAAACTGTCTGGGCGTAAAAAACAGACCGAAGGAGGTGGGCAAATGTGTACATAAACTTTCTGTAAAGCGCTGGTTAACAGCAGCAGCTCCGCGAGCCGGCGCCAGAGGCTGCGTGGGGCTCAGCTCTGCCTCTCTCACTTCTCTTCTCGCACGCCATTCCATTCGCCTCCACCCCCTTAATTTCCCACCCTCTCCCCCACCCATCGCGTCCCCTCACCTCCTGCAGGAGCCAGGCTGAGTCAGTCTCTCCGGGTTTTAAACAACCGGACGTACCTGCCAGAAAAATGCGTTTACAGAAGGCACATCGTTTTTCCAGAACATTTTGTTCACCAGACAATAAGTCTTGGCTGGGGCCGATGAAAGTTTTATCGCCCCGAGCCTCAGGGAGGTCGTGTTAGACTTGACTCCGCAGCCTTTGTTTACTGTGCGGTAGATTTTATTTCTGTAACAGGAGGTTGAGGCTGTAATAAAGAAAATGTACTGGTGCTGGTCAGAAGCTTTGCACTGAGGGTGAAGGACAATACCAGGGCTTAAAAACACTGGTCTGGAGGCGTGAGCTTATTCACGGCTAAGGAAAAGTCCTTCCCAGCGACAGATATGGGTGATATGACAGACCTCTTAATTACCTGCCTGTTAAAAGTAGATCAGTGCCAGGCTATGGAGGGCCTCGGGGCTGTGACCAAAACGCAGGGCCAGGCTCGGTCCCAGCAAAGCCTGTTCTTGCTGAGCGGCTGCATCAGGTCAAGGTGTGACAAGAAAAAGCAGTGGTGGGTGTTAAAGAAACCTTAGGGGAATCAGCCAAGGGGGACAAAATCCTGGCCCTGGGGATGTTGGTGGGAGCTTCTGCTTGTCAGGGCACCAGCGGCAGTGCAGAAAGCATAAGTCTGGAAGCGGCAAAATTATTTCATTTTGACTTTGTTGTCAGTAGCTGAGTAGCTGAATGCATTTATGGACTGATTTGGTCCATTTCCCTCAGCTTTTAGTGAACAAAGTGAGACTTTTGGGTTGCACAATCATAAAACTCTTTCAGCCACTGTTAACCAGTGAAGGAGGACCTGATCAGTTTTCAAATTGGTAAGCTCACTTTGTTTATAGCTATCTGAATAGTTTTGTTGGTGCAAAAATTCTCTGCCTATAGCTTTCTTACAATTATTTCATTTGTTTTATTTAACAGCATAAAAATGGTTTCAAAATCTCATTCATATTTTGCTATTTACTATATAGGTGAGTTATAAGATGGGGCAGCTGAGAAATAAAGGCTGTTTAAATTTACACAGCCATTAAAAAAAAAAAAAAAAAAAAAAAAAGAGCATAAAGAAGCTGCAGCAGCATTGCCAGAAGTTTTCACAGCTTTCCATGGTGGAGGCGTGGAGGCTGAAAGGTGAACCGAAATAAAAACAAACACAGGGAGAACTATGAAATTTCTGCTGTGTCACAAATGTAGCTGGGTACGGGGAAGGGAAGCCTTTTAGTTTTGAAAGAGGTCATTGAGATACAGTTGTATTTTAAAAAGCGCTGGCGTCGTATTTTGTGTGTGTAGCAGGGGGTTGATGGGACAGAGGGGAGTGTTCTGGTGTTTTACATATAGAAAATACGCACGGCCGTGGGGCTATGGGCAGAGAGTGAGGGCTCTGCCACCCATCCAGGAGGATGGGGAGGGGGTGGGGGTGGGGGGTGTTGCCTGTTTAAAGTAATAGCATAACCAATACTGCAGTAGGATTGCTTGGTTTATAAAAGACCAGCAGAAAAGCTTTAATTCTGTTGTTGAATTGGTATCTTAAATATAAATAGTGTGTGTCTTTTTATGTGCTTCAGTTCTGTAGGAATTCCGTCTCTCTGAAAACTGGTTGGGTGGGTTTTTTTTCCTGTGGATGTTTTTCATGCTTTTGGGGGGGCATTGGAAAAGGGAAAGGGAAAATCAAAATGTTTCAACTATCCAGAGGAGTTTGGACTATGTTAGTCACACACTGGGGCAGCTGGCCATTCGGGCTGTGTCCTCCAGAGCGGCTCTAGTACCTCAGAGAATTCACACGGGCTCGGCGGGTGTTCTGGGAGCCAGGGTACATCGCCCCGGCTGCGCCACACTCCTCGCCAGGTTGCCTTGAGGGTTTTAGCTCAGGAGCCCGAGCCCTCAGCGATGGTGGGAACTTGCCACGGCTCTGTAGTATGGATAATAATGGTGAAGATGCACAACAAAGTATTTAACAATGTAAATTTGAGTGTGTTAGTTTAGCTAAGCTGGAGTCTCAGCTCAGGTGACTCACAGCCACACCACAGGCTTCTGTAACTGCACACACTGATTTACCAGGCAAGGTGCTGGCCTCGGGCAGGTTAATCCCATGGTAATTTGTGTAATAAGGTTAGCAAAAGCAAAGTGAAGGGGTTGGGTTGTGGTTTTTTAATTTTCTTTGAACATCATTTGTTAATTTATAGTTTGTATAGTTTATACTGTAGTTGATCGCAAGAGCTCGTGGAAGCGTAGCTGAGTGAAGGAAGGCTTCTGTCGGAAGAGGAGACTTGCAGCGCCGCTGCTGTTGGCTGCTTAGCGCAGCCAGGTGGGGCCTCCTCTCAGCAAAATACAGCAGAACACCTCACCCCACCCTTTCTTAAGAAACTTTAGTTTAGGAAGCATGATTAGCTTATCACAGGATACAGAGATCCACCCTACCTGGGTGCAGCAGAGATGACCTGGGCCCTTGGTGCCGCTGCTCTATTGCTCCAGGGAGATTCTGGCATACCCCCCTCCCTGGTCTGTGACAAAAGCAGCAGCGTGGCCTGTGTACCCCAAGCTGTACGCGACGTGGGTACGCTTAGGGCAAGCGGTCGCTTCACCACACGCATGCCAGAGCCCAGAACCAAGAGGTGCTCGCAGCTGTGAGAGGGCTGAGACCAGCAGGGATCAGCAGACGCACAGCTGGGACTGCTGCGGCACCACCAGCAGTGCAGGCTGCAGCGAGATTAAGGAACAGCTCATTTCTTACCTTCTTCCTCTCAGATCCTCTGTTGCAACAGGAGCAGGAGCCAGAGAAAAGATGCCCGGCAAGCGCACCTTTGCTCTTCCTGAGGGGATATCTGCCTCTGCACGGGGGTAAATGAAGGGGACCCCACCACCCCCCCAGTAAAGGTAAAGCAGCAGCCGCCCTTTCAGTCCCATTTCTCTCAGGAAACTTTCCACAAAACGCCCCGCGTGCAGGAGGCTCGTGTTTCCCCAGCTGCTTTGTAACATGGAGGTTAGTAGTACTCAGCACGTCCTGTCAGAAAAGTGGAGGAATACTCATATTTTCTGTAAGACAGACGAATTGGCTCACAGGAAAAAAAAAATGAATACGTAAAAATGCAAATTTTACCCCTGGCTTGTTTAAATGCTACGGTACAGGACCTGTCCTGTCAGAAAAGTGGAGGGAATACTCGTATTTTCTGTAAGACAGACAAATTGGTTCAAAGGAAAAAAAAAAACAAAAACAAAAACGTAAAATGCAAATTTTATCCCTAGCTTGTTTAAATGCTACGGTACAGGACCATCAAGCAAAAGGGACCGTGACACAGTTTTGTTTCAGTAGATTATATAAAATCCCTCTATTTATTAAAAGAGCCTCATGTTCACAAGGAAGATGATGTACAAAATAAAGGTAAAATCAGGAGATTGGAGCGATAGGGAGAAAAACAGAGACAATTTACTCCTTGACTCGGTATCCAAATACAGCAGTTTTCACCAAACTCAAACAAAAGAAAGAGATAAGCACTTGGGTAAACAACTCTAACAAGCTAGCTTCTTTTTTTTTGAACCTTCACTTTATAGAGTGTTTTACAATTACAGTTTGTCTCTTACAAAGTTGAAGATGATGTGCTCAGTAACACACAGGTGATTCACCTGCAAGATACTTTATTTCTTACACAGATGTGAAAAAAGCCAGTAGTTGAATAAGCAGAGTAAGTCATACAAAATAGTTGATGCGTAACCAGCTAGAGTTATTTTTTACAAGAAAACTTCATTAAATACAATCATGAAAAAAAACCCTACGTGCACCCCACAGTGATATAAACCAGCAGCAAGATAATATCTCTCATATTTCTGCTTTTTGCCTCCAAAAAAAGGGACTGAAAGTTACTTGAGTATTATTTGAATTTTGGAGCATTGTATTCAAAGAACAAGTTTCAGAAGCGCACGTCAAAAATTCAGGACTTCAGAGGCAAGCATCTAATTCATAAAATTAATAACAGTATTATCCATTTGAGGTTCCTTAAATTAACTGTAGTATCTTTTTCTCCTTTTAACTCACACTGAAAATCAACCTTTCAAGTGCCCAGTACCCATCTGTTGTAAGGGCACAAAAGAAAACATGGCAAGCTATAACCTGAAATACCTATCGGAATCTCTAAACAAGTGATATTATACACTGACACTGGTAGCTAACTAACATCCACATTACTTCATATATACTGAACATCCTTTCGGTCGCTCTGATTTCATCACCAGAACGAGACTTTTTAGTTTCATAGATTCCTCACAGGACAGCTCTAATCTCAGCAGCACCACTGTTGTTTAGAAGCAGAAGGTTCTGCACGCAGGATGCCTTAACTTTAGTAAAGTGTAGGTAAAAGGCTGCTGTAAAAAAAAAGTATATTAAAAAAAATAAAAATCGGAGCTATAGTAAACAGCATCTAAGAAACACTTTTAGATTCGGGGAGGCATTTGAATTTGCTGTCAGTTTGGTGACTTAAGGCTGTTCCCATGCATCCTTACCCAGCAAAACCCTTTGGAGCTTTGCCCGAGCAAGCGATGCAGGCGAGTCCCCCGACTGTACGCATACCACTTCCTGTACGCATACCACTTCTGACTGTACGCATACCGCATCTGACTGTATGCATACCACATCCGAAGCTGGGCTATCTGCTCACCCCCCCACCCCCTGCGGCAATGATACCTGAGCTCCCTTTGTTCCAAATCCACCTCTGGGAAACAAGAAACTAAAACTAGATCCAGTTTTCACCCAGCATTTTTTTCACTGCACAGGACATGCAGAACAACTGCTTTTGTATTCCTACGGCACCATCTGCTATTTAAAAGTAAATACAAAAGTTAGTATTTTTTTGTGTGTCAGTATTCCACACACATACAAGCAAAAAATTCCAGCTATTGGTGGAACAGTGCACAAAGCCACCCGCTTTTTTGTAGTTTCTTTCATTGCCCAGGGATGAGAACTGTGACCAGCTGGAAAAGTGTTTGCATTTGAGAGGCTATTCCAAAATATAAAGGAAACAAATTTTGTATTGGTGTCTACCTCTCCGTTTTGATTAACGAGGCAGCTTGAACAACTTCAGTCATAAATGATTAATTGTCATCCTCCAACTGAAGAAGGATCTTCAAGCTTCTGAGGTTGCAAAGATTACGCACACAAGGCAAACACTCCTGGCCCTCATACTTAAAAGCTCTGTAAGGATTAAAATTTGGCATAAGCAAGGTGAATAATCCAGCACGCTCTATATAGTTTCATACTTCATACCAAATAAAATACTGGGCACGCACAGTGTTAGGAAGCAGGATATTACTGCCATTTCATTACAGTGCTAAGAAAAAGCGTAAATGAGTGTTTACTACCCTAAGCAGCTATACTGTCCTCCCTTGAGGTGGTATACACAAGGACAATATAGCCGAGCACTGGGCACCGCTATCTTTCCGCACCACAGTTGTTTCTGTGCAACATCCAGTACAGTTTTAGTACCGTTAAGCTTAAGTGTCTTACTCGCCAGAGATTCAGAAAACATGAAGCATTTTTAATGCAAATGCAGCTTCCCAGCACTGTGCATCAGCCGTCTCAGTAACTTTGTCCTGTTCCCCGTTAAATGTTTTTTCTTTCCTTCTAAACAAAATCACTGAATTATCAGTCTTCTTTAGAAGGAGAACCTCATGTCCTTGGTGTAGCCCAGTTTGTCCAGGTTGGGAATGCAAGCATACTGGATCATGGGAGGAGGTCCACACATGAGGATCAGAACATCACTTTGAGGCGGGGGCAGGTGGTCTCTGATCATCTCTTGGTTCACAAATCCTTCGCTGTAATCCCAATCTGTTCAAAAAATGAAAGCGGAGGAAGAGGAACAAGGTTGAAAGAGGAAGATTGATACAAGTCACTTTAGAATGAAGTGTGGGAGTTTGGGGTTTTTTTTAGTAACATTTGGGACTGTGGCATTTGTACACTCCACATACATTAGTGTCTTCAACACAGTTATGCTACATGGAAAAACTGCCACCTCTGCTTTTAAGACACAAAACTAATATACGGAGAGAACAAGGCCTACCTTTTAATAAAGCTTGCTAAAAGCCCCAAGAAAATCTTAAGCAGAGATGTAAACAGAACACGAATCTTTTCAGCTCCAGCACTGTGAAATAACCAACAGCCATCCTTCTTACCCCACTGTTTACAAGTTCACTAGGGGAAATCTAGCTGATGAAGTTGCTCCCAATAGGAACACTCACAGTGCTAATCAGTTAATACTAGGATTCAAGTTTACCCATCACATCCCCAGCCCTGGATGACCCAAACCGTTGGGCACAGTAAGACTGACACATTTTTCCCCCACAGACGATCCAAAAATTTCCAATTTTGGTCCGGTTTCAGGTATGGTAGTGAAAGTCTGCAGAACAGTGCTGAGAGAGTCTATGGAGGCACTTTTATCACAACTGCTAAGATCAGTTCACAATTCACAAATATCAAAGAAAAGGAACAGTGGTTATACCTGAATCTAAGCTGCCTTAGAAATTCCAGAACACTAGTTACAGAAGCCGACATGTCAGCAACAGACTTTGGGGACTGCAAGACCCTTCACCCCCAACCCCAGGGGAGGCATATTCTCAGTCATAAGGTAAGAGAAGGCACATGGCTTTTCCTTCTCTGCCCCAAACTACCACTGAACAGGCATGTGAATCTATCCTGACGTGGGTGGGCGTGACGAGGAATACTAAGAAAGGAAAACAACAAGGAACAACACGGAAACTATTTAGCCTTTTCACAACGCCAGTAACTGTTTAGCCTTTCCTTCCTCAAACTTGCACAGCTGAGGGAGGCACACTGGGCTAGCTCATCGTCTCGCCTGGACCAGCCAATTTTATCACATTACCCTTAAAACTGGACTGCACCAAGCTGGAACGGTATTTTCATTGAGAAACACTGTTAATACAAGGGCAATCCCACTGCTAGGAAGAAGGCCAGCTACTGTGAATGGCCGTACAGTGACAGCTAGGTAGGAGTCTGCACGTGGCTACATCTCCGTGAGATACCGTGCCTCTGACACTGCCACCGCAGCTGCGTTGGTGCATGCTCTAAACACAAGGCAATAAGATAACATGTTATCTTTATGTCTGCGGGGAAGGAGAATGGAAGGTCACCTTGGATCGCAGTAAATAATGGTAAATATTCAGGTGTGGTCACGGGAGGAACACTGCACTACCACTCATCTGAGGTGAGCTTTGTAACTTTGGAAACACGGCCCAATTACATCTGGAGTTTTCTGTGCATCACAGTGTGAAGAATGATGCCACTGGATCCATTCAGACACAACTCATTAAGCAAGAAAGGAGCCCAGAAATATGCATATGACGTAGCATGCCTCCTGACAAACACATGCATTAATACTCATAACTTAAGCTTCAGTGGAAGTAGCGTGTTAGATCTTACTTTCAGGTGCTCTGTCCAGTGTGTACCAACACTTAAAGCGACCGGGATTCTGAACCTGGATCTCCTCTAGCTCAGAACGTAACAGGATATCCTTCTCGGTCTGCAGGATAAGGAAGACAATGATTACACTCTGCATTTGAGTGCAGCCCTCAGATGACCAGGGAGCATGGTCGTGAAGAGTAAAGCCCTCTTTTAGCACTCCTATTACAAAAGCAACTTTAGTCAAAAAACTAACATCTCCCTACCCCTCCATACTGTGCCATTCAGTCAGGAAAATGCCAAGTTTTTCACCTTTGCCACTTCAAATTTTACCAGCACTGCCATATGGAGATTGCTTGGTTTTTAAACAGGATATGGAATGAAAAATAACCAAAGGGGTATCGAGTTCTGACTGGAACAACATATGTTACCCAGGGTATCAAATTCTGCTCCTCCCTGATGCAATCATTGAAGGCCCAAGAGAAAGCCTTATTCCCGTAAAAGCAGCTGCAGTTTAGGAAGGAGGGAAAAGGGTAGAGACTAAAAGTGGCACCATCCACTGCAGCCTTAATAATCTGGCACTGAGGACGCCACTATGTCTGTAACTGTGGGGGTACGGAGGAACGTGCCAGCAACTACTGCCGAGAAGGTGCCTATTTCTGGATCTGCAGTTGCATGTGTTCCTGAAAGGCTGTTACTGGGTCTGACCAACTCAAAACATGCTCATCAGAAGCACAGTACAAGCCCACGTACATTGGCATCTGTAATCCAACACAGCCCTTTCAGGAGGGCCAAAATAAAATATCAGCAAAAGACACATTTAAAAAAATATTTTAAAATACTTTATAATGTTAGATATTAAAAAAGATCTAGTGTCCAGGCTTTTGCGACTGACCATTTGTCACGATGCTGCTTTATTATTTGTGCAGTTACTGGGTACAAGGACTCTTTGAAGCCAAGGACTGATGTTTACACAGGCTGTTGCTAATACACAGGCAACTGTTCCCCAAGTCCTCCCTGCAAGAAGCAGTAGCTTTTCCAGGTTGCTAAAGCAGCTCTAGCCCTGTATTAGTCATTCGGAATTACTCATGGCAAATCCTGGCCCTCCTGCCCTCATACCGACTGTACTTGATGGCAACTCCTAGGGCTCAGCAGAGACCAGCTGCTGCAGCCGCACCAGCCAGCACCCGAGGGCACCGGCAGGGCTCTTAAGGAGGGCTTTCTGTAATAAAGCATCAGAACAGGACAGCTGTTGGCACCTGGATAGAAAAATCTTGGTTTAAAATTCAGATCTGGTACAAAGGAATTGAGGACACACTCAATATCAGAGGAGAGGCAAACGATAGAGGAGAGCCTAATGAAGATAAAAACCACAGGAATGAAGTGAGGTTCACAACAAGTAATGGCTCAAAATCCAGAAACAAATACTCATTATGATGGAGAAATTTAAAAGCAAAAGTATTAACACCAGAAGAACATCAGGCAAAGAAGGGGTGTTGCAGTTCAGCAGCACACCACCATTTGGGTTGCCTGATCATCCAAGAAATCTCTATCACAAGGACTCCATGGATGAGAGATCTTCCCTTTGTCCAGCAGGGTAGTATGATACACCCCAAAGAGCAATAGAAACACATGAAGAAGTGACAGAAGGAACGAAACACAAATGAAAGGAGACAGCCATGCAGAATCACAGCTCCGTAGTTGAGGGAGCTGCTGAAGACCAATACTAATTCTAGGCTCACCTAAGGGGTTCTCAAACAGAAAGATTCCACACACAAACCACACACATCTGAAGGAGACAGATGTCCACCTCTTTCATGTTTCCACTAAGAAAGACAGCCCTGAAAGTCTGCCCAAAACATTAACAACTCTCACAAAGGAATGGAGAGTTTTAAAACATTTATAAACTGGACTGGAAACAGAACAATGAGACACAGGAAAGCGAGCGTTAGCTGGGAGGAAAGTGGCATTACCGTAGTAACACTAAAACCCCAACTCATTATAGTGCTTTTGTACGGGAAGTTTTCAACATTTCAGTTCACTTCTCCCCTCAGGGTTTGTAATTCTGTACCAGGCTTTCTCAGCAAGAATTTCACTTGCTTAGTGGAGTTCTGTTAGTTAAGTAAAACTTTATGAACAGAAAAAAGGGCAGAATTACCTGATTAGCAAACAGCAGCTGACAAACAGTAGGGTCATCTTTGTCTTTTACGATCGCTTGAATGATCTGCAGCATAGGTGTTATCCCTGAAAGAGAAAGGCAGGTCAATGATGCGAGAATGTTAAAGAGCAAAAGAAAGCGTGAGCGAGCACAGGAGAGAAAACATGAGCAAACACACCTACCAGCTGTTAGAAACCAAGGATGAATCTTTATATATACGTACCAGTCCCACCTGCAATCATTCCCACATATTTCACTTTCTTAGTAACCGGTTCAGCTTTCTTTTCAGGCCGAATAGCAAACTCGCCTGAAAAGAGAGAGAGAGGCATTGCAGAAAGCAGGAAATGGGGCCTATGATGCCTTCCCAGGACTTTCAGCTAATTGATTTTGTTTCAGCCCTGTCACCCTCCCCCTCCGTAAAGCAGGAGCAGGAAACAGACAAAGATGAAGATGTTATGAATTAAAATAAATCCTGAAAGATGATTAGAGATTGTGAGACATGACGATAACCCAGACACTGACATGGGTTATTATTTACTCCTGACTATAGCACCAAACCATCACTACCTGTATTCCAGTTTGCTCATGTCCTGTACTCCCAGTGATATTCAGAAGCCCAGATTCTGGAAATAGTTCTACACAAAGGAATTAATCTGCTCCGAGAGTTCATTTATCCCATGCAGATTGTTTTAAGGGAAAACCTGAAATACACAGGGTGTATTTTTTTGTATATTTATCTCCTGTTTTTCAGCTGATTTGCCAAATCTGACAGAGAGTTTGAAATTGCCCCAAATGTTGTATTTGTTGTAATCACACCTCTCTTCATCCAGGATAATATGAACACAACATACAAAGCTCTGGAAAACCACATGTCTGAGTTCTGCTGCTCACAAGGTTTTTGCTGCCAGAAGGTTTTTATGACACATTTGTGGCTGTGCTGTGCCACAGTGAGATATTTTATATCAGCGTAAAAGCACTTCCTACTGGAAGCTCATTTTCACTTGGGAAATTAGCATTGGACAGCACAAATACCAAATGCTTTTATCAGTGTATAAACTATGTCCATATAAGCAGGGAGAGAATTCCTTCTTTGAGACTAGTAATGTAACAATACCTCTAGGGATGGCCATTGACTTAATTAAGACACCAGCAATTTCTTTTGTGCAGAGATGCTAACATCAGAAAAGAATCTTTGTAATGTTTTTTTTTGTATTGTTTACTCTGGATAAATGATATCTTCTGAGGCAGCCTTGCCTTTTCCTTTGTAGACAAGCAGGCCACTTGGTCCTCTGAAGTCAATAGTATCCCCTATTTTCAGGCTGTCTAAGTATTGAGACATCTTCCCTCCATCAGGAAACTTCGGATGGACACCTCTAAAGTAGATCTGTTAAAAATAATGATGAAACAATTAATCTCACAGTTCAAAGATGAGCATTCGCCCTTCAAGTATTGAGGTACGTATACTCCTCAGGCAAAGAACACGATTACTACATAAAGAAATACTGTCAATACAGATTTGACTGACACTAAAAGAGAAGCACTGAGTTTTCTGAAAACAATTAAAATGCCACTCTTGTCCCAATTTTGATCAGACTGGACACAGACTGGCAATTTCTCCATTGTATTTCTGTAACACAGAAAATATCTCTAAATAGTCAACATGATTTATACCCAAGTTCAAAAGGGAAAAAAAAAAGCCAAAAAAAAAAGCGCCACTGTGATTTCAAACAGAAAAACTTCTGAGAAAGATCCCTGACAGCTCAGTTGTAAAGGGATATACCCAAACCTTCTTCCTGGGATGCCAACTGCTTGCACCTCCAAGTTAGAGTAACAAAAAAAGTGGCTACCAACTAATTGAATATCCAACCGTTCACCAACAGGTATCAGTCGGTGTAGTTACATTGCTGGAACTGTGCTGGTTTTTTTGTTTTAAATCTCATGGGTGCGAAAGAGTTCAAGTTCAGACTAGCTACACTTTTACAAGAACAGCATCATTTGCATGCACGGAGAGCTACACTGGGAAGGAGTCTTGTGAAATGTTTCTATCCTAGCCGAAGATTTACATTTTTCCCTTGTCATGTCTTCACTGTGCAACGCCATGCTCATGAAGATATGTAGGTAGTAAAAGGCAAATTCACGTCTAGTTTCATAATAAATTAATAAAGAGTTATTAGTTGAAGGAAGAAAAAAACTTAAGAGTAAAATTCTAAGAGGAAATCTAGTGCAGATATTCAGGTTTTAAATTCCTGTCAGCTTTAAATATATTTACTTAGTCTAGCTACCAAGAGACAAAACAAAAGTACATTATCAAAATTACATTCTTGCCAATTAAATCAGTCATTCACACTGTCTGGATCAGTAATGATAATGATCACTGCTCTTAATGATCATAATGACCATATTACATTAGCTTCAGAAGAAGGCAAGGTTAATTCCTTATTTCAGAAGGATTAAAAAAGCATGTGAACATCTGCAGGTCTACACAGATTTTGGAAAATTGCAGTATGCAAATACAGAAAATTATGCAGCATCTCATGAGACACACTCATTCAAGAAGTGCTTGTAAAATGCCACATGGATTGTAGGTAACTGTAGATCACTTGTCACAAGTGGAAGTCTGCAGTGGCACATACCTGAACAGAAGCCAGCATATCAGGCTTCGCATAGCACTGCAAGTGTAAAGGTGGGCTCAGAAGTTGCCCAGCCTGGTAAAAGAGCGTGAAATTCTCACCTTGACAACAAGAGCCACAAAACCCTTGTCATCATCACTGGAAACTGGAGTGTAAGGTCTAACAACCAGAGCTCCGTCAATCCGTGCAGACAGGTAGATATGCTGTCCTGTACGGAGAGAAGAAAAAAAGCAGTTGGCTTTCAAACGATTTTCTTTTCAGTGGATGTACTGAGTTGGCATGGACTGCAAACACAGTCTCAAAGTTCTCCTAATGACCTTGTTTCGGGGCATCACTTCTTCCTCTCTCATTTTCCTGACATTATAACACCTTGCCAGAGTTGTTAACCATGCACAGATTCTACCTGGAAGGGCAAACAACTCTGCTGCTAATTTCATCTGTCAATCAATCGTATCTGTTCTGATAGCTTCATGCCCTTACCTTTACCAAAGTCCAAACGGTACGCCTCACCATTACAGACAAGTAAAAAGGACACAGGACGGGAAAACTGTCAAATGCTGTTCACACTTCTCTATTAGCATGTTAGTTATAAACTGTTACAGTTTAGTTACAACTGAGTTTGTAACTGTTATTTGACCACAGATTGCTAATGTCTACCAGGAGGTCTTCTAGTTGCCATTGCTAAAGCTGCCTGGACATAAAGCACTTTTCTAACCCTGCTATTCCTCCAGCTTAACATTTGAATGTAGTGATCATGTTTCAATCTGTCACACATTCACTGAACAATCTACAATAGTTTCTTTTCTCAATGTCTATGTTTTTGATGAATAAACCCTAGAATTAACTCTTTTGAAAGGTTTTCCTATAAAATTTCAACACCCTGAGGAGACCCAAGTGAAGAATACCTAGGGGGGGGTTTGGTTTTTGTTATTTTTTCACCACTAGGTCAACAGAACAAACTATCTCTGGAGGCGAACGCAGCTCTCCAAAGATGGTGCAGCTCCTCTGCCTGCTCTGGGAACACAAAGAGGGAGTTTTACTAAGAGCTGGTTTGCCAAGCCGGAGGGCCAGTGAGGCAAACCAGTGGGTGAATGAAGATGTGCTGCTACCTGGTGACTTGGGAAACAAGCAACCATAACTCACTTGGAGCTGGACAGGGACATAACGTAAGGGTGATTCAAATAACCCTCTCAGCAAAGCCTATACACATTTGGTAGCACCTATGTTTCCCGCTAGGGAAGACCTGAAGGGTGCTGCAGCAGCAGCCTCCCGCTCCTCCTCCAGGAAAGGGGTGGCCTCGTTAACCCCATCCTCCAGGAACAGACCCATGGTGATCACTGCAGACTGTGAACCTGGACAGACGGGACCGTTGTCGGGCCATACCTCACAAGAATGGGTACGGATCCAAAAAATGGTGCTCCTCCCAAAGGGAAAATATGCTTTATGCTCTTACTTGTTAGAGCTTTACCCAGCCCTGAAAGGACAGCAGCTGGCAGCCTCTGCGTGGGGCCACACACAGTCCCACTCTCCCTCAGAGGGAACTGCGTTTTTTCCTGTAACGCTCCAGCTGGTGGTAGAAGTGAAATGCTGGTGCTGGACTAAACATGCAGAGTGGCGCTGGACTAAACATGCAGGGTGCACGCCAGCATCTGTCCCGCAGCTGCCCAGCCTGCTGCTCCCAGCTGCTTTCACCACCCTCACCAACCTTCAGCTCTCTCTGCTTCCCACGTCTCGCCCAGTACACCACTCCCTCAGTCCCCCCCAGATTAGCCCGTGCAGAGCACCTTTGGGAGCATGACTACGCTGCTCCTGGGACCGTGCAGGGCCAGGGACGCACCTTCTCAGACTATGCTGAAACAACTGGCTGCTTTGTCCTGACCTTACTAAACCACTTGAGGAAGCTGTGGGATCCAGCAGGCCAAATCCACCCAACGGCTTCCTTTCTGCTAGCGTGTAGGACAAGAACAATTACAGATGTGAGAACAGCTCACTCCTCGGTGTTTGTTATGGGCAAGGGAGGGAAACTAGTTTTGCCGTCATGGCTACTTAACAGGATCAAGAGAATAATATATCCCAAACAAGAGGGAACCTAAACACGATGGACTATAATGCTGGAAAGGTGCTGAGGACTACCACAAAGCACCTGATCCACAGATCACTGCAACAGGTTGTTAATGCAGAAGTCCCTGTTAAACACAAGTCACAATTAAATGCTCTTTATATAAGCAGTAGGAAACAATAGCACTAAGCTATTATGGAAGGCAACACGCCACATGGCAAGGACGAAGGAAACATCTACCCCATGGTGATTAAGAAGTTCCATGAGACAGACTGCAAATTCACAAGTGAACAGATCATCTGGTAAACGGCATGTGTTAGAAGTGAAGTAGCCGAGAGCGCTGCCTGGGGAGATGGAAAGGGACCACAGAGACCAAGCACCGCGGGAATAACACACACTGGAAAGTTGAGACTGGAAAAATACAAGTAAAGACCAGTGTTTGTTTCTACTGTCTTCACAGAAACAAGCTGGATGTACACTCTCTGTAAGTACGCAAGATTTCTGACCCTGCAGATGTCTCGCATCACGAGCATAATCTTGCAAAGCTCTAAATACCAGCTCAAGAGTATTCAAAATTCAACAGTTCAAAATGTAGGAAAAAAATCCCCACAAAATCTCTTATATATAATTAACAATGTTTGGATTCTCAGTAAGGAAAACCAGAACGTACCTACAGGGAGACCCAGAACGTGATCCATAGAAGGGAGAGCAAATCGAAATCTTCTTGTATCATGACTAACTTCCTGAAAGAGGAAAATAAAAAGAACAATCAGCTATGTTGTTGGGATTTAATGATTGTGATTTCACTCATAAAACCAATACGCTAGTCTAGATTCCTGCAGGATTAAATATTTGGGGGAGAGCAGCCTCCTAAATGAAATTTTTGCCTAATGCAAGTATGAACTCCTTTGAACGTGGCGATCCTGCAGATGTCAACTTTTCCTTCAAACTCCCTGAAAACTTAACTTTATCTCAAAATATTTTAGAAGTAATACAGAAGTAAAAATAGAAATAAAACAGACAAATGCAAATACTGGTTTGATGCATATTTAAATGTGAATAGCAAAACTTAATAAAATACTCATATACAGGTTAAGACTACACGATAACTTTCTAAATAATATGAACATTTACATTGCCTTCTGAAGGCCACAAGATAAAAATTAATCAGTTCTTCAGTTCTGATTTAATGTTTAAATATGTAGGAGCTCAAGGCCAAAAAAATTCCATTTTGATGTCTCAAAATCAGATGAATTAACCATTCCAATGTAGATGATTTCAGAAGACACTAGGGGATGTCAAGGAGATTAGGAAGTAGCAACCTCATCCTCTCTGCTATGCTAAGAGGCCTAAAAATATTTTTCCTGTAAAAAATTGAATTAATCCTTAATTAAAACTGAAAAGAGCACTCTATTTAGACAAGAACTTTATTACAAAATTATGACTTTTTATGCAGTCCAACTGGGATAATTATTCTAATCTCTTACTAGGAAAGTAATACCTTGAATAAAATTTTGGTAATGAGTAAATAAAATGATAGTTCTTACACCAGGTAAGTTTTATCTCTAAAAAATCAGGTCACATTCACAGGATTGAAAAAGACAGCAAGAAACAGCATACAGCCTAATGCCTCATCCAAAGACTTTATTTAAAGCCCTATGGGACCTAATACCCCTTCTAGAGAAAATTTCATAATCATCCTATAAAATATTGTAACCCTTTTTTGGTTTGGTTGATTATTTTTAAAGTAACCAGTGGAGACAGATTTCTTTCTCAACGCAGTTCATCTTGTCTTCACTTACAAGTTCTAGTCACACTGATGAAATTTTCTTCACAATAAATTGTTTTAAGGTAAACGCTGAAGAAAGAAGGAAACTGAGTGGCAGTCTAAAAAGGACTTCTCTGTACTTATGTCTGTTCAGGAACAGTAACTGCCCTTGCAAATTCCAATAGAAAGACAACTAATGTGGACTTAACACTGCCGCTCTCGCACTGACTGCTGCTGTTTCTGTATGAAAATTTCAGCACCAGCTTCACTACTTCAAAGCTGGATTTTGCCATTAATTCTTTATTTTAAGATGCTGTCTTTAACAGCATGCAAAAAGAATAAAGTTCTGAATTCTCAATTAATCATCTCATCAATTAAACTTGAGAGAGCTTTGCCAAAGGTATCCAAGCAAAGGAATGCTGGTACATCACAAAAGACAATTGTGAGAAATACTACAAGGCTCAAGAAATTCCTCGTACCTCAATCAGCATGCCTGCGCCTTGTCTCTGTTACATGGCCAAAACACTGGGCATGCCACTCAGCAAGTTGTTAGTCAAGGCTAGATTAAAGATAGCCTTGAAATAGAACGCAGAAGCCATTTCCAGAATGGGGTCACCTCCGCTGCATTCCCCAATGCCATCGTTTGGCATTGCCCTAAGCCCCTGGAAGCACTTGGCCTCCAGCTATCAGAACGCATTTCTGTCTCGAGCTGCAGGTGCTGAGGAGTTCTCCACACTCGCAACTGCAAATGCAAAGCTGCAGAACAGTTCTTGCAGGCTGGTGCTTTGCTGAAGCCACTGAAAGGCAACAAATTAATTATGCTTACCATTACAAAAAAAACCAAACCCCAACAACCTTAGGTCGTGGGCTTTTTTAAGGCATAAACTAAATTAGCACACCTAACTATATTATGACAGTTTTTTCCTATGCTAAACACTAGGAAGCAGCCTTGTGACCCCTATTTCTTCATTCAACAGACAGGAGGTATGGCATACTCAATTTGGGCAGATGTTAACGTTTCAGCTGGTAGGTAAAAGGCAGACAGCGAGTGGAGGAAGAAAGGCTTCTGCTCTCACCAGCTCAACAAAATGGTACATTCAATTTCCAGCTTTCATACACGAAAATCTAAGCTGCATTAAAAGATACACATGTCAAACTAGGCATTCTTTAGATCAGTGCTTTTCAAACTTCAGATTGCAGACGCCTAAAAACTGTTTCTACATAACTGTGGAATCCTCCTGCAATTTCACATATGTGTACTGCTGTATGGCAGCCCAGTACATATGACTCAGTTTTCCGTTGCAGTCACCGGTCCATTTTCTTTAGCTGTGGAATCAGTCTAAGCAGTTCCTGCCACTGCTCTTCCTGGTCAAGCCTCTTGTTCTTCTGCTTGGGTCACAGTCCACTAAGAAAAGTTTATGCCAGGCCATGGTCTCAACTATATCATCAAAATACATCAGAGTAAAAATTACAACCCCCAGCTACTCCCAAAACAGGGAGTTCATTTGCCCATTTTTGGTTCTAAACAAAACACGTTTTGGTGCTCTGCTGGTGAACGTACTGACAGCTTCACAGTCACAAAAAGGTAATGACAAATACCAACATGGGAACAGCAGAAACTTTAAAAACATGAGGGTCTTTAGCTCGACTGGGCAAGCAAAAGGAGCAACACTACAAGGTAAAACCAGTGCACTGAAATTCCTCTTGCAATGAAGATAAACTCTAGCCAACCACACAGATGTCTTGAGTAGGCTCCACAAACACACCGAGAGCCACGACGATCTTCCCAAGTTAAAATGCTTTTGTGTAATGACAGGTGGTTTTACATTAAAGTTCTCATTTACTTCAAATTTAATAGCTTGTAAAATACAAACTGAAGCATGTCAGAAAGACTCTAACTAACTCCGTCTTTCCCAAACAAGTGAATATGGCAATGTTGAGAAGTTTACTACCAAAAATCAGAATGTTTGCACCAGATTTTTGGCAGGATGTTAGAAGCTACTAGCACTTATTGTACTAAGTTATTATTTTTCAAAATTAGCTTGTATTTCCAGGTCACATTTCCCATTTAGGGAACAAAATTATAAACATCCATCCGTCAAATATTCTCAGCTGACCAAGGTACCAGCGCAGCAGCATTTGACCTGGTTATAAAAGAGCTGTTCCTCCATCCTGAGATTTAGAAAAGGCATACAACAACAGAGTGAGGAAAAAAACCCCACTATTTAGCAAAAAGATCAAGTGAAATGTGAATTCTCTTCTGTTCCAACCTGCTACAGCAGAAACTTGGAGGTAGCTTGACTCTCAGAAGCATGTGTCAGTGCCTCAAGCTTCCCTCCCCTCCTGCAGGTCAGGCAGACTGTACCTGCAACAACCACGTGCTACAGACTCACGAGAAAGTGGGGAGTATATAATAATAGCGTTGTTGCAGTACACACAGGAATTAAATTCAGTAAGTACACATGGGAAACAAATTCAGTAATGCCGCCCAGCCCAAGCCACGGGGAAGCTTTCCGTTCCCATGAAACCAGGATTTGGAATGACGGTAATCGTTTTCTTTGACAGACAGAACAAATGAAAGCCAAGGTACTGGTGCACTCTCTAAACCTCAAACAAAGCTCTGCTCCAGTCCCAAGCCCTTTTCATCAAAACTCTTCTGATAACTTTCTGAGTAGCTCATCAACTCAAAAAGTCAACGCTAGAACCATCTTCAGGTCTGACTTCACACCTGAAAAGCCAAGATTCCTATCTCATGCTTTTGATGGTGAGTTTATCCAAAGGAAATCTGGACTTTTCACCAGCCTGCTTTGGTCCCCTTCCCACAAATGGAGTTTCCAACTTCTGATAGCAAGATCTACCCCTGAAAGGGTCAATAACTTTCCTCTGAAAACCCAGCTGAGCAGCCTGGGAGGTACAGAATAGCTTTTACTTTTAACAGAAAGAAAGAGAACTGAGACAGCTCAGGTGCTGTCACGACTACATAATTTGAACAACTTTCTTCCTGTAACACACTAGAGTACATAAATCCAATAACAGCAATCAGTATCAACATAGTTCTGACAACTACTATGCTGAATGCTACTGACCATGAAAAAACTGCCTTGCTCTGCCTGACAGCATGACTTCTGTCTCATAGCCAACCTAGTAGCGCAGAGTTTAGGAATTTCTGCTGATGTACTCCATGGCATGAGACACACGTGACAGAAACTCCAAGTTTGGTCATTTCTAAAGTAGCATTCTGCTTGAGAACAAGCTGCTTGCAGAACTCGGTTCTACTAGGCAAGGAGCATTTATGAAGAAGTCCTTTCCTTAAAATACAAGTATTCACCCTGTTGCAGCATTACCCAGGATTTAAGAGGCTACAAGCGTTTCACAGTATCCACGGAGAGGTCACGCTCAGCACTATACGTGCACTTACCTCCTTATCAATCAGCCTCAATGCATACTTGACTTCAGGATCCTTCAGAGTAATTGCAGGACGGGGATTCCTGAAAAGCCTCCAGATGGTGGTGCAGGTTAGCCATATTGGGTATGTCACTAATCGAAACAACTGCAGCAATACAGAAAGTGTTAGACATGCGTGCGTAACAAAAGAAACCTATTTTGGCGAGAAGGAATACGGTAGCATGAGATGACAATCTAACCACCAAAAAACCTATGTTTCTTTGTACTAATATGAGCAGGAAGAGGAAGTTTTAAAAAAACACCAGCCAGTGTAACACACAAATTTGCTTTATGAATACCTGGCATTACTCTTACATTGAGGCACTTCGCATACCACCAGAGGGTTGCCAAACCTGGCAGCTTGACAGATGTGAGGAGGCCACAGCTCCATGCTCCCAGGTCCAGACACTAGCAAGGCTGAGCACGTATATCCAGCAGGCGCACACATAGACACACATACACAACACAACACGTGCCCAAATCCACACGTGGCTGGACACACTGATCAGCACAGACAGATTCTCACACAAAGAGCACTAATGGTCTCATCCTGTTCCCCTCCCTGATGGATCAGGATGAAGGTCTGTTAGTGGGAAATACACGTATACACATGCGTATCAGGTGGATCCATCAGTAGCTGGTGTCTTCACAGCAGCTGCTGGCAGACTCCAGTCTCCCCAGTTGCTGACATCTGGACGTATAAGCCACTGTTGCACAGACCCCTTTGCACACTATCACATGTGCTGTGGACCCCTGAGTAACTGGGGGTCTCACACTCGACCACAGACCCCCCTCTCTCTCTGGCAGACGACCAGGACCCCTGGCCCCTCCAGCAGCCAGCGCCTTCAGCGGTCTCATGCTCAGAGATGCACACACACCTGGCTCACAGGCCACCTCACCTACTTGCTGCCTAGTCCATCTTGATCTTTGCTAGCCATCGCACACTCGCGCTGGGTGCTGGCACCACAGACACGCTGGCACCACAGACACACAGCCTGGCTCCAGGCACTAGAGCTTACACCTCCACACAGACACGTGTATGCAGAACAGCATCGCTCCCCGGGAAAGCAGCTATGGAGTTTAACGAGGACACTGGACAGACTGCGCTGACTGGTTGCAGGAAACAGCAAGACAAGGGTACAGAGCAGGCCTGTTTACGCAGGGTCAGCCCTTTTTATCCATTTATCCTTTTATTTTCCCCATATTTGCTCCTCCACAAATGGCCTCGATCCCTGCCTTTGATTCCTCCCTTAAACGTCCCACAATCCCCAAATGCTCTTCCCCTACATCCCGTGCATCCCCAGCCTCCCAGTGACCCATGCAGACAGGTGTCACCCCCGGCCCACAGGGCAATGGCTCTCCCGGACAGCTTTGGCAATGGCTGGGGCTCATTTCTCTGGGTGGGATATAGGGGCTGCCCCACCTGCCAGTGTCTCTGTGCTCCTCCGCATGCACGTGTGGGGAGATAAGCCTTCTCGAGTTGGCTGCTCTCCGGTGATGGGCCTGGGAGTAGCTGGGTCAGGGTATCACCCAGGTTCCCCACCCACCCTTGTGCCTCTGTGCTCCTCGGTGCACGCACAGGCAGCCAGGCTCCTCAACCACATCACCTAACATGCACCGCTGCTTTGGTGCATACTTAGATTGCATACAACGCACTAACTTACTTTTGGAAAGCTCAAAGTCCTGCCTGGTTAGCTTTCACTTTCATTTTCTTTTAAAGGAAGCCGACCAGTCTTTTAGAAGCACACGTTTCCAAAAGTGTGACACTTCTCAGGAGGCTATAAAAAAGAATGCCCTACATTATGACTACTAAAACTGTGGCAAGGGTAATTTTTTTTTAAAAAGCGACAGCATAAACTCTCTCTTCTTAAAATGCTGCTGTACAGGTTTAAAATATATCGACACTGGGTATAGCTTAAAGACACACCATGCCATACACAGACACTGTATTTTTCACTTTTATTTGAAAATACTTAAATTGCTCCACAGAGTTTTTTCCTGAAGAAGCTGAAGTTTACAGGAATGCTATTCTTTAATTCCTGCAGATCTACCAGATTACTGCAGCTCCAGAAAGAACTTTTGTTACTGAGTGACAAAAAATGGAGGAGGGGAGTTTTTAAAGAAAGTGACAGAGCAGCAAATAAACTCCCTAATGACAACTGCAATAGGTGAATGAGACCTGGTGGAGATAGCAAGCTGAATCTGCAGCACATGATGTTTCAAATAAGACCTTAATACATTAAAGTAAACTTGTTTCATTTACAGGTGTGGCTATCTAAAATGAACCAAAAAAACGTGCAGCTGTGGTCTAGCAAAATTGCAGTTGAAAACAGGAATTCAAGAACTTTGGCTCAGCCCCAACTCCAACACTAATGTATATCAGTATAAGATGATCGGGAAGACAGGAGAGCGGAGTTCAATGCAAGTCAGTTTCTCCACCTGTGTGCAGGAAGACAGGAGAGCAGAGTTCAAAATATCATCTATGCAAGTCAGTTTCTCCACCTGTGTGCAGAGATAAACATTTTCTCCCATCCTTGTAAATCATTTTTGGATCATCAGATGTCAAGTGAAAACCACCACAGCTGTTCAATAAATGAGATTAACACACTCTTTAAACATATGCATAATCATCACTTTTTGAAGCGATGCACCAGATCCGAGTCTGCGGGAGCAGAATGCAGTTTAATTTTGACAAATACTTTTAACACAGTGTTAGCCTCGTGGAAGGCAATTTGTTATTCATGGTCAATTAGCGCAAAAGCCACTAATTCAGACAGCTATTTTATTTTCTTTCTCAGAAGATATCAGCTGGGGGGCAGAAAAAAGGGGAAGAACTGAATGTTGAATGATTACAAAAAAGTTATCCTTGCTAAGAAATATGTTCTCAGGGTTAAGAGATCTATGTACTCTTACCACAGAGTATATCAAGATAGTCATGAAAATAACTGCACTGCAGCCATGGAAGCTAGATCAGATCTACAGCAGCAAAGGCTGACCATAAGGCCAGGAATCACTAAATGAAGATCTGGTGACTCATAGTTTCCAGTTGCACACATCTTTGCTAACAGAGATCACAAAATAAGTAACTGAGCAGGAATTTTTATTAATGGAAACAGACCTCTGTGGAATAACAAAAAAGGCCAGAAGAAAGAAAAAAGCCATAGCATTCAGATTGCCAGCGCTTTCCACTAGGGCGTGGTGAGCAAAACACAGTTACACACAAGCTTATGGCAGGACACTCCATCACTGAACTGCCCTACAAACACACAGGCCAAATGCTTCTTTGGCAAGAAAAGCCTTGTGCCCTCAGCTCCAACCCCCGCCCCCGCCCCCCCCCTTCCTCATTCAAACCCTATTTTTAAGTGATCTTACTTAAACATTCTTCTGGTCTGTTTTAGAAAATGGTGAGAGGATTAAGGGACAGGCACTTCTGCAGTTTTATCATCTGCCTCACTCTTTTCTGTTCAAGTAACCTAATAAGCAGCTGTACCCAAACTAGCTTGTGTAGCATCCACCTCCGTCTCGCTCCTCTCACAAACCCAGAGCCAGGAATGTTTGAACAGGTGCATCAGAGGAAAGAAAAGATGTGTCAGGCAGCTGCAGAAAGAGGGAGGGTAACGATGCATGCTATGGTTAACAGCACTGCAAACCCACCACTTGGCAGACATGACCCCAAAAGAGCCCTCCACTACAACGGCAGCTGGCAGGCTGGTGGTTTCGAAGCCATCAGCACGGAGACCGAAAAACTATTCAGGGAACTGAAAGAAGAATGCACAGGCCACACCACCAATCCCACGCAGAAGAGCTGCGGGTGGTCCACACCGCCACAGACACCCCGACCCACGCCAGCCAAGAGAAGGTCCCAGAGCCACCGCATCGCTGCTGGGGGGACGGGACGGGGGGGGACACACACAACGGATGAGGCTCCCAGCGCAGGCACCCCCCTTCTCCCTCCCGGGTGATGGGCAAAGGGCAGGGGAGGCAGCAGGGGCCTCGGGCACCCTGTGACACCGCCCAGCGGTCCCCGCTCTGCTCAAGCACCCAGAGATC
>NW_009647222.1:8804549-8825157 GCF_000708025.1 Charadrius vociferus
GGCGGCGGTCGGGCCGGTGGGCGGTGCGGGGGCCTGTCAGGGGTCTGTTACCGTACCGCACACATAACGGCCTTTTGACCTTTATTAACTGCAAAAACAATGACGGGGGAAAGCAAAGGTTAGGAAAACGACAATACCGCCCTTTTCTAACCGGCAACCACAGTCCCCGCTGTGTTGTCAGGCGTAGAAGAGGATGGCTTCTGTATGTCAACACCACAATTCGTTATTGCATCAAATAAAGCTCTCAAGCGGTAACTTGCCCTGCTGGTACCCTCTGGGAGCCCAGATCCACGCACGGCCCGCAGTAAGGAGCAGGGTGCCTGGGTGCTGGGGTGGCCGGCACCAGCCCTTCTGAGGCCTTCTGTCAGTCTGCCCCGTCTCATCGCAGCCAGCGATGGCCAACAGCCTGATTAATTAACGGCTATGCTTATCGGAAAAGCGCGAGAACTGAGCTGTGCAGCAGGAAAGGATGTTTCAGCCAGGCCGCTTAAAATTTTGGGTTACAGCGATGTGTACAAGTTAATGACTAATAAGCAAACGTGACTTTGTGTCTGTTCATGTTTAAACATGAAACGCTTCAAAGGTCTTTAATCAGTATGTCTTAACCTGCAGTAAACAGGCCTCGATGGTTCCTAGGCACAGTTTCTCCTTACAAAATCAAGGAAGGCATATGCATGATAGTCCTAATATTCAGATTAAAAAAAACAACCAATAAAAAATTTCCCCTCTTCGCCCCTCAGCTCACACAGGGGTACTGAGCCACCTGTGTCCCCAAGCACTTGCTTTCTCCCAGCCTCTGGGCCACTGACTGTGCAGGCAGCTCATCTGGCTGTCAGAACATCCGTCAGTCACAGAATCACAGAATCACAGAATGGTCAGGGTTGGAAGGGACCTCTGGAGATCATCTAGTCCAACCCCCCTGCCAGAGCAGGGTCACCTACAGCACATTGCACAGGATGGTGTCCAGGCGGGTTTTGAAGGTCTCCAGAGAGGGAGACTCCACCACCTCTCTGCGCAGCCTGTGCCAGTGCTCTGCCACCCTCAAAGTAAAGTAGTTCCTCCTCATGTTAAGATGGAACTTCCTATATTCAAGTTTGTGCCTGTTACCTCTTGTTCTAAAGCCATGGTTCATCTGGGAATTAGCACTGGTGAATAAAGGCAGATTAACAGACCAACCCAAAGGTAAGCAGGTCACGTCACTGCACAGGCTATACCTAAACTTTACCAAGACATTTAGTTGCAGGAATGGAGTTATTTACTCCTGGCATTTCTGTGATAAAAGCGTGCCTGGCTGTGTAATCCTTTCTTACTTTTCTCTTTGAGGACTGCTGCTGCACCAGAAACTCCCAGGTGGAGTGATTATAGCACCATTGGATAGAGAGAAGGGCTTCAGGATTGAGAGGCTGAGGCTTAGGGAACTGGGGAGATAACTAAGAGACAGGCTGCACAGGGACCAGAGCTTGGTGGGAGACAAACAGTCAGGTGAGACTCCAGCTTAAGAATTAACACTTAGGGAAGGATGGAGACCTCAAAGTCCCCATTCCCTGCTCTCAGTGAGCTCTGACTTTTTAAGAAAGACAAAGAATTACTGGAGACAATCCAGCAGAGGACTACGAAGATGATCAAGGGACTGGAGCATCTCTCCTACGCGGAAAGGCTGAGACACCTGGGTCTGTTTAGCCTGGAGAAGAGAAGACTGAGAAGGGATCACATCAACGCTTATAAATATCCAGAGGGCAGGTGTCAAGATGGGGTCAGACTCTTTTCAGTGGAGCCCAGTGACAGGACAAGGGGCAATGGGCACAAACTGGAACGCAGAAAAATCCATCTCAACATGAGGAAAAACTTCTTTACTTTGAGGGTGGCAGAGCACTGGAACAGGCTGCCCAGAGAGGATGTAGAGTCTCCTTCTCTGGAGATATTCAAAACCTGCCTGGATGCGTTCCTGTGCAACCTGCTCTAGGTGACCCTCCTCTGTCAGGGCGGTTGGACTAGATGATCTCTAGAGGTCCCTTCCAACCCCTACAATCCTGTGATTCTGTGACCTGGCTAGGTTCCCACTGACCAGCCCAGGCTGTGTCTCTACTGCTTTTCAGTGTTGGTCAGCTTATGGAGACTTGGCAGCAAGAGACAAAGCTCCCGCGGGCATGTCCAGCAAATGCAGTGTCTCAGAAAATTTCCTCTTCCCTATATTCATGCACAAAACGTGACCCAAAGGCCTGCTCTGGCTTCTTCAGGGAAAGGACTGAGCCTGCTATAGATCTGCACAGTTTGTTCCAGCTGCCATCTTTTACTCAGTCTCCCTGAGTGAGCCTGTCCAGCCTAAATGTGTCCTTTGTGCACGTGTGAGCCCTAGCTGCTTTGGTCTAGAAGCCTGTAAAGCACAGTTCTTGCTTACCCTTTCTAGATCCACCAAAGAAGTTTAAATTAACTCTGAATGATCCCTTTCCCTCTTCAGGGAAATTCAGGCACCTGACTAGAGGTGACAAACCAGCACTTACCTGTTGGCCACCTTAGTTAGAAAAGCAAAATACTTAGGCCAGAAATGCAGAGAGATGACTGTATGCTTTAGAAACAGGTCTTATTCACAGGCTTTCCTTGATCCTTGACCTTGGCAAAGGTCAGCATCTGGTGCTTGATGCATCAGTTTGGTTAGGCAGAGCGTCTTCTGCAACACTATTGCCCCATTCCTTTGGCAATGCTGTTCACATGCAAGTGAGACAGCACCAAATTCCCTTCCCGTTCCCTTGTGCCAGAAAAGAGGAACAGAGAGCAGGGGGAGCCTGACCTCAGCTCCCGCACAAGCAAACGTTCACTGCCCCGTGCAACGGGTTTGACAAAGTATTGCCTGATCTCTTCAGTAGAGAAAACCCACGGTGTTAGCAAGGCCGCTCTCTAGACTCTCAAGTTTTCTTACTGCCTGCATAGACCTGGGAATGACCCAGATTCTGCGCTGATCCTATTTACTTTTGATCAGCACTTCGTTTCTGTTGGCCAACACAACCTTTTACATGCTTTGGGATCCTTAAATTTTTCTTAGCTCAACAGCTAAATCATAGGACAGAGGTTTTACAACAGATTTAAGTACATGTTTGGTTATGAAATCACTAGCAATGCTACCGATCTGACCTGTAATTTTATCAAAGATTAATTTAAATCTGCTGACTCCAGTGATGCTGCTGCGTGTAAATGGAAATTCCCTGGGCTCCCATCTGGGCTCTCTCTGCTAATGTGAATAAAGGAGTTGCAACATTTTTATGAACAGAATTTGCCTGGTGGCTTCTGTATTTTAAATGAAAGCCTAGGAAAAGACTTCCTGCATTCAGCTGATAAACACAGGCACTGTATTTTTGTCATTTTTCCTGCTTCCCCAGAACTGCAATAAATGGTAACAAAAAATGGTAGAGAAAAAATTCAGTGAAAATGAAGGATATTCAAGTTTGAGACGCATTAATTTCCCCTACCAGTGTCAGAAGGAAGCCTCACTTCTAAGCGAGCTGGCTGCATGTCCTGTCCCCTATGCAATTCCACGTGGCAGGCATCCTCATTACCCGCAGCTTTGAATGGCTCTAATATGATTCTTTGAAGGGGTACATGGACCAGAGGTGCAGAACCATTTGTATAAATAGGAGCCTAACAATAAACCATTTTGGCTTCTGTATGTACATGTATACAGTTTAAACCTAAAGCTATGTTTTTCAGGAATTAATTATTATGAACAAGAAAATTTTAAAACTATTCATCAAACAAAAATAAGCTTTAAACCATCTGGAGGTTAGTTTAGCCACATAATGAATGCACGCTCCCCAGGACAGGGACTGGAGTGGGTACCTGTACTTGCTGGCACCTGCCATCACGTACTTCCAGTGGTGCATGCAAAGTGCTGCCTTTGTAAAACATTTCCTGGCTATAAGTCCTCCTTATATTTACAAGGTTGCAACTAGCAATTTCAGCTGTAAAGGGAGAAGCACAGGTTTTTTAATTTTTATTCCCCACCTATAATTTTTTTGATCCTTGATTTATTATCAACTTCCCTTCTATTGTCAAATAATAACTGTATATAGAACAGCAAGACTAGAATGGCCCGTCCGTCTCAGTCAAGGCTTTCAGACTTGAAGACCTTATTTCTGGACCCAAAAATCATGCAGAGATCTAAAATGTGTTAAAAAATAATCCAACGTAACTCCAGAAGGAGTGCCGTGACTCATGTCTGTAGCTCATACAAGGATCTGAGGTTGGTATCTGAAAGCCCAGGTGGGATTGGGCAGCGGTTGCCGTGCGTCTCTCTGCCGTCACCTTCTGCATTGCCTGCCGGACTGATTGTCTGCCGAGATAAGGCGAAGGGGGAGCCTCTTAGAAGTGGCTCTGACTTTCTAGTCTGAGCTTGCCTGCACTGAGAAAGGCGTGAGAGGTGGTACTGTCCTTGTCTTCTTTGTGGGGTTTGTCACCTCCTGCCTCTCCCTTGCCTTCCTGCGCTGCCTGTCAGGCTGAGTGACAGTCGTCAGCGGGCAAAGGGAGTATAAGAGGGAGACAGCTCCATGCCTAGGACTACCAGGAGGATTTCTGAGCTTCAGGTTTCATTTTCCCTGCTCGGTGTATTTGCTAAGGGAAAAACTTCTTCCTGGCATGGCTAATCGGTAAGAGAAAATCATACTAATTCTTCGCTAACACAAAGGGCAGCGGGCACGGAATATATCCATCTGGGAGACGTGTAAAAGGGAGTTATATGAAACGCAGCACTGCAATAACCCTGCTTTCTGTTTCTGTTCTGTTTTACTTACTTGCGTCCGTGTACAAAGTTGGTGGGACAACTGAATCATAAGCTGTTTTAGCTAAAATAAGCTGCTGCTAAGGTCAGATTTTGCTTAAACACAGCTGATGACGTAGAATAGGTTCTCCAAACATCACCTGCCTGCTCAGGACCTTGGCAGAGTGTTTGCCGTGTAAGTGCCCACTCTTAACGTTTGTCCCTTGACAATACATTTTCCTTTCCACCTACAAAACCTGTCTTACTTATCCTTCAGTATTTCAAATACTGACTTTAAACTAACAAAAACTTCACTGGACTCAAGGAAAAGACATATGCATGGGCATAAGAGGAAAATTGAGAGAATTGCTGATGCATGTATTTCACAACATTTGAACCAATTTCTCGAAATGATTGGAAACTTCTTGTAAATGACTGCTCATGAGGCTTTCCAAGCGCTTTTCTTCTCTATGCCAAGATTAAAGGCTTTTTAGAATTGGGTGTTGTTCAAAGGATGTCTGAAGGTAAACTTACTTTAGAGAAGATATTCAATCAAACCTTCTTTGCAGGGTTTTGTATAACCCATTTGCAATACATGTTTTTCTTGCTTTGACACTACTGAGTTGCTTACATGATTTGCCACTGACCCTTTAATTCTCTTCATGTCTTGAGTCATTTCTGATTTATAGCAGCAAAAGACATCTTCTTGGGGCATTGTTTTGAATAGAATGAGGGTTTCATACAAGAAAGTAATTTGGAAAAACAGGCGCACCACGTGAATGTTTTGCTTGAAAGCTATAATAAAATGGAGATGTTAGATTCTTTGGCTCTAGCTGCAGTGCTGGTGCATTAGAGTTACTATTGCAAAGAGCCTCCCCCAAAAGTTTTCTCAGCTCTTACAAGTGCAGACTAAGTGTTCTTGTTATTGGGGTGGTGCTTTGCGCACGTAAGCACATCCAAGCAAGACTCCAACTGGACAAAGTCCAATTGGCCAGACTTCTCGCACAGAAATAATTTATTCTATGTGAAAGCACAAATCTAACAACTGAGAGATTTCACCATAGGGAGGGGACTGAGAATTAATGATAAAAATCTCTGGTTTGAGTCATACATGCAATCGTATTGAAAATCAGAGAGTGAACACACAATACTCTTTTTCAGGAAAATCTTACCTAAATGCTGTGTGTCATGGATTTGCATGGTGTTGGGCTTTTTGCATGGTGTTGGGCTTCTCTTTGAAGTTGTCTCACCTCATATGTATAAGCTAAGTTTATGGACCTTTTGTAGAGAAATACTGTCCAGAAGGAGTTTTTACAGGATGACTGTGGAAGTTGCTAAACAAGTTATTTGCTTTGGCAGGCATATATTTTTCTTTATTTTGATCTTCAGTTACAATGTGTACAGGTGCTCTGCTCTGTTTGGAAACTAAAGAGACAATAGAAAGAAGAGGAAAAGTCCATGATGATATTGTGGTAGCACCTAGCAGAGAAAAAGGGGAGAAGTCTTTTATTTTATAAAATTAAGTGACTTTAGAGTTTTAGGACACATTTTCTGAATGCAGGAATACATTTAGTAGAAATATATTTATTAAATAAATATGAGGCTTGAAATCTCTAGGTACGCTGTTGCTGTAACCCTCTCCTGAGTAGACACCCTGCGCTTGCCTCCATGAGCTCATGTGATATTCCATAACATTTCTAGAGAAGGAAAGATCAAACAAAGCCCTACAGTCCATTATAAACACAGGACAAATCTGCCAAGAGCAGACCAAGAACAAGCAGTAGGTATTGAAGGGATGACAGATTTCCTGTATGGGTGACTTTTACCAAAATACACACATACTAAAATATATGTATATAAAATACTATATATATGGAACAAAATATTAAAACCACAGCTGACATCCCACCTGATATTTCACATACCTTGGATGTTCAACAGACAGCAGACTTCTATCCGCCACTGGTAGTTATTTCCAAAATAAAAACTGTATTTAAACATAATATGGCAGTATGCGAACAAATGGGATAAGCTGATGCAGAGGAGTAGACAGAAGGAGAAAAGTGATCCAATAAAATGTGGTCAGTCCAAGGTAACACGAATGTAGACTTGAAGTTTGAAAAACATCTCCAGTACTGTTCTTTGAACTTGTTGATCCTGTTCTTGGGACTTCAGCTGAGCTGGCGAGATGAACAATTTTCTGTTTAGTGTTGGTTTGTAAGCTTGTTTTGAGAAGGAATTGCACTTCTTAAGACTCTGGAAAGAATATACGGCTGAAAATAAATAAAAATGCTCGTGTTGGTGCCTTCTGTGATATGCTGAGAGGCTAACTCCCCGTGAAGTTGAGGAGGTGCCTTGTTTGGGCTGCATAGCCAGTATTGATAACGTGATGCCACAAGCCACACTTCTGCTCTGGAAGCAGAGCCTGGGGTTTCGGCAAGGGCTGAATATAGCTCCTTTGTGACAGCCTCCTTCTGCTCCGATGTAAGATCCATGCAAGTATCCATGCTTGTTCCAAGCAGAAATCTTCCTGCATATTCCTGTTTAACCCTAGCAACAAACATATCCTTTGCTGCCATTTACTAGAATTTTTAGTCTTTTTCCTTCCCTCAGGTATTGACACCTATTCAAGCCCAGTTCAAAATTCAAGTGATCCTGTAGATCTCCCATCAACGATGATCTCAAAGTATCACAGAGCCTGAGTGCAAACAGACTGTCAGTGCCTCCAGCGTACCTGAGGTACGTGATGGCTCCAATTCCCAGCTGCAGGCAGACTGAGGTGTGGCAGCCAAAGCTCTTACGGTTGTCTGCCCTGCCCTTCTGTAGGAGGCTGATGCTGAGTATAATGTGAATATTATATACGTTCTTTATTCTCCTCAGCTGCTGCCACTTATCCTCTGGTACATTAATGCAAACTGTCAGCTTTTGGCTCTTAACTCAGGGATATAAAATCCTTTGGGCAACAAGCTCTCAAGGAGCTAAGTGCAGATTGCTTAGGCTTTTCAGGATTTTAATCTTAGGCTGTATAAGCTCCGTCCCACAGTTACACTGACAATTCTGGAGAGAAAGGATTGCTCAATAATGTGAAAAAAAGTCCCAGTTCTCCAGGTATAGTTTGCTACTTTCCGTTTCCTTCAATATGGACCTTATTCCAGCAGTTTATGAGCCAGCAACAAAGTGCAGTCCAGGACAGGAGAAGGCACACAAAATATTGCTGTACTGCTTCTAGACTAATCTCCCACCGTTTGTTTAATGCCCTCTTTTTTCTGCTGTGACTTCTGTTCCCTCCCTGCAAACAAGAGGGCAGGTGCCCGCCTGGCTCGCTTTTTGCTCTTCCTGCCTGCCTCACATCAAGGCTGCCATGTCAGAAAACTGTTTGTGACCTTACCACAGTATTTGTTTGCTCTTTCTGCTAGAGAGCATGGAATTTGCCACTGGCTGGAGGATGCAGCGAGTATCTCCATCCTGGCCAGAATAGGAGAAGACATAATGGTAATCAGGAGGTTCAGAGTAGGGCTTGAAGGCACCTTGGTTCATTCTGGGAGAACTGATGGCAAAATCATCACAAGTTGCCCAAATGGCTATTTGAAATAAATGCCCATTGTTGACAGATTTCTGCACTTTTCTTCTTTTTTTGGGAACATCTGCTTTGGAGGAGAAATTAAAAATTATCAAGCGGTTCTTCTCTGGGCTTCGATGTATGTGCTGGTTTATAACTGATTAGTTCAACTGTCAATCATTTAAAGATTAATCCACTTCTCTTTCTTCTCCGCTTTGTTCTTTGTCTTGACACTCACTTTGTATGGGTTAGTGAGGACATAATGCCCTTGAAACTGGAGCTAACTTTGGGCAGTTCATCACACTAACAACCCTTCCTAGATCTTGGTGATAGATGGATGGATGGATACACTTCTGAAAACTATACACTACTATGCAGGACAAAATTCCATTAAAATGAGGAAAGGACCAGCCTGGGTATGTTTGAATGTGCATCAGAGATCAATGCATGAGATAATTTTATTGTATGCAGACCATGTGTTCAGAGTCATGGTCGTCCTTCATCACACTAACATGCTAGGATAACCACATGTATGGGCAAGGGGAAGCATCTCTAGGGTGGAGTCTTGCAGGAAAAAAGGCTAGGAAGAGTGTATATATAAGTTTGCTGCTAGAAAAGGATCATAGAGAGAATTCTTTGCTTCCTGTTTTGTTGTGTATGATTGCTGCACGCTGATAACAATGTCCTGCTTATCACTGGTTTGTACATAAAATCCTCCTGAATGAAACACCATCATCTTCATTATTATTTCAGTGCATGGAAAGGTGCAGGAAGGCTTATTAACATGAACTTTGTTAAAATATACTCTAAAATAACTATAGGGAAGGCTCAAGTTTCCTTACAGTTTACCTGCATTTTGTAGATATGAACATGAACCGTAAGCTGTATGTTTTTTAGAGCAGCACTGACAGAAAGGTGTGGGGAGAAGAGAAAGCTCTCCTTATGACAAGCTAGTATCCAGAATATAGAGTGACCTTAGAAGACTCTAAAAGTGACTTGCAGAAATAACAGCATATGTCTTTTTTAACATGTGTATTTCTCTGGGTTTCTTGACAGGAAGGCCTTAAATCATGAACTTTCTAAACTTTTCAATGAGATGTGGGATGTGGATGTTAACCGCCTTATGCCTGGGAAAGACTACACAATTGATTTGCAGGTAACCAATTGCTAGGTCCCATGAGGATTAAGGGCAGGATGGTACAGTAGGAAAAGGTGTCTGCAAAACTCCCTTTAGCTAAAAGAGTTGCCTATGCTTTGTCATTTCCACTAATGGCATAGGCAGGACTTCCTAATGATGAAGAATCGCTTAGGAGAGGGAACAGTAAAGAGAACACAATAATGGTCAACAATATGCTGGTTACAAGTGGAGTCTCTCAGGTGTCTGTCTTGGGTCCTATAACATTTAATATCGTTATCAGTGGTCTGGAGGAGGAGATGGAGTGCAACCTTTCCAGTTTTGCAGATAGCAGTAGACTGTGGTGATGAAGTTGGTATGTCCAAGCGCAGGGCTTCTCTTCAGCTGGACCTAGGCAAGCTGGAGGAATAGGCTAAGGAAGGAACATCATGAAATTGAACAACGATAAATGCAGCCAGAACAGGATGCCAACAGAAGCTGTGAAATCTCCACCTCTGGAGGTTTTCAAGACCCAACAAAATGACACCCTAAGCAATATGGTCTGAATTCAGTGTTGACCATACTTCAAGCAGGACTAGAGATGTCCTGAGGTCCTCTCCACCCTGGATGTTTCTGTATGTGTATGACTGCTTCTGTGTATGGTCTGGGTGACTTGCAGCGAGGGAGAAGGGGAGATAGGTCCCAAGTCATTCTTGGGGGAATAAGGGAGGAATTTGAGGAATTCTTGGGTCTTTTCTGGAGAGTTAGGAGTATCACAGAGGTGTGGGTGAGGAGGGCTTCAGGGTTGTTGCTACCAGTCCCAGGGAACTGTGAGGGAGGACTGAGTATCAGAGTTGATGAGCAGCCATTTCACTCTCTGCCAGCTCAGCATAACGGAAACACGACCATGTGTTTTGGCCACAATTTGCAGCATGCCACTGAATATTCAGTATCCTGTTTTGTACTCACACACATGCTCAAACACTTTATTTCAACATTGCTTCATATTGTAAGTTACAATTTTCTGTTGCTGATAAACTTGAAAAAAGGGTATATACCTCAGGCCAAAATGTGTGTGGGGAAAATTTTTCCCATATGGTTTCTCCATTTCTCAGAAAAAAGTCTCTAGTTACCCCTCACCCATCTTAACAAACTACTACTCATCTTTTCTCCTCTTTCCTTGAGAATGCCCTGTTTGGAACAGAAATTTGAAAATTGTCAGGAAAGCCTCCTTTCCATTTTGGATGTGCTTATTAGTAACATTGATTAAAATGCCCTTAAATGTGGCCAACCAGAAGTCTTTGAAAATTTCAGAGCACCAGGATGCACCAGTCCAAAGCTGGTGGAGCTGTACAGATACATATCTTGGCATCTCCCTCGTGTTGGGGCTGCGGCCATGAGAGAAAGAGAAAACAAAGGCTGAGACTGAGGGAGTCTGCTCAGGAGTTGGATTGCTTAAGCATTATCATGGAGGAGAGGAGAATTAGACTGGCTAGCTTAGGAAGTAGGGACTCAGGAGAGAAACAACCCCTCTGCTGCACGGCATGGTCTCATAGACTATATGCAGTAGGTCTATGGGTTACAAAAGAACAGAGACAGAAGGTGCCCGAATCACCCTTTTATTTATTTGTGGTGGGAGGGAGCCTTGGCTCTACATTACTTCTCGTTATCATTTGTGATGTATATAGCATAGTAGCACAGCTGGTTACTGACCAGAACTGAGCTATCACCATGGGTCATCACAATCATCTCTGAAAATGAATCAAGAGAGAAATTTCAGACTCTTACAGTGTCAGAGATTCTGTCTTTTTTCTTTATGCTGGCAGGTCTTCTGTAATGTCTTCTTTTGTTTTGTAGGGAGACCATTCATAACAAAGAATTCTGATAGCATTATGGCTTTTGTTTTGATTATTATAAGGGCAGGCACTGTGTCTTCTAAGGACATCTTACTTCTTTCATTGTTTTACTCTGGTGTTTCTCCTAGGGAAAAGCAGGTGCTGCACAGCAAGGTGACAATGGTGTCCAGGACAGCGCAGCCAGACATCTGTTTCACAATGTAAATGAAGAACGCCTGAAGAGCATAAAAACTTTTGCAAGTGAGACCCATTCTTTTGTTAATGGTGGAAATGACATGAAGAATCCATGTTGGTTTTTCTGTGTTTGCCTAAGTAGAACATTATATATAATTTGTGTGGTGGTGAGGATCATCAGGCTGCGTGTCATTTGAAGGTAGTTTCCACAACATTTGCATGGAGGTTACCTCTAACCTCAGCCTCAGCAAGAACATCCTTTTGTGCCTTAGCCAAAGTCTGAATTTCTCTGTGGTTCTTCCACTACAAAGTGAAACGGATGTTATTGCTTTGATGTTATTCCATGTATGGAAAAAGATGCCAAAGTCATCTTTCCTCCTTTGCTCACAACTTCTAGCCCTTTCAGATAGCACTAGGTCCACAGCTACTTCTTGCATTTCTGTTGGGGGCTATCCCTCAAGCATGTCTATGAATACGTTTCCTTCCCTGATTTTTCTTTTCCCCAGATAGTTACACTAAGCTGATCAAACAGCCAGCATAATGGGGAACATCATTTGTCTCTCTTTCCCCAACTCCTCTCTGAGCCACACAATCCTGTGTCTAGTGAGGGCAGCTCTGGTACCCATTGAACCCTATGCTGAGTCCCTTCAGTTCACTAAACTGGCGGGAAATTACTTAGGTTTTTGACCTCAAGTATTTTTCTATCAGCTTGGTGTGCTGAATCAGCCCCCAGAGTCCACTGAGTGTCAGAGCATGAGTAGAAGTGACAGGAGGGAGCAGGTGGCAAAAGGGGTGCAAAGGAGGAAATGAACCCATCCACTCAGTGGCCATGCGGTCAAGCTCAAGCCATCTCATGTAGGTCTATGCTGTATTATTCCCTGTCTGAATTAATGCCCACAAAGCCTTCTGTGAGCTCATCTCAAGTTTATAAGCCTATGTTTGTAATTTTGGTGGTCAGCTGTCGTTTGTTTTGGTAGAAGGTCATTATTGCTTCAGCGCTTGGTTCTGTAAGGAAGCTCGGTAGCAAGCTGCTTATCTTAAAAAGAAGTACAGCGGTGGTCTGACCTTGAGTCACCTCTAGACCTACATGCAACAGTGTACGTGAGAACAAAATCTGACATATAAAGGAATATCTTTCTCTAAGGTCTGTCAAGGCATATTATATGGCAACTTTTTATGATGGCATTCTCTAATGTCTGGATCACAGGTATGATTAGGCATATGGGCTGTTCATCAGGATGAACATGCTGAAAGTTTCTCTTTTTCTACAGCCTTTATTTCCTTATTGGACAATTATGAGACATCAACTGGTGTAGCAGAAGTAGTGACTCCAGAAGAAATTGTTGAAAACAATAGTTTTCTTGATGCTATCTTAGCGACAGAAGTCATGAAAGTGAGTAACACAGATCTTTTTTAGTTTCTAAAAACACTGAATTAAAAAGTAAACTGTGTATATATCTTGGTTTTCTGTCCTTCAGCTGGCTCATGAATACCTGCTTAAAAAAAACCTAGCAAAGCCAAACCTTGCCAATTTCAAACATCAGCTCTATGACATCTGGTTCCAGCTCTATGCCAGGAATGGAGGAGACAGGTATGTTTGATGGATATGGCCTCTGATAATCTCTACGCTATTCTGACTTAAGTAAATGTAAACCCAAGTGCCATCTGTTACACACAGAACTGGAAGACAGTCTCAGAATATGGCCTAAATGAGGTGTTCATTGCTCCCACCAGATTGTGTTTAAAGACTTACTGATCAGATACTAACAGTATTGCCCCTTGGGGTACACCACTGGTGAATTGCCTCCAGCTCCAGTGCCCCTAATCACAGGCCTTCAACTGCAGACATTCGTCGACTTTTCAGCCCACCACATCATCCACTTTTCTAATCTGTACTTCATCGGTTTGTCTTTGAGTCTATTATGGGAGAAAATGTCAGAAGCTTTGCTAAAATCTGGATAAGCAGCAGTGCTGCATCTGTGGCATTTACTAGCAACCCTCATCATCAAATACAAATTTAGACTTTGTGGCTCGATTTCTGTGCAAGTTTTGTGCAAAGTAAGAAAGAAAACCCAACAAATCCAGACAAATAAAATAGCTGCTCACAAATCAACCTAAGCAAGCTTGTGCATCTTCTTGCCTTTTACCTCTGCCAATTTGAACCATTTAAACACATAGAAGACCTATATATTATTCTTTGGTTTATTACAGACCTGATTCTTGTGGGTTTGAACATGTTTTTGTTGGAGAAACAAGGCGTGGTAAACAGATCTTAGGTTTGCACAACTGGGTGCAATTTTACCTTCAGGAAAAGCGCAACCAAATTGACTACAAGGGATATGTCGCTCGGAAGAACAAAACCAGGGTAAGAACAAGCAGGGTGCCTTTGCAAATAAGACAAATAGATCCAGAGATAAAAGCTGTAGTAATGAATCAAGGCACAATAGTGCAATCATAGGCTCAGCTGTTTTGAACGTAAATTGCCCAGGTGTATATAAGCAGGAGAAATACTAGCATGCCCTCAAACCCAGTTTCTTTTTTTGCAAAAACTGTTTTAAAAAGTAGAACTGGTATTTACAGAATCGCTACAGGGCTGAAGCTTAATTGAGATAAATGATCCTGTATGCTCCGGAGGACAGGGAAAAAGCTGTGCTCCAGCTACAGCACTGTGGCACAGCAAGGATGACTGAATCTTGCAATGCTCTCAAAAATCTGAAGTCAGAAAATGTATCTGTCTGGTCATAGCTGTGTTTGAGATTATTCTGTTGTTTTGTTTATGCTTTCAGCCTGACAAAGATCACAGAGTGTTGAGCATCCAGTTCAGCTGGAAGGGCTCAGTCAAGCCAATTGGTAGCACCTTTATTGGGGTCAGCCCGGAATTCGAGTTTGCCCTTTACACTGTCCTTTTCCTGCTGGCTGAAGAAAGTGTCACACGTGAAACAGTGAAGATAGAGGAATATGAGCTACAGATGGTTGTTTGTCGCCATGGGCAGCACATTGGAACAGCGTATCCAGTACTCCTCAACACCAGTAGTGAAGATTACTACTTAGAGTGATCAGGCAACATTTCTTTTTTTTTTAACTTTTTTTTGTGGGGAGTACACGTGACTGGATGACAGAATAAGTTGATGTGTTGTTTTATACAACTCATTTAAAGTAAAAATTGACGACTCACTCACTTTTGGTCTGCAATGAGATTTTTAATCAAAAGTGTGTCATGGCTCAGTGTCTGACAAACCTTGAAACATAATTCTGCTCACTCATATTAAAGGCCAGGTCAAACTTACATCAGCCTTCCATCGTGCATGATAACACTGAAGTTTTCAGCATATAATGGAATTTAGGAAAATGACATATTAAAATTAATAGTTCTCTTATTTGTTAACTACACCATGTCTGAAAGAGCAATAACCACACATTGCTTACACTTTGCCCTCCAGACACATCCCACAAGAATTTCTTCAACAAAGCAGGTATGTTTACTCACACTGGTAAAAAAACTGATTTTGGCTATTACTTTTCCTGAAGAGGACCAGACAAGTCAGCCTATCACAGTGGAAGGTAAAACAGTAGAAAAGATCATTTGAAATAAAGTGCCTTTGGAAAATGGGAAAAACTTTATACCGAGCTACGTATGCAGGGAGTTAAAATGTTTTCTGTTTCTTAAAGCAATTTTCAGATACTCGCCATATGCTTAACCAGCTGTAAGAATCTTTATCACCCAGGGAATTTGGCCCTGAGCTCCAATAAACCGTGCCCTATACCACTGGCTGCCATTTATTTACACACCTAGAAACATTACAGGGAGCAAGCGAAGGGTTCCTACACTTGTTGAAACTACACGAGAGGCTTTTCAGGCCTGAGACACAGGAGGAGCAATTGAGGGAACAGCAACAGAGGAGCAACTGATGGGCACCAAAGAACAGGTTCAGCCTTCCCTGCAGCATCAAGGGCTACTGAATGACAACGAGAGAGTCCAAATTCAGGTTCCGGCGGATATTTGAAGCACGTGGGATCTGAGGCAGATACTGGAAATGGTACCAAATCACTGAGCTGTTACACAGAATACCTGCTCCTAGGCCAGAAACCAATTCTGTGGAGGGTGAAAGGCACTCGGGTTCCTTCAGGTTGGGGAACTTCCCTGCAGCCAAGGGCCCACAGGTCACACTGCAGGCCTTGACTGCTCTTCAGAGTCCTTCTTCATCTTTGCATATGTGGCAGGGCAGAACTGAGAATACAGCTGAGACAGGAAAGCCTGCGATGTGATCTCTAGCTTTGTCCCATGGCTCAGTTTGTTCCACACATGCAACGCATAGGTGTTCTTAAGGATCCTACGAAGCTTTAAGGAGCTGATTGGTTCAAATAACATTTTCCAGGCACTCCAGTGAATAGGATATACAGCTTCCGGGGAAAGAGCTCGCACTCCTTTGCAGGTCATGTTGTTCTTGATATTACTGATGGAGCACCACCTCTTGAAGACGCGCGTTAAGAGTCCTGGGCCCTGGTGCGCCCAGATCCAGCCATTGTAGTTCTTCACAAAGTCCTGCATGCAAAGCTCCATGAATTCATGCTTGGGCTTAAAGGACAGAAAGGCCCCATTCAGTAGATTATGAGCCTCAATACCGAGGGCATTAGTGAGGTTCTTCAAGTTCTTAAGCACAATGAAGTCTGTGTCCAAGTAGATGCCGCCAAATTTCCACATGATGGTAATTCTGCAGGCATCAGACAGGACAGGTAAGAAATAAGGTTCCTTCTGGTGCTCAGGCTGCAAGTACCACTTTGCCAGAGGTGTCCCTGAGAAAAGCTCCTGCAAGTCTAAGGGTCGGATTTCCACGTTGGGGAAGCAGCTCAGCAATGAGAATGCCCAGTGGTTGGGTAATGAGGCATTCCCTTTTGCCAAACCTTTCATGAGCACCACGACCTTTGTCCCAGGATGTGCCCGGGCTGCTGACTCCACGGAGCATGTGAACAGGTAATTTGGTTTAGTTCGCTCTGAGGTCTCCACAAAAAACACATCCCCTGGTGGAGGAGGGGGCCCACCAGCAATGGCTTGGGGAGGAGAATACTGTGCACACATGCTTTGTGTAGGCAAGCTGTAGACCTGGCCCTCAGCATCCTCCCCAGTCCTCCAGTAGAACATGACAGAGGCAAAGAACACAAGTGAAATGGTGAGGATAAACAGAGCCCTGAGTCTGTGAGTCAGCACCACCGTGGTCAGTTTTGGCAGGCAGCTAGACATCCTGGGCAGTCTCACTCCTGTCAGAGACTGCTCTCCCAAGACAACCGTCGTGATCTGAAGGGGAGGAAAGAAGAAAAAGACACTGACAGGAAAGGCAGCAGACCACGAGCCTTGGAACGGTGCCACAGCAGAGCAGAACTCTCCTTCCTTCACCTCAGGGCAGCAGGCTTAAATTATGCCTTTGGGTCACTTCTGCAACAGTCTCCTGGCTTCTCTGTATTGTCACAGCGCCTTCAGATCCCACATCAGAAACTACTGCCCGTCTTTGCATTGCTCTCTTTGAAACACAAAATAAGGACGAGTCTTCTTTTCTGTGTATCACAAACCAAGACTGGTCCTCAGTTCTGTCCATGTATATTGTCCATGTACGTTGTGCTTGACACTTGGAAGGATACACAGCATATGGCACACAAATGGCTTACCTACATGGTGATGCACAACAAAATCTGGGAACAGCATTAGAGACTTTATCTATCATCTTCTACAACTTCAGGTAATTCTGGACATGAGACGTATATGCAAAATACCACAGGACAAGGAAATAGGAATTATGAATATTCCTGGAGCTCCGTCAATAGACAGTGTGTGGAACTGCTGCCTTGCTGAGAATTTTTTCTCATGATGAGAGTTTTTTCTCCTGATATACAACCTGTCCTTCCCCAAAAACCAAACACAATACTAAAACCCCAGTGCTATTATCAGTTCCTGTCAAGAGGTGTCAGTCTCCCAGGCTGTTGAATGAGCAGTTGCTCCCTTTTGAGATCAACCACCTGCCCCTACAGAGAGCCTCCTCATTTTTCATGACACTGTAGAATAGCAGAACGGATGGATAGTGGGAGGGGAATTGATACAAGGCAGCTTTGGAGGTGGATGCAGACAAGAAGGACAAGAACTGCGTAGGTAAAGAGAATGTTGAGGCTGCTTCCAAACCCTGCTCCCCTGCCAAGTCCTCACTTCTACCTCCTCGGGCAGATGGTGCTGGCTAACCCAACTGTCACCAACCCAGGATGCAAAGGTCATGCTGACTGTGACCTGCTCAGCTCTGCCAGTGGAATCACCTAATGATGGAAATTCAATCCCCCCTCCACCTTACCCTTATTTCCTCTCTTCCTCCTGCAAAAGGGAAGGATAGGGAGCAAGAGATTATTAACAAGGCAGCAATGAAAAGAGAAGTCATTTTAGCTACATTCTCAGCATTAGCATCAGCATTTCTGCCCCCACCTCGCCTTAAATGAAAGTACAGGAGAACCAGCACCTCCTGGGACCACCACTGAGGCCCCAAAGAGCAATGCGCAAAAGCACGTGAAGAAGCAGCACAGATGATTGTGGCATTTAGGATGACAGAAAACAGCCTCAAGTTGTGACAGTGGAGTTTTAGATTGGATATTATGAAAATTTTATTCACTGAAAGGGTTGTTAATCATTGGAACAGGCTGCCCAGGGTAGTGGTTGAGTCACCATCCCTCAAGGTCTTTAAAAGTGGCACTTAGAGGCATGCTTTAGTGGTGGTTTTGGAAGTGTTAGGTTGATGGCTGGACTTGATGATCTTAAAGATCTTTTCCAATGTAAACAATTCTATGATCCTATGATTTCTCCTGCCTCCCTCTGCTCCATCTCCAAATCCAAATCCCCAGGCTCCAGAATAGAGAGCTTCGGGAAACGCCAGAGGCTTTAATCTGTAACCAAACAGACAGGGAACAGGACAGAGAACCCAGCTGGCACAATGCCATTTGTCATTCACCCCTGGTTTCTGCGAAAGAGTCACATACTAAACTCTCCATGTAGCCAGAAAATGACTTGTCAGCCGCGCTGGGAAGTTTCCAAATGCAACAGCACAGAGCCACCACTCTCCACTAGGCACTGGGGCTTTGGGGGACAGAGGAGAGGCACCTGATACACAATCATCAGCTCGGGATCCCCGGAGCATTTTCTTCTCCTACAGAGAAATGCCAGCATGTGCTGTGGGTGTTACAGGCGGTGAAAAAAAACCCACTCTGCTTTCTACGTACCTATTTCCTCCTCCCTCCACACCACAGCCTGTTGAATCCTGTAAATCATTTTTAGCTTGGTAAACTGCAGAAGAGAAAGCAGGGACAGGCTTGAGGGGATAGAGCCTTTGCTATAGAGAAAGCAGAAAAACGCGGCTCTAATCTAACAGTATGCAAGCTTCAAGGTTACGTGCATATTTTTAGTAAGAGGAGGAACTTCTATTACAATCACAGTTCTATATATTTAGAAATACATTTCTGCTTTTGTAGAGGATAAGAGGACATATTAGACACCGCATTAGCCAGTCGATTTCTTTCACAAAACAAACACAGGAAATCTGGTTCTCTACCTTCCTCTGAAACTGCAAGCGCCGTTGCAAAGAAACTACGAATACTACTCACCTGTCTCTGCTTTCAAGACACCACAGAAGTCACTGCTCAGCTGGACAAGATTTTCAAGAAGTTAGTGTCTCTGAGAGCGCCTATAACTCTATGGTCTGGCACTTCCTTTCTCTGAAACGAAATGGTGAAATATGGAGTCTGAATACATGGAGAAAACAAGCAGAGGATGTGACATCATATGTTCAGCTAATACAGTGGCTGAAAGAAGGGTCATGCAGCTGTGCTGTGAAGAACCCATCTAATTAGAACTAAATTAGAAAACACCAAAAAAAAAAAATCCAGAAGAAAAAGGATACTGAAACCCAATTATTGCTAAACATTAACCTTTATACTGTGGCGGGAAAGCATTTTGCTGTTTCGTTTTCTACTTGTTGGCGAAGAATTCCAAGTGCTCACGCTGCTTGGGTGGCTGCCACAAGAACCGAGCTGAGAGTTTCATAGAGCTGCCTCCTCCTACCCCAATACTTCAGGTCAGAATGCTCCTCTGAACACACGCTCTTTTGACCAATTAATTTACTCACCCATTTAGGATGAGTAAATCCCTCTTGTGCCAGATACACCATTGAATGACTTTGCCATAAGCAGGTGTCCCTCACTTTATGACAGAGTTCCCCCTTGTCCCTGTGCTCAATGGCAGCTGGCCTTCCCTTACAGAAGACACGTTGACGCATTCATAAAATACCACCTTTATGCATACAGCCTCTAAGTTTAAGGTTTAGTGCAGTTTCTACTCGGTTGCCTGCAACAGATGTCAGGCCTATTGCTCAGGACCTTCCCAGGCCCTTCTGCCCTCCACAAACCCTTCCAAGCACTGCAGCACCACAGATGGACTCATAAGACTCCAACACTGGGGAAGCTCTTTGGAAAGCACCTTAAGCTATTCGCAGCCCTTTCATCCATGGAGCTCTCCAGGCCTCAGGTCAGGCCCCTTTTAGTCACAGAATCACAGAAGGGTTGGGAGGCACCTCCTGAGATTGTTTGACCAATGGCCCTGCTCAAAGCAGAGTAACCTACAGCAGGGTGCTCAGGACCGCGTCCTCTTGGCTTTTGACCTTGTCTGAGGACACAGAATCCACAACCTCTCCGGGCTACCTGTTCCAGTCCTTCACCACCATTGCTTTCAATCTAATTCCCCGTATTTCAATTTGTGCCCACTGTGTCTCATCCAATTGCTGGATTCCACAGAGAAGAGTCTGGCTTGTCTTCTTTACCCCACCCATCTCCAATCCGGTATTTATACACTTTCACAAGACGCTCCCCGAGCCTTCTCTTCCCCAAGAAAAATGGACAGAGCTCTATCAGCCTCTCTTCCTACCTCATGTGCTCCAGTCCCTTTCCCATCTTAGTGGCCCTTTGCTGGACTCGCTCCAGTACGTCCATGTCTCGCTTTTCCTGGGGAGCCCAGAGGCAGCACTCCAGATGTGTCTCAGAAGCGCTGAGTAGCGGGGAAGGATTGCTTCCCTTGACCTTGCAGGCAATGCTCTACATAATGCCGTCCAGCAGGCTGTTGGCCTTCTTTGCTACAAGGG
>NW_009647222.1:8827966-8864289 GCF_000708025.1 Charadrius vociferus
GTAAGAATCTTTATCACCCAGGGAATTTGGTCCTGAGCTCCAATAAACCGTGCCCTATACCACTGGCTGCCATTTATTTACACACCTAGAAACATTACAGGGAGCAAGCGAAGGGTTCCTACACTTGTTGAAACTACACGAGAGGCTTTTCAGGCCTGAGACACAGGAGGAGCAATTGAGGGAACAGCAACAGAGGAGCAACTGATGGGCACCAAAGAACAGGTTCAGCCTTCCCTGCAGCATCAAGGGCTACTGAATGACAACGAGAGAGTCCAAATTCAGGTTCCGGCGGATATTTGAAGCACGTGGGATCTGAGGCAGATACTGGAAATGGTACCAAATCACTGAGCTGTTACACAGAATACCTGCTCCTAGGCCAGAAACCAATTCTGTGGAGGGTGAAAGGCACTCGGGTTCCTTCAGGTTGGGGAACTTCCCTGCAGCCAAGGGCCCACAGGTCACACTGCAGGCCTTGACTGCTCTTCAGAGTCCTTCTTCATCTTTGCATATGTGGCAGGGCAGAACTGAGAATACAGCTGAGACAGGAAAGCCTGCGATGTGATCTCTAGCTTTGTCCCATGGCTCAGTTTGTTCCACACATGCAACGCATAGGTGTTCTTAAGGATCCTACGAAGCTTTAAGGAGCTGATTGGTTCAAATAACATTTTCCAGGCACTCCAGTGAATAGGATATACAGCTTCCGGGGAAAGAGCTCGCACTCCTTTGCAGGTCATGTTGTTCTTGATATTACTGATGGAGCACCACCTCTTGAAGACGCGCGTTAAGAGTCCTGGGCCCTGGTGCGCCCAGATCCAGCCATTGTAGTTCTTCACAAAGTCCTGCATGCAAAGCTCCATGAATTCATGCTTGGGCTTAAAGGAGTACATCCTGAGACTCAATACCAAGGGCATTAGTGAGGTTCTTCAAGTTCTTAAGCACAATGAAGTCTGTGTCCAAGTAGATGCCGCCAAATTTCCACATGATGGTAATTCTGCAGGCATCAGACAGGACAGGTAAGAAATAAGGTTCCCAGCGATGATGAGGCTGCAAGTACCACTTTGCCAGAGGTGTCCCTGAGAAAAGCTCCTGCAAGTCTAAGGGTCGGATTTCCACGTTGGGGAAGCAGCTCAGCAATGAGAATGCCCAGTGGTTGGGTAATGAGGCATTCTCTTTTGCCAAACCTTTCATGAGCACCACGACCTTTGTCCCAGGATGTGCCCATGCCGCTGACTCCACGGAGCACGTGAACAGGTAATTTGGGTCAGTTTGCTCTGAGGTCTCCACAAAAAACACATCCCCTGGTGGAGGAGGGGGCCCACCAGCAATGGCTTGGGGAGGAGAAGGCAAAAACTCTTCGCACCTGATTTGTGTAGGCAAGCCGTAGACCTGGCCCTCATCGTCCTCTGTGATTCTCCAGTAGAACATGACAGAGGCAAAGGACACAAGTGAAATGATAAGGATAAACAGAGCCCTGAGTCTGTGAGTCAGCACCACCGTGGTCAGTTTTGGCAGGCAGCTAGACATCCTGGGCAGTCTCGCTCCTGTCAGAGGCTGCTCTCCCAAGACAACCGTCGTGATCTGAAGGGGAGGAAAGAAGAAAAAGACACTGACAGGAAAGGCAGCAGACCACGAGCCTTGGAACGGTGCCACAGCAGAGCAGAACTCTCCTTCCTTCACCTCAGGGCAGCAGGCTTAAATTATGCCTTTGGGTCACTTCTGCAACAGTCTCCTGGCTTCTCTGTATTGTCACAGCGCCTTTAGGTCAATGCACGACTGAGGAAGAAGCAGCAAGGAGGACTGCGGCATTTCTCCTGCCTCCCTCTGCTCCATCTCCAAATCCAAATCCCCAGGCTCCAGAATAGAGAGCTTCGGGAAACGCCAGAGGCTTTAATCTGTAACCAAACAGACAGGGAACAGGACAGAGAACCCAGCTGGCACAATGCCATTTGTCATTCACCCCTGGTTTCTGCGAAAGAGTCACATACTAAACTCTCCATGTAGCCAGAAAATGACTTGTCAGCCGCGCTGGGAAGTTTCCAAATGCAACAGCACAGAGCCACCACTCTCCACTAGGCACTGGGGCTTTGGGGGACAGAGGAGAGGCACCTGATACACAATCATCAGCTCGGGATCCCCGGAACATTTTCTTCTCCTACAGAGAAATGCCAGCATGTGCTGTGGGTGTTACAGGCGGTGAAAAAAAACCCACTCTGCTTTCTACGTACCTATTTCCTCCTCCCTCCACACCACAGCCTGTTGAATCCTGTAAATTATTTTTAGCTTGGTAAACTGCAGAAGAGAAAGCAGGGAAAGGCTTGAGGGGACAGAGTTCGTTCTTCCACGTAACAGACACAGGAAATCTGGCTCTCTACCTTCCTCTGAAACTACAAGTCCCACTCACACAAACTGCAAATACTACTCACCTGTCTCTGCTTTCAAGACACCACAGAAGTCACTGCTCAGCTGGACAAGATTTTCAAGAAGTTAGTGTCTCTGAGAGCGCCTATAACTCTATGGTCTTCCACTTCCTTTTGGTGAAATGAAAAGGTGAAAGGTGGAGTCTAACCCCATGGCAATAACATGCAAATCGGGGAGGATGTGACACCATACATTCAGCTACTACATTGGCTGAAAGAAAGGTCATGCAATTGATGGGTCGTGTGGCTGTGCTGTGAAGAACCCATCTAATCACGAAAGAACCAGGAAAAAAAGGAAAAAAAAAAAATCAAAGAAGGAAAAAGGAAAACCCTTGTCGCTACAGTTTAAGCTTTATACTTGCTGCAGGAAACTGTTTTACTGTTTTCTACTCCTTTGCTAAGGATTCCCAGTGCTCACGCTGCTTGGGTGGCTGCCACAAGAACCGAGCTGAGAGTTTCATAGAGCTGCCTCCTCCTACCCCAATACTTCAGGTCAGAATGCTCCTCTGAACACACACTCTTTTGACCAATTAATTTACTCACCCATTTAGGATGAGTAAATCCCTCTTGTGCCAGATACGCCATTGAATGACTTTGCCATAAGCAGGTGTCCCTCACTTTATGACAGAGTTCCCCCTTGTCCCTGTGCTCAATGGCAGCTGGCCTTCCCTTACAGAAGACACGTTGACGCATTCATAAAATACCACCTTTATGCATACAGCCTCTAAGTTTAAGGTTTAGTGCAGTTTCTACTCGGTTGCCTGCAACAGATGTCAGGCCTATTGCTCAGTACCTTCCCAGGCCCTTCTGCCCTCCACAAACCCTTCCAAGCACTGCAGCACCACAGATGGACTCATAAGACTCCAACACTGGGGAAGCTCTTTGGAAAGCACCTTAAGCTATTCGCAGCCCTTTCATCCATGGAGCTCTCCAGGCCTCAGGTCAGGCCCCTTTTAGTCACAGAATCACAGAAGGGTTGGGAGGCACCTCCTGAGATTGTTTGACCAACGGCCCTGCTCAAAGCAGAGTAACCTACAGCAGGGTGCTCAGGACCGCGTCCTCTTGGCTTTTGACCTTGTCTGAGGACACAGAATCCACAACCTCTCCGGGCTACCTGTTCCAGTCCTTCACCACCATTGCTTTCAATCTAATTCCCCGTATTTCAATTTGTGCCCACTGTGTCTCATCCAATTGCTGGATTCCACAGAGAAGAGTCTGGCTTGTCTTCTTTACCCCACCCATCTCCAATCCGGTATTTATACACTTTCACAAGACGCTCCCCGAGCCTTCTCTTCCCCAAGAAAAATGGACAGAGCTCTATCAGCCTCTCTTCCTACCTCATGTGCTCCAGTCCCTTTCCCATCTTAGTGGCCCTTTGCTGGACTCGCTCCAGTACGTCCATGTCTCGCTTTTCCTGGGGAGCCCAGAGGCAGCACTCCAGATGTGTCTCAGAAGCGCTGAGTAGCGGGGAAGGATTGCTTCCCTTGACCTTGCAGGCAATGCTCTACATAATGCCGTCCAGCAGGCTGTTGGCCTTCTTTGCTACAAGGGCACACTGCTGGATCCTGGTCAGCTTCTTGTTCACAGGACCACCAGCTCCATCTCTGCCTAGATGCTTTCCAGCTGGTCAGCTCATGCGCTTTTCTCCTCTCCTCAAGTCTATCGCTGCACTGGGTCTGCCCCGGTTTGCTAGAAGCCACAGTCGGCTTATCTCACCTACCTTTAAAACTCCAGTGTAGGCACCTGTGTTCCCATCACTGGCAATGATGCATGCAGCCACTTACCTGCTTGTGCAAGCTGCATTAGGGTTAGAGGAACGACCCTGCCTAATCCCTGGATTAAGGATAAAATGAATGACCCTGCCTAATCCCAAGGACAAGATGTCACTGGGGACACTGCTCCTAGTCCTGGACCGGGCACTGGTCCTTCTGCCGATGTGGACATGTCTGCCCCTGTTCTTTCACAATGTGTTCAATACTCCAGTGAAAGGAAGGTAATGCTTTTCCTTCTCATACCAATGCAGAAAGAGGCAGAGGCTGAGACCCCTTGTGAGCGTGGCACGGACTGCTTAGGTACTCACATGCCACAAGAATTTCTTCAGCACAGCACGAAACCTGCTAATGTGCATTTTCTGACAAGACACAACTTGCAAAATACTGGATATAATTTTTACAACCTTACTTGCTAAAATTAAAAGCCTAGCTAACCAATGCAGTGCTGGAAATACGTAAAGAAAAACAAAACAAAACTTGTAAAATGTGCAGAGACACCTTACTGCACAAGGTAAGGGCTGACATTTAAACGATAGCAAGCTTCCCTTGTTCAAAGCACAACAAGGATAAAAGCTAGTACAAAGGGAGCAGACATGGAAGATCTTGTAACTCCTCCGTGCAAAAGACAATCAACCAATGTGATGCTGCTGGATCAGCATGTGCTCACATCTACTCTTGGTGCCCCTCAGGGCTACTGGAACAGACTGCAGTGAGTTTCCCGCCCTACGTAGCTGTAATGTGCTTCACTGATATTTTCCTTGGTAGCAAAACCACAGACAGCAAAAAAATGGAGACAACCAAAACTGGATGACAACTGGATGATCACATGATGGTACAACACGAAGCCAACTTCCACGAAGCCAAACAAGCATCACCAACCAGTTCCTGCAATCCTCTACTCTTCAATCTGTGACAGCAGGCACTCAGAAGTCCCTGACTGCTGGCAAATCATTCCTAATAGGACAAAAGGTACACTGTTGAGTGATATTCTCACTCTTAGCCAGATCTTAGTGACAGTTCGAGTAGTGATAATAAATGGCAAGAAATGAGCTGTAGTAATTCTTTAAGGACGTGCATTTAGCAATGTCAGAGAATTAACCGTTACGCTCTCAGTTCACACTGAAAGCAATTAGAATTGCTTTTATGTAATTACATTAGAACCATATAATTCTCATATTCCGACTTCTGCAGAAGGTCTCAAACCTCCAGGCCTAAAACGTAGTATAACCAGTATAAACAACTGTCTTAGCCAGAGGGGCCTCATAGAGCTCTAACGCAGTGCTGGATGGACACTCCGTGGGGTAAGTCGACTTAAAAGCAAGCCACAGCAAAGGGCCAGAGAATATCAGCAAGTTTCTGCAAAAAAATAAACAGAATGTGGGGAGAAACGATATGGCAGTTTTTATAGCTCTTGATTCCCAAATCACTGTACAGAAGGTGGTCATAGATGTGATGGCATCTCGCTGAAGTTGTCCAGAAGAAAACCCACACATTATACAGACTCTGTCTGTTACTTGCAACAGAGAGGACCAATGAGGGCCGTGAGTAATGGCCACAAACAGAACATCGCATAGCCAGTCACGGCAACATCATTAAGCTTCAATTCAGCTTCAGTCTCGCTCAATTCAATAAGCAGTAGCCTAAGATTAGCGGAAAATGGTCAGTAATGCTATTACACTTGGACAGAGAAGGAAATTTGTGGAATGAATTGAGATAGAGCTGTAACAGCTTCCCATAAACCCAGGCATGCTCAATTTCAGTTAAGTCAGCTTGCTCAATAGCTTCATCAATTGCGAAAAACCACTAGCAGGAGCTGTTGTTTTTCTCAGACAGTAACCCTTTGACAGGATTAGCTTGCACCCAGTGACGGTGTAATTTGAGAATGGTGGCATATGAATTCACAACAGAGAGGTGTTCTTCTAACATTACCAGTGCTGTTAGCTACAGCCACAAAGGAAGTTGCTTGCTGAGCAAGCTCAGAGATGGTGCAGTGGTGCACCAGAACAGTTCATGCCAGCACTAACCCCTGGGCCAACCTCAGCAACAAGAAAAGACCAAGTTTAGGCAGAAGTATTGCCACTAAGACAACTCAGAACCCCGCTGACAGCTGCCCAACCCCAATACCCAGTGTAGCAATGGCTCAATATCTTTGATATCCCCCCCACCAAGAGGGGGACTGTAGCCCAGAGCCCAGTGCTGTGCCACCAAGCTCTCTTTTCCCCCAGCAATTAAGACTTCTGACAGGAGGACTAAGAAAGAAATACTAGACTTGAGGTTTCTTATCAGACCACTGCTGAGGTGCAGGGCAAGGAAACAGCTCGTAATTTGTTCATCCTCACCTGAAATCACAAAGAATTAGCATGTCCTCAGCTTCACTCCTTGGGGTTCTCTCCACACTACTCTTTTGTACAAGAGAGCGGTTGCAGGGAAAAGCCTGCAACTCAGTGCACTGCAATGAGACTCAGTGCACTGGTTTTTTTGGTGGCTTTTGAAAACCAGTAGGTAAACTTCCATTTTGAATCAGTACAGATACGATATGGATCGATGGACTGATCAGTAAAAGCAGTTCGTAATAGTCACAAGGCTAATGTACCACCAGAGAGGAGATCTATCTCCTTTTATTGTAAAAGCAATTGAACCTTTACCTTATGAGTACATGGTAGGGCAGAGCATATCGTGCCGTCTGCTACGGACCACCCGACTCACTGCCAGGAGCAAGCGAGCCAGGCACAGCAACACGCTTCTTAGCGCCTGTGGCACAGACAAACTTCTGCTCACAAGCGTGCAGCAGGAGTTCAAGAGAAAAAGAAACAAGCTGGCACCAGCCGGCGACCTGGCTGTTAGCAGCAGCCTCGCAAAACGCCAAGGGTAAGAAAGCAAGGCAGAGCTCAGTTGCAGACTCACCCTGGAGCTTTCTGTGCCTTGCTATTTTTGTGTCCTTCTGGACTCAGGGGACTGCTTGGGGTTACTGGAAACGGACCAAAACCATAGCTCTGCAGTTCAAGTCCAGTCCCTAGTTGTGAGCATTAGCTTTCACCTGGGCTTTAAAATTTCCTAGGAACAATTCCAAGCCCTTGTTTGGGGGATGGCCCATCTGACATCATAGCACCCCACCCCAAAAATGGCACAACAACTAGGCCAGAACTGCCTGTGTCCAGCATGGGACTAGCCTTTCATGTCAACTGTTAGGTGCCAACCCAAGTACATAGCCAGCTCAGCTCCTCACTTCCCCAGTAGAAGGATGACATGTAGTTTATGCAGGCTTAGCTGGTGCCCTTGTCCTCAACTTCAGAGCTGCTCACTCTAGATTTTATTCCCGGCTTGGCTCAGCTCTGGTAATTCTACAGCGGGTTCTTTCTACACCATGCCACGTCTATGGGGAGGGGCTGGAAGCAGCAATTCCCAGGATCACAAACAGCCGGAGAGTAGTACACTGAGTGTGGTGTTGCTGAACTAACTCAGGAACCATATGGGAAGGGAGGGATGGAAGGATCACGTCGGAAGATGGACAGATGAAGCAGGGAGCATGACTTGCTCCAGCACTGCTGTGGGATCCTTCAGATCCCACAATGAAGAGGCCATAAAGCAACATGCCGATGGATCACTCTGCTGAGCATCTTGTCCATAAAGGGACTGGTGCATAGAGTCCTCTGCCCAAAAGGTGTGGGCCTGCCTGTGGTTTGGATCATACTCTGTAGTACTGGAAGGTGAAAACCGAGGGGCCCGTGAGGTAGTAGGTAGGAAAGGCCTGGAGAAAAGGTCTGCAGGCAACCATCTCTCATTGTTACAAGAATCCAAAAGATATTCTGGTGTGCGCAAGCTCTTTTCTTCAGCTCCTGCAAAGACATTATGAAGATAAGGATTAATGCAAGGCAGAGAGGCTGCATTTCACTCAGCACTGATACTGGCACAGCTATACAGATCCTGTCTTTGCAGAGGAGAGTAATGCTCTTCCAAGAAAATGGCACAAGCTGAAAAAAAGATCAAACGCAATTAAAATACAAGAGGAAAACAAAACCATAAAGCCATGAATCAATAGGCATTTCCCACAGTCGAACCACGGGAGTTGCAATTGCCTTTATGATGGGCCGTATTTCCCTATAACGCAGATAGGGGCCAGGGACCCCTGAGAGATCAGAGATCTCTGGCCAAGAGCTGCTCAGCCTGAGAGCACGTGGGCCATCCCCAGCAACAAGAAAAGACACCAAGGAAACACCTTCTAATCACTGACCCCAGAAACTGCCTAAATTTCATCCCAACAAAGGGGCAGGATTTGGCCATGTTAACAGAACGCACCAGGACAGCTCTTGCCAACACAGCTGTAGCTGCGCTGCTCTATGCCACCCAAGCAAAGGGCTGGGGAGGCAGGAGGAGCAAGGGACGCGAGCCAACAGGAACACAAGATGCCCGTCCCAGAGATGGGTTATTACTACACAGCTCAGAAACAGGGGGAACACAGCACAGCCCACCACAAATCCACTCCGTTCCCCTGGCACTGCCCAGAAGGGGGGACGCAGCCCCTGGCCACACAGAGCCCTACGGAAGGTTCCACCATGGCAGCACCACCACCTCAGGTGCGGCGGTGGGGCACTGCCTTGGCACACGCCCGTGCCTGTGTGGATCCGGCAGCAGCAGGAGGGAGGGCCAACCCTGCCCAGCCTGGCCCGGCCCCATTTTCTGCCGTTTAGAGAAAGCTGAGGAGGAAGAAAAGCTCAAGGAGGGACCGGCAAACAGCTGTCCTCTACAAGGGAAGATGGCGGTGGGGCCCCTGTTGCAATGCGAGTGCCCAACTCAGCACCTCTCCAGCGGAAGGCAACTCCAGAGGGCAGGTAGCAGCACATCCTGACCCTGGCAGCACCAGCACCTCCACCCCACTCCATGCCATCCCCTGCCCCGCTCCCCACAGCACAGGCCCTTCCTCCTCACCCTCCTCCTCTCCATGGCAGCCCTAGCTGGCTACAGCCCTCCCATGGCCCCACCACAGCCCTCCCATGGCTCCACCACAGCCAGGCAGGATGCAGGAGCCAGCCAGCCCACAGGTGAGACTGCTCGGCCTTTTTCCTGCTTCCTCATCAGTTGTGGCCACCATGCCGGTGCTGACTTACCTCCCTCATCCTTCCCGTCATGCCCAGACAACATTGTGCCATAGGGTCACCCAAAAGCCAGCTGTGCCAGAGGCAAGGATAAGGAAACCCAAGTTTGGACTTTTTATTCTTAGGCACCTTCTACAAACAGTATCAGTCAGAGGCCCTCAGGTCTCCTCCTCCTCCTCCTCAAAAAACCTTCCAAGTTGCTCTCATGGCTTCCTATGCCCCTGTGTCTCCTACACCTCCCTCCCCTTCCAGCCCCAGCTCCCGATACAGCCGAGCTGGCGCAGGTTTGCTGAGCAGAAGCAGAAGCACTGCTTTTTTATTTTTCACTCTTGAATAAAGGATCGTCTGTTGCACAGCCGGACCCTGCAGTCTAACAGCAACCTCAGGCAGAGGTTATGCTTGGATTCCTTTACAGCCCAAGAAGAAATTTCCTGCCATTGTGTGTTTCTGTTGATGAAAAACCAGCATAAAGATAGTGGAGGGTTTATCCTGTTGCCCACTAATACCACCAAGCGGTTGCACAGCTTGTCGTGAAAGAGTAGCATGGGCAGCAAGCTGCTGAACACAGGAAAGAAAGCAGCAGATGGAAGCAGCACCTAGCGGGAAGGCTTCGTGTCTAGTACGGGGAGGGGACCTGGGTGAGGCAGCTGTGCTGTGAACCTAGTGAAAAAACTCACCTGGCTGAAGTGAGTAACCTAGCCAAAACGTCTTTAGGTCCACATGCTTCTGACGGGAACCTTTTAATCAAGAAATATTCCCACTGATCATGCTCTCCAGAATTCCGTCAATTGCACAACAAAACACAAAGCGATTTCTGTGAGGGGCTTTTTTTGGTACCAAAAAGAGTGGTTGTTAAAAGAAGAAGAAAAAACTACATCTAGAAAGTCACCGGCCTGTTCTGCGTACGTTCACCACTGAGACACATCCATGTGCTGATGTTGGTCCTACTAGGTTGGCTCCCTTTGCGAGCAGAGTTGCCCACATGTATAGCTGGCAAGTGCAGTGGGATTTCTATACCGTGAGGGACCAGCAAGTGCAGAGGAATGGCAGAGAAAAAGGAATTCAGACATACATCAAGGTATCATACCATTAGCGACTGATCATTTTCCCATATCAGAACAATGGCAAGATACCCTGTAAAGATGTCAGTATTTCACTGGGGTACTACTGCTATCCAGTCTGAAGTGAGAGTTACAAGAAACGCACAACAAGCTGCACGTTTGAGTATCCTGCATCTTTGCGCAGCCTGGCATTTGATGGAAATACTTCTATGCAAGAACCCTTCCATATCAAGCAAATACAGAAGGTTAAGAAAAGCTGTGCAACCACACTCCAGGCAAAGATGACAGGACCATTCCTCGGAATTCACTTAGAAGCACCTACTGGAGCGAATGACTTAGTTATGAAATGTAGGATTCGGACGCAAGGTAAAGGGGTTGGTGTAAATTAAATTTGAGTTGCATTACTGGGGGTTGCTTATTATTTTACCTATGTAACAGTAAGAGGCAAAGAGGACACAAGGAAACACCCTCTAAGCACTGACAGCCTGCCAACCCTTTTACCACCAGTGCTACCTTAAATGTGTTACTCAGGTGCGTTGCAGACATGTAATGCATGGAAAGACACTTCTACTTCCAGGCAGTGACGTGGCAGGAGATGATTGAGGACTGCTTTTGGGCCACTACTTTTCCCGAAGAGGACCAGACAAGTCAGCCTATCACAGCGGAAGGTAAAACAGTAGAAAAGATCATTTGAAATAAAGTGCCTTTGGAAAGCAAGAAAAACATTACACTGAGCCACGCAGGGATTGAAAATGTTTTCTGTTTCTTAAAGCAATTTTCAGACACTCCCAGTCTCTCCCAAGACTTCACCAGCCGTAAGAATCTTTATCACCCAGGGAATTTGGCCCTGAGCTCCAATAAACCGTGCCCTATACCACTGGCTGCCATTTATTTACACACCTAGAAACATTACAGGGAGCAAGCGAAGGGTTCCTACACTTGTTGAAACTACACGAGAGGCTTTTCAGGCCTGAGACACAGGAGGAGCAATTGAGGGAACAGCAACAGAGGAGCAACTGATGGGCACCAAAGAACAGGTTCAGCCTTCCCTGCAGCATCAAGGGCTACTGAATGACAACGAGAGAGTCCAAATTCAGGTTCCGGCGGATATTTGAAGCACGTGGGATCTGAGGCAGATACTGGAAATGGTACCAAATCACTGAGCTGTTACACAGAATACCTGCTCCTAGGCCAGAAACCAATTCTGTGGAGGGTGAAAGGCACTCGGGTTCCTTCAGGTTGGGGAACTTCCCTGCAGCCAAGGGCCCACAGGTCACACTGCAGGCCTTGACTGCTCTTCAGAGTCCTTCTTCATCTTTGCATATGTGGCAGGGCAGAACTGAGAATACAGCTGAGACAGGAAAGCCTGCGATGTGATCTCTAGCTTTGTCCCATGGCTCAGTTTGTTCCACACATGCAACGCATAGGTGTTCTTAAGGATCCTACGAAGCTTTAAGGAGCTGATTGGTTCAAATAACATTTTCCAGGCACTCCAGTGAATAGGATATACAGCTTCCGGGGAAAGAGCTCGCACTCCTTTGCAGGTCATGTTGTTCTTGATATTACTGATGGAGCACCACCTCTTGAAGACGCGCGTTAAGAGTCCTGGGCCCTGGTGCGCCCAGATCCAGCCATTGTAGTTCTTCACAAAGTCCTGCATGCAAAGCTCCATGAATTCATGCTTGGGCTTAAAGGACAGAAAGGCCCCATTCAGTAGATTATGAGCCTCAATACCGAGGGCATTAGTGAGGTTCTTCAAGTTCTTAAGCACAATGAAGTCTGTGTCCAAGTAGATGCCGCCAAATTTCCACATGATGGTAATTCTGCAGGCATCAGACAGGACAGGTAAGAAATAAGGTTCCTTCTGGTGCTCAGGCTGCAAGTACCACTTTGCCAGAGGTGTCCCTGAGAAAAGCTCCTGCAAGTCTAAGGGTCGGATTTCCACGTTGGGGAAGCAGCTCAGCAATGAGAATGCCCAGTGGTTGGGTAATGAGGCATTCCCTTTTGCCAAACCTTTCATGAGCACCACGACCTTTGTCCCAGGATGTGCCCGGGCTGCTGACTCCACGGAGCATGTGAACAGGTAATTTGGTTTAGTTCGCTCTGAGGTCTCCACAAAAAACACATCCCCTGGTGGAGGAGGGGGCCCACCAGCAATGGCTTGGGGAGGAGAATACTGTGCACACATGCTTTGTGTAGGCAAGCTGTAGACCTGGCCCTCAGCATCCTCCCCAGTCCTCCAGTAGAACATGACAGAGGCAAAGAACACAAGTGAAATGGTGAGGATAAACAGAGCCCTGAGTCTGTGAGTCAGCACCACCGTGGTCAGTTTTGGCAGGCAGCTAGACATCCTGGGCAGTCTCGCTCCTGTCAGAGGCTGCTCTCCCAAGACAACCGTCGTGATCTGAAGGGGAGGAAAGAAGAAAAAGACACTGACAGGCAAGGCAGCAGACCACGAGCCTTGGAACGGTGCCACAGCAGAGCAGAACTCTCCTTCCTTCACCTCAGGGCAGCAGGCTTAAATTATGCCTTTGGGTCACTTCTGCAACAGTCTCCTGGCTTCTCTGTATTGTCACAGCGCCTTCAGATCCCACATCAGAAACTACTGCCCGTCTTTGCATTGCTCTCTTTGAAACACAAAATAAGGACGAGTCTTCTTTTCTGTGTATCACAAACCAAGACTGGTCCTCAGTTCTGTCCATGTATATTGTCCATGTACGTTGTGCTTGACACTTGGAAGGATACACAGCATATGGCACACAAATGGCTTACCTACATGGTGATGCACAACAAAATCTGGGAACAGCATTAGAGACTTTATCTATCATCTTCTACAACTTCAGGTAATTCTGGACATGAGACGTATATGCAAAATACCACAGGACAAGGAAATAGGAATTATGAATATTCCTGGAGCTCCGTCAATAGACAGTGTGTGGAACTGCTGCCTTGCTGAGAATTTTTTCTCATGATGAGAGTTTTTTCTCCTGATATACAACCTGTCCTTCCCCAAAAACCAAACACAATACTAAAACCCCAGTGCTATTATCAGTTCCTGTCAAGAGGTGTCAGTCTCCCAGGCTGTTGAATGAGCAGTTGCTCCCTTTTGAGATCAACCACCTGCCCCTACAGAGAGCCTCCTCATTTTTCATGACACTGTAGAATAGCAGAACGGATGGATAGTGGGAGGGGAATTGATACAAGGCAGCTTTGGAGGTGGATGCAGACAAGAAGGACAAGAACTGCGTAGGTAAAGAGAATGTTGAGGCTGCTTCCAAACCCTGCTCCCCTGCCAAGTCCTCACTTCTACCTCCTCGGGCAGATGGTGCTGGCTAACCCAACTGTCCCCATCCCAGGATGCAAAGGTCATGCTGACTGTGACCTGCTCAGCTCTGCCAGTGGAATCACCTAATGATGGAAATTCAATCCCCCCTCCACCTTACCCTTATTTCCTCTCTTCCTCCTGCAAAAGGGAAGGATAGGGAGCAAGAGATTATTAACAAGGCAGCAATGAAAAGAGAAGTCATTTTAGCTACATTCTCAGCATTAGCATCAGCATTTCTGCCCCCACCTCGCCTTAAATGAAAGTACAGGAGAACCAGCACCTCCTGGGACCACCACTGAGGCCCCAAAGAGCAATGCGCAAAAGCACGTGAAGAAGCAGCACAGATGATTGTGGCATTTAGGATGACAGAAAACAGCCTCAAGTTGTGACAGTGGAGTTTTAGATTGGATATTATGAAAATTTTATTCACTGAAAGGGTTGTTAATCATTGGAACAGGCTGCCCAGGGTAGTGGTTGAGTCACCATCCCTCAAGGTCTTTAAAAGTGGCACTTAGAGGCATGCTTTAGTGGTGGTTTTGGAAGTGTTAGGTTGATGGCTGGACTTGATGATCTTAAAGATCTTTTCCAATGTAAACAATTCTATGATCCTATGATTTCTCCTGCCTCCCTCTGCTCCATCTCCAAATCCAAATCCCCAGGCTCCAGAATAGAGAGCTTCGGGAAACGCCAGAGGCTTTAATCTGTAACCAAACAGACAGGGAACAGGACAGAGAACCCAGCTGGCACAATGCCATTTGTCATTCACCCCTGGTTTCTGCGAAAGCAGGCCTCAGGTCAGGCCCCTTTTAGTCACAGAATCACAGAAGGGTTGGGAGGCACCTCCTGAGATTGTTTGACCAACGGCCCTGCTCAAAGCAGAGTAACCTACAGCAGGGCGCTCAGGACCGCGTCCTCTTGGCTTTTGACCTTGTCTGAGGACACAGAATCCACAACCTCTCCGGGCTACCTGTTCCAGTCCTTCACCACCATTGCTTTCAATCTAATTCCCCGTATTTCAATTTGTGCCCACTGTGTCTCATCCAATTGCTGGATTCCACAGAGAAGAGTCTGGCTTGTCTTCTTTACCCCACCCATCTCCAATCCGGTATTTATACACTTTCACAAGACGCTCCCCGAGCCTTCTCTTCCCCAAGAAAAATGGACAGAGCTCTATCAGCCTCTCTTCCTACCTCATGTGCTCCAGTCCCTTTCCCATCTTAGTGGCCCTTTGCTGGACTCGCTCCAGTACGTCCATGTCTCGCTTTTCCTGGGGAGCCCAGAGGCAGCACTCCAGATGTGTCTCAGAAGCGCTGAGTAGCGGGGAAGGATTGCTTCCCTTGACCTTGCAGGCAATGCTCTACATAATGCCGTCCAGCAGGCTGTTGGCCTTCTTTGCTACAAGGGTGTGACTGTTGGCTCCTGGTTAACTTCCACTGGTGCATTGTGTTATTTCCCGCCAGCATCATCTCCCTATTGAACTTCACGAAATTCCTGTTGCCTCTTTTCTCCAGCTTGTCAAGGTCACTCTGAGGGGCAGCTCAACCGCCTTTTGTATCAACCACTCCTCCCAGTTTTGCATCATCTGCAAAATTCTTTAGGTTGCAGTCCATCACACCGTCATCAAGGTCATTAACAAAAGAAGTTAAACAGTACTGGCCCCAGCAAAGATCCTTGGAATGTACCACTAGTTGCTATCCACCTGGACTTTGTGTTACTCATCAGAATACTTCAAGTACAGACGTTCAGCCAGTTTCCAATCTACCCTACTGTGTTTACATAGTCAACATTTCATCAGGACGTCTACAAGGCTGTTACAGAGATTGTGTCAAAAAACTTACTAAAATCACAATAAATAACATCCAATGCTCTTCTGCTGTCCACTGAGCTGGTCATTTCATCATAGAAAGCTATCAGTTTAGCCAGGCATGATTTCCCCTTTGTAAATCCATGCCCACCACTCCTAATCATCTTCTTGTCCTTAATACATTTGCAGATGACTTCCAGGAGGATTTGTTCCATCACCTTTCCAGAGTTCAAGGTGACAATGACTGGCCTGTAGTTCCCTGGATCCTCTTCCTTGGACATCCTGAAGATAGCAAGATAGGAGTGACTTTTGCTTCCTTCCGCTTCCCCCAATCTCTATGACCTTTCAAGCATAACAAAGAGCAGTCTCACAATGACATCAGCCAGCTCCTGCAGCACTCGTGTATGCATCCCATCAGGTCCCATCATCTGTTCATTCATTCAGTCCTGACACATATTCCATGGACATGGTGATGTGCAAGAGACTGTGGCATCCATCCCCCACAAGGAGGGATTACAGTGTAGAGAAAGATCTCCAAGTTCCTCTTATCTATAGTGAGATGCAAAAATTAATTTTGGTTTGCTTCAAACTGATCTCTGAAGTCTCTTTCAATCTCCTACTGACCTTCCACCTGTCTAGCAGGCTTCCTGGTCATTCTGCAGTTGGGAAAAAAGAAAATTAACATCGGTAGCTTTAATATCTTTTGGGTTTTATAGCCTTATAGTGTTTTCATATTTAACTTGCCAGACTTTATGCACATACCTAATTTTCCCCCAGACATAGATTCCACTCTGTGAAGAGTAGTTTCTTACTTCTTGTACCTCTGTCAACATACTTCAGAGTCATGGCAGCTGCTATTTGGCTCCATCATTACACACAAATGTAAAGGTCAATATCTCAGCTTGAGCTGTAACAGCAGGTGGCAGCTGAAGTGACTTCCTCCTGACGTTTTCTCTTCTGGACTACACCTACTCAGCTGAGTTTCAGGCATGGTTGCAAAGAAGATACCAGAGAGACCACAAGCCATGTGCACACAGGGAACGGTCACAAATACTTGAGGTAGATGAACCTGAAGTACATAAGAAATACCAGCGTGCTGGTGTTCACAAATGGCAGATCCAAACAGAGCATGTGGAGAGCTTTGTTTTTCTTCTTTTCTCCCGCTGAGGACAAACCAGCCCTAGGCACACCTCAGCACCCAAACATATAAGATTAAGGCAGGTAACTGCACTTTCCCCCAGGAAGGGCTCTTAACCTGCTTTGCAGAACAGCCTTTCTGGACTAGACATTTTGGGGAGAGGGAGAATCATAGAATCGTAGAACAGTTTGGGTTGGAAGGGACCTTTAAAAGTCATCTAGTCCAACCTCCCCTGCAATGAGCAGGGACATCTTCAGCTAGATCAGGTTGCTCAGAGCCCTGTCCAACCTGGCCTTGAATGTGTCCAGGGATGGGGCATCTACCACCTCTCTGTGCAACCTCTTCCAGTGTTTCACCACCGTCTTAGTAAAAAATGTCTTCCTTATGTCTAGTCTAAATCTACCCTCTTTTAGTTTAAAGCCATTACCCCTTGTCCTATCACAACAGGCCCTGCTAAAAAGTTTGTCCCCATCTTTCTTATAAGCCCCCTTGAAGTATTGAAAGGCTGCAATAAGGCATCCCCAGAGCCTTTGCTTCTCCAGGCTAAACAACCCCAGCTCTCTCAGCCTGTCTTCATAGGAGAGGTGCTTCAGCCCTCTGATCATTTTTGTGGCCCTCCTCCGGACTCGATCCAACAGGTCCATGTTTTTCCTGTGCTGAGGGCTCCAGAGCTGGATGGAGTACTCCAGGTGGGGTCTCACAAGAGTGAAGTAAAGGGGCAGAATCACCTCTCTTGACCTGCTGGCCACGCTTCTTTTGATGCAGCCCAGGATATGGTTAGCTTTCCGGGCTGCAAGCGTACATTGTTAGCTGATGTCCAGCTTTTAATCCGCCAGTACCCCCAAGTCAAACTTGGCAGGGCTACTTTCAATACGCTCATCCCCCAGCCTGTATTGATACTGGGGGGGGCCCCGACACAGGTGCCGGACCTTGCACTTGAGGTCCCTCTGGATGGCATCCCTTCCCTCAGGTATGTCAACCACACCACTCAGCTTGGTGTCATCTGCAAAATTCCTGAGGGTGCACTCAATCCCACCGTCTTTGTCACTGATGAAGATATTGAACAGTACTGGTCCCTATACAGACCCCTGAGGGATGCCACCTGTCACTGATTTCCATCTGCACATTGAGCTATTGAGCACTAGCCTCCGGATGCGACCATCTAACCAATTCCTCATCCACCAAACAGTCCACCCATCAAATCCATCTCTCTCCAATTTAGAAAGCAGGATGCTGTGGGAGACTGTGCCAAAGGCCTTACAGAAGTCCAGGTAGATGACAACTGTAGCTCTTCCCTCGTCCACTGATGTAGTCACTCCATCATAGAAATCCACTAGGTTGGTCAGGCAGGACTTACCCTTGGTGAAGCCATGCTGGCTGTCTCAAATCACTTCCCTGTCCTCCATGTGCCTTACCATAGCTTCAAGGAAGATCTATCCCATGTTCTTCCCAGGCACAGAGGTGAGGCTGACAGGTCGGTAGTTTCCAGGGTCCTCCTTTCTACCCTTTTTAAAAATGGGTGCAAAGTTTCCCTTTTTCCAGTCACCAGGGACTTCACCTGACTGCCATGACTATTCAAATACCATGGAGAGTGGCTTGGCAACTACATCAGCCAAGTCCCTCAGGACTCTGGGATGCATCTTGTCAGGTGCCATAGATTTATGAATATACAGGTTCCTCAGGTGGTCATGAACCTGATCTTCTCTTACAGTGGGAGGGACTTTGCTCCTCCAGTCCCCGTCTTGTAGTCCATCCACTCAAGACGTGTGGGTAGAGAGTGTGCCAGTGAAGACTGAGGCAAAAAAGTTGTTGAATACCTCAGCCTTCTCCTTGTTCACTGTTACCAATTTGCCAGTCTGGCTCATCATGGTGGGGGGGCTGTGGGGAGTGAGAGGGTACTGTTTCTTTGACCTTCCTTTTCTGGTTGAAAAGAAACAAGGAGAAGAAGAACAGGGGAAAGAAGAGCCCTACAGAGCATTACTACTTACTGCGCATCCTAGATCCCCCTAACAGAAGAGCTCCTGGCATAGGAGAGCTCTCAGCTAGCACAGAGAAAATAATCATCATTCAGCCTCTTCCCAGGAGACCGGGTCCAGGATTACCTTACTGATCCTTCCTTACTCTTCTTCTGTTGCACTGTCCAATTCTGCGTCCCAACCCCCACCCCTGGCTTCCCTCCTTGATGTGCTGCACATCTGTGTACCAGCTAACCTTAACGAGCTCAAAGACAAAGGAGACAGGGCAAGAAACAGCTAAGTGCCTTTTTGCTACTTCCCATCATCCTTGACTACATATCAGCAATGAAGAAAGCACAGGCAACTTTTTACATCTCAAGGGAAAACTGTTTCCCTGGCTTTTGACTCAAGGAGTTGCAATAAAACTCCTCTGCACACAAGACCCCACCAGTCCTTTCATAGCCTCTCAAAATTCCCCCCTTTTAGATCAGGGTCTTTAGATCAGTCTCTGAAAGGCAGGTGGGAAAAAGAATCACTGCAGCACAAGATTTCCACTTTTAGATCTACAAGAGCACAGGCATTGTCACTACTGAGGGAGGCTGTAGCTCATCACCCAGGGAAAAAGCAACACAATTTCTCATGGAGTTTCCTATTCAATAACTTCTAGACCTTCAGAGTGAGACTAAAATCAGACAGATTGCAGGTCATGAATGATGGAGTGATACCTGGTTGGATTAGGAATCAGTACCGCACTGTGCTTTCCTCTGTTCCCACCACTTAGGTCCCAAAGATGGCATGTAGTCATGGTCCGCAGAGCCTTCTTTCCACATGTCCTTATGCTCAACTTGTCTCATGTTCATCCCACACTCCTAATTTTAGTGAGCCACTTCAGGACACAATTTTAAAATGCTTTTCTGCAGAATAACTAACAGATTGCTCAGACCTACCACCAACGCCTCGCAGAACAAAATGGAACACCTTGGCAGAGAAAAGTAATAGTAAAAACTGTATTTATTTTTCTTTCACAAGACAAAGGGAAAAAGGCCAAAGACTGCTTTGGTTTGATTCTGTCCTTATCAAACCTTGGAACATTTACTCTACAGGGGAAAAAAACAAAGAAGAACAGCAACAACAAAAAACACTTATGCAAAAAGGCACTTTCCTAGAACAAACAGTGGTACATCATGTCAGATATTGATTGCAGTGGGTCCCAAATATTCCCATAATCAGTTCATGGTATTGCCACAGTAGAGTCTTCTCTTACACCTTTATGATCACCAACCACCATTTTACCATGTCTGGTAGGGGTTCCTAGCTCACTAAGATTTCTGTTGTTTAGCCCAAAGGGCCCAAAACGGAAGGAACCAGTGAAAGGGGAAACCATGCTTCACTAACCACACACTAGGCCAGGGCTGACAATTTTGCGACTGCTTCTAAAGAAAGCAATGAAAAAAACCCACAGAGTAGGGAGTGAAAACCCCATTTATACCACTTAGTGTGCTGAAGAATGCTTATACAGTCAGGAAGATCTGCTGTTTCCCCACAAAGTCTTTGTTCTTAAAGATGTTCAGTATTGGCAGAGATGCAAACATTCAAAATCCTGAATGCCTCCATGATATACCATAAAGCTGGGCATAACAAAGGGGCAGCACTACATACATACACATATGTGATGCCAGCCACTGGAGCACATTCTTCACCCCAGAGTAGCTACGTATGCACAGACCTCACACCCTGCCCAACTCACAGGCAGGTACCTTTCAATCAAGGCAGCACTAGCCTCCAATCAACACCAAACAGCTCAGCATAAAGAAAAAAAAAAAAGAAATAAAAAAGTGCATGCACTCCTTAAGCTCCCACAGCCATGTTCCCTGAAGGACAGGGAACTGTTTTGTGGAAGTGATGGGCAACTTGTCTTTCTTGGTTTTGTCAAAGAAGAGACAAATAAACCTGAGACAGAGAAATGTTGCATGCACAGTCTTTTACATTTTTGACCTTGGCTGAACTGAGCAAACCTCACATTGCTTATGGTTGACCTGGGAAACACAAGACACCTCAGACAACTGCAGATCTAGAAATTATTTGAGTCACAGTCAGAGGACTTGCAGGAACCACCACGTGAAAGAGTTGTCACTTTGGGACCAAGTGACACTGAAGATCTGACCAACTCATGATCATCAAAGGGACGGTTGGACCACCCCACTGCTGTTCCTAGGCATAAGAAGAGGAGGCGCACTGGAGGCAGAGAAGATTTTACAGTGAGATCATAATCTCTTAGTAGTGTAGGAGAGGAGGTGGCCAATGCTTATCTGCATTAACCGTGTCGCAGTGCCAAGCTCATGTGCCTCAGTGATCCCCTTTAATGTGTGGTTGGGACCAAATATAATGATGTTGATGGTATCAACATTATTCTTGTTTCCTCACTGCTCTTTCTCCATTATTTTCCAATGAGAACTGTAAGAGCATCAATACATCCTTTTGGCCATCAAGGCAAGGGACGAGTTGCCTCACACAGTTTGTCCAACAAACTTGCCTCTGTGGTAGGAACCCTCAAAGGCACAACAGCACCTTGCAAGAGATACATTACCTTTATCCACTGCAATTCAGAAAGATGCTCAAGGAGAAGAGTAAAGCTTTCCACTGCCCTCCTCAAGACCTCCCAGGAAAGATTTGTACTTCTGGACAGTGAGTTGCAGGAGTATTCCAGGCTACTTGAAGAGGTCTACCACAAATGACTCACGAACGGACTTGAATTTAGACACTACAGGTTCCCTACCATGCTCTCTGTAACCTTGGAAATACTTGGAAATATTATGCCTTTCCTTTAGGAGCCGTCCAAGTACTGAAAGATCTGGTGCATCTTACACGCAGTTATGGGCATTTGGTCCCAGAGACAAACTCAGTGTAAAAGATAGTTCAGCTCTTCCTGTGTGAGATGCAATTTAAAGTGTGATTTCCGGGAGCTCTTCTGCTCATTGCAGGGTGTTAATTTGCCGCTACTATAAAATAAAACATTGCTGCGCAAGAGCTCCTTCTAAATGATGAGCTGGCCTCAGATTCTTGTGTTCTGATTCACACCAAATTTCCATGTCTTTGCATCTATGACATCAAACAGAGAGTGCAGCATCCTGCTCCCTGCTCAAAACAGACACAAGAAAGTCTCCTCCACCAAAGGCTTCAGAAGAAAGGGAATGAAAAGAAAAATAAACTGATTTAGCCCTTTCTTTCCTCTCTGTTTTCCTCTATGTTTTTCTCATGGCACCTTCTCTAGCATATCCTTAACTTCCTTCTCAGTTCCTGTTCTTTGCTCTCCCATCCTTTTGTTGATTTGAGGACTGCACTTCAGAAGTCCTGAGAATCAGGCAATGAGATATGCATTTCTATAAAGGCCTCTTCCAGATTTACAGCCATAAAAAGGGCCTTACTCCTCTGAAAGGCTGATGGAAGCTGCCAGAAGTGGCTCAGAACTTGCTCCCCTCCTGAGATTTCTCTACCTGACAAGCAGAGCAGAAGAAAGGTCCTGCAGAGAAACAAAATGTTGCTGGTAGGTGGTTAAAATCAAGACAAAGAGCTGCACAGACATCAGCTAAAGCTACAGGCTCCACCTACAAACCACAAATGGCATTTATCCTCAAGTCCCACCACCTCTCTTCAAAAGAAGGTTCATTTGTGATGGAACAGCTGGAGAGTTGTGGGCTCCCGTGCAACATCTCTTAGCTGACCCTTGAGTCATTGACGTTCGGAGTCCTTCTTCATGATACTGTATGTGGCAGGGCAGAAGTGAGAATGCAGTTGAGCCAGCAAAGCCTGGGATGTGATCTCAAGCCTTGTCCCTTGACTCTTCTTGTTCCATATATGCACTGCATAGGTATTGTTAAAGAGGTGATGAAGCTCTGAGGAGCTGACCGCTTCAAAGTATTTCTTCCAGTCCTGCCACCGAATGGGATAAAAAGCCTCACGGGGTAGAGCACTCACTCCTTTGCAGCTCGTACTGCTCCGAAGACTCCTGATGGAGCACCATTTCTTGAAGACACGTGTTAGGAGCTGTGGGCCCTGGTGTCCCCAGATCCAGCTGTTGTAGTTCTCTACAAAGTCCTTCATGCAAAGCTCCATGAACTTGTGTTTGGGTTTAAAGGACAGAAAGGCCCCGTTCAGTACATACTTGGATTGGGTACCAAGCACATTTGTGAGGTTCTTTAAGTTCTTAAGCACAATGAAGTCTGTGTCCAAGTAGATGCCGCCAAATTTCCACATGATGGTAATTCTGCAGGCATCAGACAGGACAGGTAAGAAATAAGGCTCCCAGCGATGTTGAGCCTGCAAGTACCACTTTGCCAGAGGTGTGCCAGAGAAAAGCTCCGGCAAGTCCAGGGGTCGGATTTCCACATTGGGGAAGCAGCTCAGCAACGAAAAGCCCCAGTGGTTGGGTAATGAGGCATTCTCGTTTGCCAAACCTTTCATCAGCACCACAACCCTTGTCCCAGGGTGCGTCCTGGCCGCTGACTCCACGGAGCACGTGAACAGGTAACTTGGGTTAGTTCGCTCCGAGGTCTCCACAAAAAACACATCTCCTGGGGAAGAAGGGGGCCCACCAGCAATGGCGTTGGGAGGAGAAGGCACAGAGTGAGCACAGTGGATTTCAACAGGCAAGCTGTACACCTGGCCCCTGCCCTTAGGGTCCTCCGTGATTCTCCAGTAAAACACGATGGAGGCAAAGGACATGAACTTAAAGGCGAGGATAAACAGAGCCCCGAGCTTGTGGCTCATCACCACCCTGGTCAGTTTTGGCAGGCAGTTGGGTATCCTGAGCATTCTTGCTCCCATCAGAGCCTGCTCTCCCAAGACAACCGTCGTGATCTGAAGGGAAGGAGAGAAGAAAAAAAAGACATTGACAGGGAAGGCAACAGACGACCAGCCTCAGGACAGTACTATGGCAGAGCTGCATGCTGAACTCTCCTTCATGCCAACATGCTTGAATTATACCTTTAGGTCATCTTTTAAAAAGCATCCTGGCTTCTCCATGCTGCCACAGCAATCACAGGGCCCTATCAGAAACCACAGCCCAATGTTCAGGTTGTGAGGTTATATGACAGAGCTCATCTGCATGCCCACAAAAAGCTCAGAGGGACAAGCCCAAATATACCCAGCCAGGCTACTCCCAAGCCCACCACAGGGGCCATTAGCCCATCGAAGAGCCATCTGCCCAAGCCCAGAGGAGCACAGAAGCACAATGGCAGGTGGGATCCCAGATGAAGGACTCTGGAGGAATCAGCACCTTGTCTGGGCCCCTCCCAGGGCTGTTCCAGGGTCCAGGCATGAAACCCATCACCAGAGTCACCAGAAGCAGCTCTCCAGATCACCTTTCAGACTAAGGGTGGGACATATTATGGGTTGCAGAAGAAGAGTCTGGAATTGCACAGGACTTACTATGAGATATTTAGCAAAGGAACCAACAGCAGGTCAAAGGATGGGTTTAGGTGATTTGGGGATGAACAAGACAGGGAAAATAGAAGTGTAAGGGGATTACAAGGGCCAGATGCAGGTAAATAGCTTGCTGGGCAGTATGCCTGTCTGGCCATGCCCTGCGCCTGATCTGCGCAGTCTCTCTTGTCTTCTCATTAAATTCCTTTCTGACTCTTTCCAGCGTGAAGGCTTTCAATTCTTTGTGCACATGTGTACATTGGGGTGTGGATGCAGCAACTGGGGTCAAACCACAGGCCAGAGGGCCCGTGAGTCCGTGGTGCCAGCAACTGGAGTGACTGTGGGTGTGCAATGGTGAGCAAAGATCAAGCGGACCAGCCTGTGAGTATGCAAAGTGGCCTGGGAGCCAAGACCATGAGTGAGTCCCTAAGGGCTGGCTCTGGGTATGAGAGCACCCGTGTGTCTCTAAGGGTGAGAGCACAGGGGCATTGGCTATGGGACATGGAAAGTCCTGGCCAGCTCCGTGTGTGTGTTTATCAGTTTGTATTAGCAACCGGAGTAAAGGCTACGGTCTTTGGGACTTGTATGTCCAGGTGTGAGCAACTGGGGAGACTGGGATCCAGGGGCAGCTACTGCACTGAGTGCCTAAGCCCACCTGCTGGAGGGATTCACCTTGTACATGTCTATGTGTATGCTTATTTGTGGACTTCCATCCTATCCAGTCAGAGAAGGGAGCAGGATGAGGCTGTTGGTGTTGCCTACATTCACGTGGGTGCTCTGAGTGTCTGCGTGTGATCTGCATGGCCAAGCATGTATATGTACATACATATGTGTGTGCGTGCCTGCTGAATACATCTTCAGCCTCACTACTATCTGGACATGTCTCACCTCATGTCTCACCTTTCTCAGGCTGTTTGATCTGGTATGATACATTGTCCTCTGGCAAAGGTTACCCTCCTTCAAAAACAAAATATGGTCAAACCTCTCCCTTACTGACCCTTACTTCCCTGGATGCCTACTGTGCTTGCCACTTGTAAGGAAATACAGCATTTATTCCATTTTATCTTCATCAGTCCATTATTTTCAAGTCAGACATGTACAGGAGTAATCCGTGGTACTAGGATTTTAGATTATCTTTTGTCTTCCAGTTTGCTGCCATACTAATGGATCCTGACACCTGAGAGCGAGTGCGACAGCTGCTTCTGACGTGTTTCATTTCCCCAGAGGAGAACTACCTGCCAGCCCTCCCTGAAACGGAGAACTCATCTAAAACCCCAGCACTATCATCTGTTCCTGTCTAGAGGTGTCAGATCCCAGATTCATAGAATCGTACTTGTTTCCCTTACGTTTATTCCTCATTAACCACCCTGTATCCCATATTTGCTACAAAGTCTCCACAACACAGGAGTGTTTACTGCGTTCCTTCACATGGCACCTCTGTTCTTGACCATGCTCTTAATTTAATATTTAAGCCTCTAGACTGACAGTACTTAACACTTTCCTTCACTGAAAAAAAAAATAAAAAAAAATCATATTTTCCCTTCTTTCACCATTTAAAACCAGACTTTGTGAAAGAGAATCAAACATTACAACTGTTAAGCCTTCAGTACAGCAGTCAACTTTAAAAGGCGCATTCTCCTCTTTTCCCACCTATTCTACCCACAGAGCCAGATCTTCTCTAGCAGTACACTCAAGTGTAGGGGGACACCTATAAACTCTCCTGTCAGGCGGTTGAGCTGGGATATACACAGGGCTATTTCTGCTTTTACAAGCCTCGTGCGACTGTCCTTGCCAGCCTCAAATTTAGATCTCTGAAGTCCAAAGTGTATATTTAATCATAAAGAGATAATGTTGCAGCAGCTGGAAGAGTAGAGCTGAGTTTATCTCTCAGAAAGTCCAACAGCTTTTAAGTCTGAAATAAGGTGTGTCAGTGCACAGTCTAATTGAAGGGCGGTGTCATCAACATGCCAATGCCTTCCTCAAAGCCTGCATAGTCAAAGTGGTGCCAGGCTCTTAAAGAAAAAAAACAGTACGGTTTCACAAGGAATATAGTCTTTAAAGAAAAAAAAAAAAAAAAAACCCAAACCAAAAAAACCCCCACAACTGCCTGAAAGATGCAAAACATTTTAATGTCTTCTCTGCTGTAATCCCTGTTTTCCTTTTGGTAAAAGTTTGCAAAATTTGAAAGAAAGAAAATCAACACAATCCAACAGTAAAAACAGAAGCTTTGTGAGCCAAACTAAATGCACAGAATGCAATAGACAACTACATTATGCTTGACAGATAGCTACGGGTTAGCTTAATAACAGAAGAGAATTTTCCATTTCAGATTAATCATTCTTCAGTTAAAAAAAAAAAAAAAAAAAAACAAAAAAACTCTCCACTGAGATTTTTTAAAATCTCAGGGTTTTTTCCTCCATTTGAACAAAAGTTTACCATCCTGTGATTTTTTCAACACATCTTCAGTGTCTTGGAGAGACGACTTTGGAGCATTTCGACTCTACCTGTAGACAATGACACACCATCCCGCCAGTAGCACCAGGCACTAGCATGCCTGGGAATGGCCACATCACAGTAAGTTGCACTTCCCCTCCGTGCCCTCTGCTTTCCTTCAGACTCTAAGAGGGTAACACACGCTTTCTTTCCATATAGTTGCAAGAAAAGGCAAGACCTTTCCATCTCCCCTCCCTCTGTTCTCTCCCTTTTCTCTCTATCGCTCCACTCATGTTTGGAAGGAAGAAGAGTGAGGGAGTGAGATTTATTTTTTTTTTTTTTTAAACATGTTACACCTGGAGTACACAGTATAGTTACTCCTAGGCTAGTAGTACTGCACCAGCAAAGAGGTTGGGGGGGGGGGGGGGAAGAGGTACAACTCTGCCCTGCAGAACCAGCACATCAATGGCAAAAGTTTACTCCAGCTCTGCCCCACAATTAATCTTTTACAGACTGAATAGAAGGGTTTGCCAATAAAACTGCATCTGTTCTATGGCTTTTGCCAACACAACTTGTTCAAAGATCATCACTTGTGAACGCCTGTAACTGGCTGGTGCTGGCCCTTCTCTAGAAAGCTGTACTTGGGAAAATGCTAAAGCACCGATGCAGTGCTACAGGGATATGGCAGTCTCACACATGGAGAGGGGAAACTCCACCCAGATTAAGCCCACATGGGGTTTGTACTGTTTGGCCACGTCATTGCTAAACCACTTTACACATCAGCATAATGAATATACTGCCATAGGCAAAACATTCTTTACTTGGGGAATTTCGCTTAGTTTAATTTATTACAAATTTATATAAATTTTCAATTACTGATTCACATACTGAGGAGGAAAAAAAAAAAAAGAGAGAGACCAGCAACTAACAATTAAAAAAAACACTTTGGGAAACACCTTTCCTCCTCTTTACCCAGGCTCATCTTCAGTCCAACATCTCTCCTCCCCCATCCCTAGTCTCAACATCCCTTGTTTTCACTGTGGGTTACACTCAGTCTGTCCCAATTCCTTCTATGAGGCAACAGGCAGCACAGGAGGCTATGGGTCAGTGCATAATGGTTTCTTTTGGCCACTCCTTGCACCTCACTTTCCCCCCACTGTTCCTTGCTCCTTACTGCTCCTCTGCTCCAACATGGGTCCTCCACAGCCTGCAGTCCCTTGGTGTGTATCTGCTCTGACACAGGCCATCCATGGGCCACAGTCCCTCAGGGCTGTCCCTGTCCCAGTGTGGGTCCTCCACAAGCTGCAGATCATCAGGGGTGTCCCTGCTCCAGCATGGGTCGCAGTCCCTCAAGTGTACTTTCTCTAGCACAGAGCGTTTCCTTCCAAGAGAGCATCTCCAGCCACGTACCCAACAATGTCCCCTTCCACAGGCCTCCTCCACTTCTTTCTCCCTTTACTCCAGACATGTCTCTTCACATTTCCCTTTGCATGTCCTCTTCTGTCCCCTCTCACATCTCCTCCTGTGTCTCTTCACATCTTTGCTTTTGTGTCTCCTTTCCTTTGTCCTCACACACGTCCTTTTGTGCCTCCTGCTCCATGTCACCTTTTCACATCCTCTTTTGTGACTCTTTATGTCTCCTTTTCTGCATCCTCATGTGTGTCCTCCCATGTTTGTCCTTATGTGTGCCGTTTTGTGTCTCCTCTCATGTCTCCTTTCTGTGACTTCTGTCCCTAGCAGCTGCTGCCCTTTCTTAAATATGTTCAAGCAAAGGCACCATGTGCTGCTCTGACCCGTTACAGTTTTGGTGTGCAATGGGCTGTTTTCATCTGTTTTGGAGCTGGCTGGAACCAGCTGGAACCAGCACAGGGCAGGTCATGGATCCCTTCCACACAGGTCACCCCTGCAGCACCCGGTTCCCCAAACCCTGCCAGTTATGGCATGTACAGACTACATTGTAATGTTTAAATACACAGAAGTCCCTAGCTTTTTTTTTTTCCTGTAAGGGTGAAATCTGTATTTGAACATTGGATTACCAGCTGGTGAACAGCTCTTCACTATCTAGTGCAAACAAAACTGGTTATAAAACACATTAGGTGGGCAAGGTTAACGACTTCCCGAAAGACTCATGTATTTATTTCCCTTTGTGGTAACACCTGCAACCAAAGTTCCTTGTACAACTCTTCAGAAATTCTTTAAACAATGAAAAGAAGAAACCGTAAGTGACACACCATCATTTACCCACTTGCTATGCAAAGGGCTTGCCCACAATTTTTTGGTGGCTTCACGCTCCAGAGAACTCATTTTATAATTTGCGCAAGCCTGTCAACAGCGTACCCTAAACATCTCCTTAGCACATGCCAAATGACTCTCTACCGGTTAAGCAGGAAGGTAAGGATGTCCCAGCACTGCCACCCCACCTGTATGTCTTTCTCCAGAAAGCAAGGCTTTGTGTTGCAGCTAAACCAACCTAAGGAGAAATTTCCACCAAAAAGGGAATTCCCTCAGGTATCTGAGGCAGAAAATTCCACCTAAAAAATAAATACAAAGCTTTTCTGGTGGTTTAGCTTCGACACAACAGCTTGACTGAAGCATAAACTGTGAGAAGGTAGTTAAGAGAGTGCTACTGCTCCCTCAACATGTCTCCCTTATGATCAGTGGGGAGATAGCAATGTCCGAGTTGGATTTCTTTTACAGATGCTTAGCGGCTGAACAGGAGAGAAATACCTCAGGCAATAAATAGGTGCAGCAGATTACAACAGCTCTTCCAGCAACAACAGTGAAAGCACCAGGGAAACCACAGGCTCCTCCATGGCAGGGTAAACACCTCTAGGGCTAGAGCAAAAGCTCCATTTCTTCCTATAGTGTCTGCTGAAGTCTTATCTGAAACTACAAGATAGTGGATGGTGACACACCACCGAAGTCCCATCTAATAATTTCAATTAATGAAACAAAAAATCAAGAGGAAATGACCACAAGTGCAGAAACGACTGCCACACCAATGCAAACATGCAGCTGTGTTTGCTTAAAATTCACTCATATTTTTACTTTAGAGGTGCTTTGTGACTAAAAAGCAAAGCAAACATTAATGAGCTCTAAGCAAGGGAGTTTCCTGACCCAGTCAGAAAGAGGCTCTTTAAGACTTTGCTGGGACAATGCAGAGATGACTTAGGAGCAAACAGGTATCACAGCAGCGAGAGTCAAGAGCCAGCTCATCCCTCACAGAAACCAGGCTGCACTTTCCCATGGGGCAGGGAACAGATCTGTTGAGTTCATTTACTGTGGCGCTCACACCAAGGAATAAACTTGTTTGTTACTTTAAAGTACTTTTAGTATAGTACTTTCTGTGCAGGACGTTGTGTCACACCGCAGCATCAATCACAACATCCATCCCACAAAGTGGCCTGAAGTAGGCTGCCAGATACCTCCTTCTGTTTCATCCCCGATGGGGAGTTCACCATGGCTGAAGCAATATGCTGTTGGCTCAAGAGGGCACAGAGAATGCCATTCAAGAGTTTCCACTAGGCAGACAGGGCTGCAATTCACTGAAGGTGATATAATAGAAGTTTAGAGCATTTCAACATGGGACAGATAAGGTGCTGGTTTTAAATGCTTTGTTAAGCTTGCTCCCTGATAATGAGTCCAGGATGTTTTCCCCAGTTAACATTACAAAAGACTCAGAGTCTTTTAGCTGCTGCTTCATAGAGAAGGTCAAAACCATAATTCCATTTGTCTCTGCCAACAGGTTTTAGCCCTTGCTTTTGTTTTTCTTGGAAAGCCATGACAAGTTTTTTAGGGAGTGCACCTACAGCTTTTCCTCTAAAAGCTGCTGGAAACGTAAGTCACAAGAAAATACACAAAATCTTAAAATCTCAAACTAGCACCAAAGGACAATTGTCAAGGTAGACTTTTAAGTAATATTTGGTGCACTAAAATTAAATATATTAAGCTTGAATCTAGAGCTAAGGGAATTTAGAATAACCAGTGGGTGTAATTCCCATCAAATACATTTGGTGTTAAGTCACCCTTGAGTATAACCAAAGAAAAAAAAAGCTGCTGAAAGTTTACATAAATCAGTTCCTAGTTACTGTGTTTCAGAGCAGTTACAGATATGCATTTCCTTCCTTTCAAGCACAATGGAAAATTAAAGTTTGCAGAGCTTCCATCAAGAACAAATCGGGAGGGGGGAATAAAAAAAAAAAGAGGTTTACAGACTACGTGCATTGTCAAAGCAAAGCATGCAGTGTCTGTCAGTCCAAAGCCCATACACAACACTGCTCTGCACTGGCCCTTCAGCTTTCGTCCCTTCACTCTTTTAAGTTTAGCACATTTGCCAAGAACAGTAAATAGGAAGTGATTGTTACGATGTGCCGTGGAGAGTTATGGTCAAGAGCGGTCTCCGAAAATACTTGGAATAAGGCAGCCTGCAGCGGAAAGGTGGACAAAGGATTCGTGTTTGGAGCCATGCTTTTCAATTCGGCCCCAACGCTACAGACTGTATGGAAGCAGATGCAGGACGCTTTGTATGAAGCCATTCACATGATCCCAGCCTGAGGGAGAAACACGGTGGCCTTTCCAAAGGTACCATAGTTGACACATTTAAAATGCCCTGACTTTTTTGACATAGCCTGAATCTAAGTTAAAGTTTATTGCTTACTAAGGCTTCCCCCAATAGTAATACTGTACATATGCAACACCAAGAGAGAATGTATTTGCTTCTGTTCACTTCTGCACACCTCATGCTAACAGACTATTTGTACTTAGCTAAACCGCTGCGTATCAGGATCATACGTAACCTCCTTGAAGGAACTCCTTTTACAATTCAATGCTATTCACGCTCCACACAGCATCCACATAGAGAATTAAGCTACTGGATCAAAAGCAGAGACTTTTAATATTGAAATCGTGACTGCCTGCTCAGACGAATAGAGGGCTGAAGTGGAAGCGGTCATTTCTGATTGCAGCTTTCCCAAAGCCTTCCGGGGAGCTCGGCAGGTGTGAGCAGCACCTCTGCGGTGAGGCCACCAAGGTGTGGGGAGGGAGGGCCCTCTGGTGGACACCTACTCCTCACCCCCCAGACACACCTCATCTGCTCAGGGACACCCCAGGTTACCCAAGAAGTCCCAGGAAGATGATTTTTTTTCTTAACTTTATGAAAAGCTGTCACTAGTCTTTAGACTATTTCTTGAAATACAAGACTCCGCGTGTCCTTGCAAGGATCTCGCACAATCTTGAGGATTTCTTAGTGAAACTTCATAAGCTCGAGTAAAACACTACAGCCTGGTGTCTTCCTGAGATTTCTATGCCTACTTCATTAATAAAGTAACAACATTTGCTCGCACCTGACAGATGCAACAGCAGAACACGCTGCGAAGCCCCCAGCACTAGACATCGCACAGCTGGCCAGCACTGCCAGCTGCGGAGTACAGCACTCCGGTGATGTGGGAACCACAGCCTGTCTCCCCACTCAAAAAAGCCCATGGTAATTCGAAGCACACCCCTTGTTTTCTTTACTTTAACTGCCATCCCTCCTTTGCAGTGGGCCATAGTCCCGTCCCTTCCTCACCGTAGGTGTATCTTTCCCCACATTGCTCTGCTCCACACCTTCCTGCCCATCCTGCCACGGCCCTTCAGCCCACCACAGGAGACATCCGGGAGCAGCAGCCACATGGGACAGCTTTTGTAATGAGAGATGAGGACAGCAAGCATCACCAACCCAGAAACCCTGAGCTGTGAGGCAGGGCAAAAGATGGAATTGCTCAACAGAGAAGAAAGCACTGTACAAGGCAGCCAGGTTGCAGGCAGGGAAGCGGGAAGGAGCTGAAAAATATGGAGAGGGCTTTTAAGCTGAGGCTCCTACCCCTGACGTTGCAGCCATGCCTATGCCTATGCCTAGCCCTGTGCCCCATCCATCCAGTCCCTGCCCCACAGACTGACCCCAGAGCTGCCTCGGCACCGTGGCTGGGCTTTGTGGGGGGCTCCCAGCTGAGCCCGCTGCACCCCAGGGCTGCCCCACTCAGCCCACGGGGGCTGGCATGGGGCAGCAGGGTCTGCCCAGCCCCCTCATTCCCCAGTGCCCCCCGTGGCTCCCCAGTGTACTGCTGGGGTAACAACCGCATAGTGTCAGGGAGCTGGGCTCCACTGTGCCAAACCAGGGTCCTTGGGGGACGGAGCGGTGAAGGGTTTCATCCTGGTGGGAGCACCTAGCAATGCGACGAGTGCAGTGGAGCGAGGAAAGATGCCAGGATCACTGCGGGGCGCAAAGGGGAGCAGGAAGATTTACCGACAAACAGGGGTAGAGAAAGGCTGTCAAAATCAGGAACCCAACTACAGTGCATGGTCAGAATGGTACCTCTCCTTACCCCCAAAATAGTACAGGAGCATCTTATTCAGCACCCTGTCAGGAAAAGTTTCCCAACTTTTTTTTTTTTTTTTTTTTCAGTGGAGATGTCGATTTGGGTCTTCGTTAACTGAAAGGAGCAGTTTTTGTACCTCACAGCTTTTAGCTTTCAAGAAACAGACCACACAAAGCCCTCATCAATATTTAAAATAAAAGAGAAGGCCAAATTTGGCTGCCGAGAGCTGCTGGAAAGGAGAAACAGACAAAAGGGGCAGATGCTAGCAGTAGATCAGCCAGCAAACTGATAACAGCTCTTTGCCACCAACAGCTTTCAAATAGTGGTTTCTTATTACTGCATATTTGTAGAAAGCCTTGCATACTCAGTGTATAATAGGGTATAAAATTTAAGTCTAAACACTATTTTAACCCTCTCAGCTCAAGCAAATACTGGCACACAGCTAGAAAAGGAGCAGCTCTTTGGAAGGATGTGGATGTATGAGGCGTACAGATGTCAGAACGACGCCTGGTCGGGAAGTGAGCAAATCCTGTTAATCACCAGTACTACTGCTGCCTACAAGCTTATGCAAGGACTTCCCAGCAGATCTTGCAAAACAGAGGGAAGGCACAGAAGATGCTGTCCTCTTCTACAGGTCAGTTGTACATGACCAGGCATCCAGCAGCATTAACAAGCGAAAAGGCACAGTGTATCAGAGCATACTAGTGATTAAACATTTCAAGCCTAATAGGCCAATGTATAGTGATTTTTCCTCCCCCTAATCTGGGTGACACTTTCTTTCTCTCTCTCTGTTTTTAAAATCCAGAGACACGCTGGAGAGGAAAGATGGTCCAACAGCAGGCCGTTACACATGGATTCAGGGGATTTCTGTTTATTTTACTACTCCGGAACAGGTTTCTTACAGGCCAAGATATACGTCACTTAAAACTAAAGCATAAAAATCTCACCTCCGCCTTGAAATCATAGTGAAGTGGATGTCTAAATTTCTTCAAGGATCTCGGGGTGGGTGGGGTGGGTGAGGTGGTGTTTTTCTGTCTCTAACACAACCTTCCTCCTGCGATGTGGAAGAAGTACTTTCCTATCTGACAGAGCCACTGCAAGGCTGAACATATTAAAGATCGGAAGGTATTAATCCATGTATGTTGCACAGATGGGAGCTTTTGTGCAATTATACAAAACATAGTGTGAACATTGTCCTTTTTAACACAAAAATGTAAATACTAACATGATTGTACTCCCAGAGGAGCAGCTGGTTCACAATGCCAGAATCTGTAGTTCCCCCAGACCTCATTTAGACTGTTGGGCAGAGTTCCCAGCCCTGGTTTAAGATAATTGTAAGAGTCAGCAGAGACAAGCTAAGAAGTGAGCTGGTAACATATCACCTGTTTCCAAGCAAAAGCACCACCCAAATTAAGCTTTGTGAATCTCTTCTGGAATCTGAATGACCCAGCAACACAAGGGGGGTTAAATGTTTGTTTGGGCAGGAGTGCCTGTGGAAAACAAACAAACAAACAAAAAAAAAAAACCCCAAACAACCCCAGATGAGGGCAGAGAAAGGGATCTCAAAGCCAGAAGACAGAGTGCAAGATTTTAACAAGCATGGGAAGCGCAACCCTTAGGGAGCTAAATAATAGTACAGCTATGCTGATTTACTTGGGGGGGGAAGGCCGGGGGGAGTAGCTGCCAGTAAAGACAAGAGGGGTGTCCCCAGTCTCTCCTGCCATCACATACTGGAACTTGATCCAAACCACAACAGCACTGACGGCAAGACGTATCCAACGCTATACATGGCTCATCTAACCCTCTATATATGGAACCAGGACATCTGTATGGTTTTATATGGTAACTGCGCCTGGCAGACAGCAGCTTGTCTCTATACTAATGACCAAACAAACGCAACGAAAGTAAGATGGAAGTAGAATTACTCATAAGTACCATGTGCCAAAGTATCCAGTGATGACTTGACAAAACCAAGGCAATGGCTAATTGTTGCTAAAGCAAGTGGCCCCACTCCCTTCCTCCTCAGGTTCTTCCTTGACAGTCCTCTGATCTTGCTGTGACAGGCCCTGAAAGCTAAAGCACCAAAAAGCCAATTCGGCTGAAGAATTTGATTTTCTTACCCGTTCAGTTCCCAGAACTGGTTTTGCTCCACTGCAGGGTGAGACAGGCACAAATATTGGCAGAGAGAGATGCAAGAACAGGCAGCCAGTAGGCTGCATCCTTTTAGTATCACCGAACTTAACTCCATGGTAACGTCAAATTGTACACTGAGGCCTTCACAGTCCACAACTACTGAACTTGGGCCCGTGATACCCCTGCACAGGAAAAGCTTAATTAGAGCTACTGTCGGATGGAGACAGCCAATGCCTTGAGAGCCAGTAAAAATCCTGTGTGAAGGAAAACTTGGGGCGTAGCTACCAGCTGCTACCTGAACTACGCACCTAAAACTAACTCATAGCAGGCAGATTGCTATTCACCTAACATCACACCCTCCGGCCCTCAAGGACGACTGCCATTTTTGTCTTGTCAAATGAGGGGCACACAAACATGAGAAGGGCCTTCACATATGACTCCCTAGCTAGTGCTTCCTCCTACAGAACCTGTGCCTCGAGACACTGCTGGAATTGCTACAAGAACCAAAAAAGGGGAATTTAAGTTCTGCAAGATTTGCTCCTCTGACTTCCACAGCAACAAAAAACCTTAATAATAGTGCAAAAGCATCGGAGCTCAGCAGAAGCTAGACAGGGTTTCTCCAGGGTTAAAAAAATCCAGTCTATTCTGAGCGACCTCTCACGCATTAGGAAGCAACATGTTAGTTTAACCAGGATAGCTCATTCTTAGCCAAAGCTTCTAAACTCACCTTCTTTCAGCAGCATTACTGCTTTCAGCTTACTACAGTTACGAGAAATACATCTTTTCTTATGCCTCTTTTGTAGGTGCTTTCTTGCCCCAGCAAGCATTTCTACAGCTCTATTGCAACTCTCCATCTTTCTTCCTCAGCCCTTATCCCAGCTCAGACTTTGACATTTTTCAGGGCATGTGTGCCTGGGAACATGACTGCCAACTGCACTCTCCCCTGTCACCAGTTCTCCTCTTTTTCCACCCTCTCACCCAAGCCAGGTCACATCACTGGCAGAGAGAAGTTGCACATCTCTCCATCCCATCCGACCCTTTTCCTCTTCATCTTCCCACCGCGCTGCTGCCGCTGCCATTCACCCGGACCCACGGCTTCAGTCATTCGACTCGTCATTTTCAAGTAGGATGGAGCCCTTTCAGTCTCCGGCACAACGTGGGCACTGTACGCTCAGCTCCCTTCCCTGCGGCTGCTGTATTCATCCACACCTTCGCCAGCTCCCTCTGACAGCCAAGCCCGCACAGAAGAAAACCTCACAAAGCTGTGTAGGGACCCGAGAGACGGTCCCCTTCACAAACCTTAGCCGAAACGCCTTCCCACCACCGGGATGGAGACACCCCCTCTGCCTGCCTGGACCATGGGAACCGCTATCTCCAGAGCTCCGACCGGCCACCGCAGGCGCCCCGAGCACGCC
>NW_009647222.1:8865323-8865697 GCF_000708025.1 Charadrius vociferus
CGTTTGATGGCAAGAGGGAGACGGCTGCAAAACTAACACAAGTCAACGAAGATGTGAAACTGAAATTTTCGTTAAAAAAAAAAAAAAGCAGCCCGCAGATGAGCTGCTTACACGTTGCAAAGCAAGTTTCATGCCTACCCTCAGGCAGGAGGAAGTTTTGCCTAAATTATTCCTGGCAAATGATTGCTTAACGAGTTCTTAATGAGCATGAATAAAGAAGAGAAATTTGGGGGTTCGTTTAGAAAAGCACCTTTGACTGCGAGGCTGCTACGGGGTGGAGCAAATTGCACGGGAAGATTACCAGAGATTTTGGGAAGCGGGTTAGATTATAATCAAGAAGGGTTTAGGTGGAGGTAATCCTACCTGGAGCAGGA
>NW_009647222.1:8865716-8868818 GCF_000708025.1 Charadrius vociferus
ACAGCATGTTACTTGTGTGTTACAAAACAGTGTACCCATGAGGAACACTTCCATGCAAGAAAGGTTGACATTACTTTAAATAAAGAAACACATTTTCCCCACAATTAAGTAATCTGAAACCACCCCCACCCCCCCTGGAAATAATGTTGAACTATTTTTTAATAAAAACAGGCCTTAATCAAAATTGAAGTTAAAATGGATTTCAAGATATTTTTGTCTGCCCCGCTGAGCAGAATTTAGATTAAAGAGACAGAGTCACCACGGAAGGTGTCAATGTTCGCCCTCGTTGAAGCGAGGGTTTGGACCAGATGACCTCGTGAGGTCCCTTCCCGCCTCAGTTTTTCTGTTTCTGAGCTGCGTGGGCAGCACCCTCAGCAGCCCGTGGCGATGAAGCTCAGGGATGCTGTTCCTCACCCAGATCGTGGGTGAAAGCAGGAATTAGACACAGGGGAAGGCAAGATGGGGTTTGTGAGCCGGGGCTGGGTGCATTCAGGGGCAAACAGCTACATCATGGGAGCTGGTAGGGCAAGTGCAGTACCTGCTACACTGCTGTAGGCAGGCTCCCTGTGGAATGGTAATAAAGTGGGGCAGGAGGACCTGAAGCCCGGACATCTCTCCAAAAGATTGCCAGAGCCAGGGCTCCTACAGCAGGGATAGTAAAGTTTTAGTCTCTGGATGTAGAAATGTATCTAAACAGCAAAATTCTGATCACGCATGTGCCTCTGGGCCATTCTATCATTCATTCCTGAGCTACCGCCTTACAGCCCTCTGTGAACTGCCACTGGTTTGGATCTGCCTTAAAGTGCTGATGCACAAGTGGCAGAGCTGCCCCTGTGGCCTGAAGGAGGCAATGACCTGGTGAATACCCCAAGGATGCCGTGCAGCCCAGCTTGCAAATCAGAGCCAAGGTACACTGGGTTTCGGGGAGCCAAGACAGGTTGTGGGAGACAAATGACCTACCCCCAGCTACTGTAAAGAGCATAGCAGCATGCAAATTGTCCTCCAAAGCACCTGGCAGAACAAGAGCAGCATCACCTGTGAGCTAATTTCACAGCTGCAAATCACCTGAGTAAACAGTTTTTAAGTGGTTTTGGTTTGATAAGCAGTTTCCTACCTTGTCTATCAGCCAGTGAGGTGGCTTTGGTTTGAACTGGGAGAGAAGAGCTGCTGGGGTGGGTTGCTATGACACTACAGGTGGCTTCATCCCCATCTCTGTTTCAAAATAAGCCAGCGAGCTGCTGGCCAGGGCTGTCTTGCTGCTGGAAAGGTCTGTGCGTCAGCTGCCGAGGTGCTGGTGCTGGAAAGAGCTTACACAAAAACTATTCCTGTGAAAGAGGCATAATCATAGCACTGGTCTCTTAGCCTGGGAAATAAGTAAATCGCTTACCGAAGGTGGGGAGGGAGAAGGGTGTGGTGTGGCTGGCACTTAGCGATTAGATTGTAATGTCCCACTTGGGAGCGTTGGCGGGGGAAGGAGGGAGGACATAGGTCCATTCACAGGGGCAGAGGAAGCACATGCCAGAGGCTTTGGGTCACCTGCAAAAAGCGCAGGGGGAAGGCAGACGGCCAGCGGGGTCACTAAGCCCTTGCGGTATCAGTCTCCCAGATACTATACATGCTTTATTGCTGTTATGCCTACCTTCTCCTTGATGGACAGACTGTAGCCTAGTTGTTCGTGGAGCTGAAAGGCCCAGAGTGGTAAATGGGCAAAACTGAGGGCACAGTCTTGCCCTTGGGACTGTTTTTCCCTGCCCGAGGGCTGCCTCCTGCAGGCACTGGGGACATCTGGTGCAGCGCTGCTCCTGCCTTTCCGTCCAGTGGCTCCTCGTGGGGTCACCTCAGAGGGTGGCTCGTTCTGGGTGGCTGCGGATGGTGACATGGTAACCAGGCTGAAAGACTGCTCTCCTTCCTCCTGCTTTTCAACCACAGCTGTTGGCTTCACTCCTGCTGTCTCTTCTGGCTTTGTTTTCAAGAAAATCAGAAGTATTCCCCTCTCTTTGGAAAAGCAGATCAAACTCTCTCATGATGTGGCCACCAACCCTCGTCCAGTCTTCTCCTGATAGGAGCCAGATTGCAGGCTGAGACCCTTAAACCACCTACCTTTTTTGTGCTATGGTGCCAAAGGGATGGTATTCCCGATCAGCCACAATGCGATCGCAACTGGAGCATATTCCCCTTGCCAGGTTTTCTTGATCAAATTTCTGTGGGAGGAAATAAGAAAAAAAAAACAGTGAATGGTTTTGCTAGCAGACACTCACCCCTTGAAATGAAATTGCTGAGCCTCTACCAAGAGACTTTTTTTTTTAAATGAGGTTGGCAGATACGGATAAATCCTTTTAGAAGCATTAGCTCGGTGTTGTTAGGATGTTATCATATTTATTGATCAGTATGCACCAACGAGGGATGCACTCTGATAAATTTCGCCAATTGAGTCAAGCGTGATGATAAGCGCCATGTCCAGCGAGCGGATTAGAAATGAAGAAGTGATAAGAGGGAAACTGGAACAGCACAGTACCTTCAGACAGAAGGCAGGATGGCTGCTGCATAATTTAAACCCAAAGGGAGGTGTGCTACCACAGGCGTAAGAGCCTTCAGCTGGACAAAAGGCCAAGAACCATCTGCTTTGCACAAAAACGGGCCAAGCACATCTCCGTTTCAGCTTTCTACCTGGCCAAGCTCACTCCAGACAGGAATCGGTAAGGGTGACCCCCGTGTATCCCTAGCTGGCAGCAGGGGAGCTGCAGAAAGATCTGGAAACACTTGAGTATGTGGAAATCAAGGATGTTTTTCCTTCTCTATAAGACCCTGAGATTGCAAAAGCTTTCCCTGGCCCAAGTCCAAAGTAAGACACTGTTGAATTAATAATTGCCACCAAATTGGGTTGGATTGTATCTAGAAGTCTTGCGCTGATTGTATCAAATAATTGTAATTTCTATCACATTTAAATAACTCAAAAATCAAATAATCTTTCAAAGGGAATAATTGTTTTGAGTTGGAGGGAAAATGTTTGCTTAGAAAGCGTCAAATTTGGAAAATTTTTCACCAACCTTTATTTCCCTGCACCACATTTTCTTTTAATTTTGATATTCACTAAAATTCACT
>NW_009647222.1:8869022-8873818 GCF_000708025.1 Charadrius vociferus
CATTTTCTTTTAAGTTTGAATGTCACTAAAATTCGCTCTTTCCTGCCAGAACGCCAGTTTGAAAGAAATGTCAGAAAAAGCAAAATCATCAAAAAATCCCAAACTGACTCGACCCATTAGAGCAATGATTTTCTAGGACAAATTTTGTAGCTAATAATAAGGGCCCAAATCTGTAAAGCTGTGGTCAGTAAGAGTTGCCAGTTCCCATAAATCAGGTGGTTCTGATGTGGGCACTGAGATTAAGTTACAAACACCCACTGTTTGACTCTCCCTTCTCCCTGTGTTCCCATGTTTGTTAATGTTTATCGCTTATCAGACTATTACCATCTGAGAGCATAACGCAGAGTTTTCCTAACATAAGAAAAGCAGCTGCAGCATTTCCCGGCTCTGGTGCAGCACGCAATAAAATACTCCTGTTTTTCACACCTTAACCTATTGTGATGTGTAGATATAATTAGATGGTGAGGACAGTCCTAAATACAACTGACTGTCGTGTTCCTACACAAATAAAGGTCATTAATGAAGTCCTCTGTTAACTCCTTTGTTCAATGTGGTCTTTAAAGGTATTTGTTGAGTTAAATATTACACTTTAAATGTGAATTACTCTTTATTCTGAGGCTATTTGGAAATGAAATACATTTAGGACTATAAACGTAGGCGGATTGATCTCTGGCCGCTCTCTCAAGGTCCTAGTGCACCTTCTAGAGAGAGGATGGTCTAGTCCATAGAAGCTAACTTGTGAAACAGGAAAAAAAATGTCAAGTAGAGGAATAGGCGTGGATACATTCACGTCTGTCAGCCAGCTTACAGAAATATTGTGTAATAGTGGGGGTTTCCCACTTCTTAGTGTATTGCAAAGGGTTTGACCTTTGTCTGGGCTAATTCCAGAGGAGCTGTCTGGTTTTCCTGTTGGTGGTATCCCTCCTCGGTCCCACCTCAGTCCCCAGTGGTCTGGCTGGGCAGAGCTTCAGGCTCCTGAGCATGAAGCCAGTCTAAAGGATTAGCAGGTGCTTAAGCACTGGCCCAGCCATGTGCTAGAGGTGTTATCTAAGCCAAAAAGCCCACAACACCTATGCAAACCAGAAATTACTCGCTCCCACTGAAATCTATCCAGCTCCGGGACGGGACATGACAGCAGGTTTAACAGACCCACCAAAATGGCAGGGAAAAACACAGTCACAGAAGACTTTTCACTCCCCCTGAGACAACCAATGCCAACACACAGCACTTATCAAGTTTAAAGTAAGTATTTAACTAGTGAAATAGAGTCCTTTTGTTCACACACAGAACTGCTGATATTTATTGAGGTTTTCCTGCTCTCCAGCAGGCCGTGGGTAGCTGATGTTGATTAGGTAACATTTTCTGCAACTCATCCTCTCCTTAAAGTTTAATGGTCTTTCAACAACCCCAACGTCTATCCTGGGCATTGTGTCAGGCTTAATTTTGTTTGGTTTTAATGAGAAAAGTAGAACTGGTAGCACACGTGTAATATTTGCTGTTTCCTCTAAGCATTTGTCCTAGCCACCTCTGGATTGATAAGGAAGGAGAAGTGGGCATGAAAACCAGAGCGGTTTTCCACAGTAGTCATGGAGTCAGTAAACACAGCGGGACGGCGCTGCTCTTACTCCTGACCAGTGGGTAACTCGCATGTTCGCTCATAACAGCAGGCAGGTCTGCCTTAACCCCTTGGTACCACAAGAGAGAGAGAAGGAAAAATATCATTGCTTACAAGGGAAGAGGAGGATTAGGAATTAATCACACTGCTGTGACCGCAGGACTCCTGGCACCCTGGGAAGACAGGCGCTCCCTGCCTTGGGAAAACATTTTCCCGGATTAAGAGCCTGGAGCAGTGGCAGCCTCTGAGGTGGCTTAGGAGACTCTTGCGCGTTGGATGTCCCCCACACCGTGAAGCTGCAGTTGGTGCGAAGAGGACGTGCCCACACTGTCCCCAAAGCTGCTGCCGCTCAGGGCTCGCCCACCGCAGGCAGCGCACTCGGAGAGCTACGGCAGTCGGGGGAGCCTCAATAAGCATTGCACATTTTTGCTTTCCCTGGCTTCAGAATGAAAATAACAGCCAATCTGTGGCTGGTTAACTAAAATAACATGAACCCAAAATAAAACAAAGCTAAAAACAGCAGAGCTGTGCACAGTGGTGTTATTGGTTTGAGGACGGTCAGCTGGAGAGGCCACGCTTGCCTGTGTCATTAGCAGGTTAAGCCAAAGGACCTTTTCCAAGCTGTGAGTTCCATCTCCAAGAAGTGTGTAGAAACTCATACCCTCCCCAGGTTTTCTGCAAGAGCATCTAAGGCAGCAAATGCCAGGATTGTCAGGAGCTGCAACTCTAATTTTGGCTCTTATGCAACACATGACCCTGGGAACAGTGGCGGTGGGGAGGTCCCTGCCACGAGTCAGCACTGACACAGCCCCACAGAGGAGATCTCCTGAAAGTCGCCTTTTGCTGAGAGCACAGCCCCTGTACCAGCCTCTTCCCAGACTTTTTACTGCATAAGTAAAGGCAGAGGGCCTAAAAAAAGGCAGTTTTTCCTCTTTCCAAAGCAGATGAATTGGCAGTACGCCCGGTGTGGTTAGTGGGCAGCTGCAGCCTGGGCATGTCTGTCTCTCTTGGTTCATCCTCCCTGGACCACCCCCAGCACCCTAAGGGCTGTCAGGGGCTCCTCTTCTCAAACCAGAAACGCCGGAGGCACCAGGCAAAGCCTGTCCTGTGTTTTACACCCATTCTGCTGCATTCAGCTCCAGGGTGAACGCCATGGCCAGGCAGCGCTTGCCGCCCGTGGCCAGTGCCCCTGCATGGGGGAGGAGGGGCGGCTGCCCTGCGAGCCCCCGGCTCCTACAGCTGGGGATGACCCCCTTGGCCTCCCTGGGAGGGGGCACCATCCAAAAACCCCAGTGCTGCTGCCACCCCAGTAGCGATGAGAGGACTGGGGTAAGCAAAGGCACAGATACTGGCGGAGAAGCGAGGGTTTGCTGCTCCTGGGCTGCACCTGCCCTCACACACACGCTGCCCGCCCCAGGCCTCTGCATTTGCCGTGCAGGGGATGTGTTTACCATATAGGGTTGTGTAGACCCCAGAGAAGCAGCTCCTGAAAGAGAGGTGTGTAAAAGCAAACAGGAGCCGACCTGGGGGAGCCTCTTAACATGCCGGGCTGTGAACTGCAACGGCTCAAAAGGGCCTCCCAATGTGCACGGCGGCTCTCCCTGAGGCGGCTGCCAGCACATCAGGTACAGGAGCCAGTGCTGTCAGCCGTCACGGTCACTGAGGCCACAGCTGCCTTCTTGTAATCTTCCGTGCTCCGCCAATACATAAAATAACAGCCGAGAACCTGCCCCTCCTGGGGCTTTGAGGATACATAGATTGTTTCAGGTGCATGGACATCTTTGGTTCCCAGCTAGTAGCTTCCCAATTTTGGACAGCAAGGATTTCTCTCAGGTGCCGATGGCTCTGCGTGCGGGATGTCAGAACAAGGTTTGCACCCTTGCTGGAAGCCTAGAGGTGGGAGCTCAGCCACCTGGAGGGACTTACTAAGGGGGTGCTTGTTTCAAGCTATTGTCTCACCTGTTGGTTTTTTTTCCCAATAACTCAGTCAATCAATAGATTATTACAGTAAAAAAAATACATGTTTGGATTTGCACAAAATATTTGGGTATTCTGCCAGGCCAGGGTTTGCCCTGAGCTCCTGCAGTCAGCACAAAGCTGCTGCACACCTGTATGATGCGCCCGGCTAATTCTGCTTGCTCCTTCCACTCTGGATCCCAGGTCCCCTCACCGCTCCGATGGGCTGTCCCTCCTCTGCAGGGTAACATCCACCCGCAGGAGCCTACCCATGGAGCTGATCCGGTTGCTCTGAGCTCCTTCTGAGCGACCGGCCAGCAGCTGCAGACGTACCCCACCAACCCCTGCGGTGCACCTCAGCAGCACCTCTGCCTGCCCAGCAGGTACCCTGGGCACACCATACAGGGACAGAACATCTCGTTGCACACAGCTTGGTCCATCACCCCAGTTCCTCAGCGGGATGCTCCCCCTCAGACCTTCCCACAGTGCCCCTCTATTCCAGCTCTGGCTCTCGCCCAGGCTCTGCAGCCAGCCCAGCCTACAGGGATGTCGCTGGGCTCCTGGGGAAGCCCGCCAGGAGCTTCACGGCCACCCCGAGTGAATCTAAACCAGCCACAGGAGGCAGATCGTTTCATCTTAACAACTTAATGGCCACTGACGACGGCATGGTCCGCTGGCGCTGCCTGGTCAGGATACTCCTTCCAAAGGCCTTGAAAAAATACAGGGCGTTTTGAACTGCAATGGTAACTTTTAAATGCCTCCCTTGAATAGCTCTTAGTCTTGAAGTAAGTTTAAGAAAATTAAAAAAACAAACAAACAAACTAACAAAACAAATAAGGAACAGCAGCAAAGTTTTCGGTTTCTTATCCCCCAAATCCCCTTACACCTTTAAGGAAAAGCATTTTTCTGAAGAAAAATGAAGAAAAGTGTGGGGGGGGGGGGGGGGGGGGGGTCCGTAAGTACAAATAAGCAGAAGAGCAAACTTTTGCAGGAAAATAAGGCATTTTTGATGCAGATAGAGTTCAGTCATTATGATAAAGGGTTGTGGGGCCTCTAACATTTTCATGGCACTTGAAGTCTACTGTGAGGCCTCACTATAAACAGACAAGTCATGGGATGAGCAGGTTTTATTTAGGGCACTTACGTGCCACGCTCACACTTCTGTTTCTCATTACAGTACAGAACCCCCACTCCTTAAAGCCCCCAGATCTTCTTTCCCTGGCCC
>NW_009647222.1:8873866-8876954 GCF_000708025.1 Charadrius vociferus
GGGGGGAAGGCAGGAGAAAGGCCCATGGCTCCAGTCTGCCTGACAGTTTTTTGCAGTATGTGGACTTTGAAGGGCATTGGGTCTCAGCTGGGGGTTGCACCACGTGTCAAAATGCAGGGAATGGGCTCTTTCTGCTCTGCCCTGAGAGCAGGGATGGACAGGAAATTATTTCAAAGCTGCTTGTGAAATGGTGTGCGGGTTTGCAGATTGCATTTTCTTCCCTATTCTAATGATGCCAGGGGATCGCCTCGCCCATGAACATAAGACCATCTGGAAAATGTCATCCAGCACGTTATTGCCTGTGCCGGAGGGATATTTTTAGATAAAGTAAATCATGTTGTCATGATCGAAACAAATAAGGAAAGGCTCTGAGAGAATGGAGTGCCTCCACCCCCATCTCTGTGCATGGCTTTGCCCGACGAGGGGACACCGGTGCCTGGTGGCCCCCCATGCCCACAGGGTATGATCACCGCCCAGAAGCTGGGTGTCCCTGCTGCACCATGGAGGACTGGTGCAGGACCAGCCAGACACACCAGCTGCAGCACAGGGGTGGGATGTGCAAGATCATGCATGCTGATGCCCCCCTTTTTTGTGAGCAAGCCGTGGCATGAAGCTTGCCCTGGTCCAAAAGGCAAGGGAGACAACAGCTCCCCTGCATCTCACCCCCACCCACATCCAAAACAGGCTGAAATACTTCACCAGCTTAGGCGCAGCCCCACCACCACGTGGCCAGCACAGCCTCACTGTGCAGCTGCCAGCAGTTCCTGCACACCACCATCGCCACCACACTTCCTCTCCTTCAGCAATGTGCGTGTCAAGAACAGAAACCCAGAGGCTCCGCTTGGTCTTCACCCATCCTCCATAACCCTGCTTTGATGCAGCAAATGAGGAAGCACACACTTTCATCTCAAAAGTCAGTCAGTTTTGAAGAGGGGGCTGGAGCACTCGAAGCAGACATGCCCTCCCGCAGCCAGGGTCCCCCTCAGCCCCTTGCCCAAATTCACTGTATGGCACCTGTCTTTGCATTATCTGGGTTGGTCAACAGTGCAGCCACAAAACCGTGTACGGCTTAAAGCTTTGTATATTTTCGACACAAGCTAAGGTAATTTCAAAGGAGTTTCTCACAAAAAGTGAAACCTTTCCCCTCAGTTGAGCAATTTGGAGTATTAAACATTTGAACAAAACCCACTTAACGGCATACTGCCTTTGCCTTCTGGAAAGCACGATCTGTTGAGTTCAGGCCAGCTCTCATTACAGGTTTCCTAAATTTATTCATGGAAAATCAAATATTCGCTTTAGATAACAAGATATTTGCACATCTACATCTCCAAAATGGTTTCAGGCCCTCCACTTGTAAAACTAATCACAGAATCACAGAACGGTAGGGGTTGGAAGGGACCTTCAGAGATCAACTAGTTCAACCCCCCGCCAAAGCAGAGTCACCTACAGCGTGCTGGACAGGAACACATCCATTTTCTGTGTTCCAGTTTGTGCCCATCGCCCCTTGTCCTGTCACTGGGCTCCACTGAAAAGAGTCTGTCCCCATCCTCTTGACACCCGCCCTTTAGATACTTATGAGCATTGATGTGATCCCTTCTCAGTCTTCTCTTCTCCGGGCTAAACAGACCCAGGTGTCTCAGCCTTTCCTCATAGGAGACATGCTCCATTCCCTTGATCATCTTTGTAGCCCTCAGCTGGACTGTCTCCAGTAGTTCCCCATCTTTCTTGAATTGATATCATTCGCTTTGCAGTGCTACCTAGAGTGGCCCCACAATGCAATGTTATGGTCATGGAACAAAATGAAAAGCACACAGCTGACCCACCACAGCTGAGTTCCATCTTCCCAAATGCCTCTGGCTGAAGATCACCAAGTTTTATACCATATTTTCTTCCCATTGAAGGTTTATCTCATTGCTTCCAGGAGCATAGGAAATCATGTTGCAAGACAGCCCATTTTGGCCCGCTGACCCCATGCTGGAGGAAGGGCAGTGCTGGGTTTTGGGAGGGTTTCCCTGAGGGAAAGCCAGGTGTTGGCAGTGGGCAGGCACCACAGCCCGCACTCAGGCAGCAGTGGGGCCATCGATGCCAAGATGCCCCGGTGAGTGGCCTTAACCAGGCGCCCATCTGGGAAAAAAAAACAGCAGAAAAATATGTTGCTCTTAAAAAGTGACATGGAGGCTCATCCCTGTAGAGGTTGTACCCGAAACCTGCCCAAATCAACTCTAAAAAATAAAACCCAACATGCCTGCTCTGTACCCAACAGATGCTTGTGCCCAGCACGGCGCTGCTCCCTTTGCTGTTGTGGCACAGGCACCTGCGGCAAACGCGCAGCCCCACGGGCAGGACCCCAGGCGTGCCCCACAGCCAGCAACGAGCCACGAACAATTAAGCAATCCCATCTGTGTCAGAGCAGGGACACCTCTTGTGCCAGGGGGGCCAAAACGAGGGGCAAGGCCGAGTGCTGGCAACAAGAAGCATCTGCTGCAGCCCTTGCCGGGACAGCCGAGGAAGTGGGCGAGAAGGGGGTTCCCCGGGGACATTTAGGGAGAGAGGCGCACCGACAGGTTACGCCCACGTGCAGACACCTAGAGGTCACCGCGGCAAGCTGGGACTTTCCAAGCCAGATGGCGGAGACGGCACTGAGGCACTGGCATCCCTGTTGCCACCGCCCTGGTGGGACCGAGGCCTCCCAGCAAACCGCCGTCAAGGGAAGCCCCGGGGAGGTCAACGATTAAATTTTGGTGGGAGTGCAAATTGTGGCACTCAAGGATCTGTGGCTGTTGAGGAGGATAGCCGCCCGCCTGCCCTGACCCCCACCTGGCCAGAGGCAGAGCCATGTCCACCGGCAGCGAGACAGGGGTGGCCCCAGGTCAGGTCACCCTCAGCTCCCAGCCTGGAGGGGTGGCAGGGAGGTTTTAGATCAAACCCATCTGTGTCCTGGTGAAAACAAAGAGAGGAGAGAAAACAGAGTAATTTGGCAAAGGAAGCAAGGGGTACCCCAGCTAAACAGGGCTCGCATCGAACAGGTAGCCAGACCGAGATGAAACCCATCCATATCTCCACAAAAACATAGACATCTTGTTTCAAA
>NW_009647222.1:8877016-8889009 GCF_000708025.1 Charadrius vociferus
CTAGCATTTTGAATGTTTGATGAGGAAAATCTAATCCTTGGGACATGGCACTTTGCAACTCACAGAGAAGCAGTGACGAGCCCCATGCTGGGCAGGGGGATGTCATCTATCTCTGGCGTGAACAGCCCTTTCCCTCCGCCTGGTTCGGGGGAAGCTGCTGCGTTGTCAGGCGAGTCCTGCTGAGCTCTGCTCCTCTCTGCAGCCCTGTACCACACACACGCTTTCTGTGCAAAGTCCCAGCAGTTTCAGTTATCAAGAAAAGGAAACAGAGAGCTGCAGCCGCAATGAAAGGCTTTGTAGAAATATCTTAAAACATCAGAAAAAAACCCCAACCAACTAGAATTAAAAGAGCAAGCCATTTTATACAAGGCACTATAGTGCTGTTGTACTCATACCGGCAGACTTGCAATTAACCCAACAAGCCCATGAATCTTCCCAAGCATGCTCCCCAAAAAACAAGCACATGCAAAACACGCCTCAGCAGACCCTACCTGTCACTGAACCATGAGTTTTTGGAGCAGGGCAGGCCCCTGAGAGCCTCCTGCCCATCCCAGCAGCCCAAGTCACAGCACTTGCCCCCCACAGACTTCCCAGCTCCAGGTGTAGGTACCTCTGTGGCCGTGGGCACACAGCTGCTCTGATCCCACCTGGCTCGTGCACTCCAGCTCGTGCCCAGCTTTCATCCCATGCTTCATCACCTTGCCACTGCCTTTTGCCTGGATGTGCTCATAAACGGCTGTCCCAGCCTTGGTGGAGGTCTCACCCACCTCATGGCGTACAGACACAGCTCCATATGCTGTGGGTGGATTCTGCCAAAAAACACGCCAGATGCCACCAATGGACCTCCATTACAGGACACTCTTTTGCTGTTGGGACAAGTCACAGTGGTCATATCCCTGCGGTAGGGGCTGGAGGGCCAGAGCTGGTCATCATCTTACCTGGAGACCCTCACATCAGTAAGATGAGGAAGAAGCTTAAAATTGTCCTCCATCTGGCCACCCAGCTGATGGGAAAAAAAAAAAAAGGAAAAATATAAGGAACCCAATCAGGCACCTGCTCTGTCAGCAGCCGGTCACCCTCTCTCACCTCTCTTTTTCGCCTGGGACCCCGCGGAGTTGGTCCGCTCCTCGGTGCAGCACTCCTGATTGTGGCCGCTGCAGAACGGGGAGCAACATGCCACCTGAACAGCAGAAGAGCTGTGGGGAACCGGGACATTAACCTCACTGCTGCAGGTTTTGTAGAGGCTCAGGCAGAAGTAACTCCTAATTACGTTCATTTTATTTCTTCAACTATGAGCGTTCGATTTTTTTTTTAAATTCATTTTTAGTGAAATCTTAGATTTTGCATAACGTGAGTACTGTCATGCAAACAGGAATCTCCCTAAAGATGATTCACTGGATATTTTTGTTGTGTAGTTTCATTTTATTCCTCTAGTCTGAATTTCCTGAGCGTTAATTTTGTCGTCAAAAATGATGCCTTGAAAAAAACATTTAGGAGATGATACTATCTCTTTTCTCAGCTTTTTATAACTCCCCACTCTCCAACTACCTTGCTGAATTTTCTGGCAATTAAAATATAATACAGACAAAAAAGCTTCAGGCGGGGCTGTGGGCAATGCACGGGAAGGCTGCCGGTGCTGCGGCTGCCGGAGCTGGAGCAGCCCTCCCAGGTCAGGGTGCCGTGAGATCTTTTTACATCCACAGGGCTACCAGCTCACCTGGGCAGACTGCGGACACCGTTTGGCCTGAGCTGAAAACAAACAGAAACTGCAAGGGCTGTTGACTGGTGCAAATAAAGGCTGCCTTTAATGCGCCGCGGCGTACGGGTGTGCGCACACAGACCGGCTGCACCTGGCACGGGGACACGATATCAGGGCTTCTGCCAAGGCCATTTCTGAGCCCCTGGACCTGCTCGGGCACCCGGCCTCTGCGTCTAGATGGAGAGACGGGATTTTATTTATCCGCTCCCAAGGAAATTGCTAAATTGGTGGCTCAGTGCCATGAGAAGCATCCGTGGGTGGGGGATCTCCGGTTAGCCCAGATGCTCCGGCCAGGGAAAACCAGACCCGCGCTCACCAGCGCGCCTGTGGGGCTGCCTGCTCTGGCACCCCTTGCTACTTAAGCCTCAGCATCATGATCTTCCTCCTACTCCTCCTCCTGGCTCTGCTGCTTTGCCTGCAGCAGTCCCCCTGCCACAGATAGGGGACAGAAGCTGACCCCCTTTTCATGTGCTGAGTGCATGGCTGAGGCATCCCAATTATTTCTTTTCTCCCCCACCCATCTCTGAGGCTCCTTTTTAACTAAGTAAAAGGTTATTTGCAGCAGAGTGTGTGTTTCCATCCTGACCCAAGTGGGCAGGAATCGAGCATTGTAGCCCAGTCTGGACATCTTTTGATACAGCTCCATGTGTCTGTGTGGGGATACTGGGCTTTCCTTGTGCCATGTGCCGGGGTGATGGCCCCCCCTTCACCCTACGCATTCCCGGTGAGGGGGATCTCGCCTCTCCTGTAGCAGTGGAGGAGGAAGACTGGAAGCAATTTAGGAAATGGGTTGTAACTTACCCTGTGCACATAGTGAGGGAGAGGCCAGGGAAAAAAACCAAAAACACCACCACCACCACTCCCCCCAAAAAAACCAAAACCACAATAAAAAAAAATCCCACCAAACCCAGAAGAAGCTTTTTCCAACACAAAGTACAGATTTGATGCCAACAAAACATTCGGTGGATTCCAGACTCTTCATGCCAAAATAACAAATGGGGAAATAAAAGGAAAGAGTCAGGGAAAAGACAATTTCTTCCTGGCATTTTTGATCAGTCCTTTTGGTTTTCATTTAAGTTGTCCTTCAACTGAAAGGTCTCAGATTTGAAAGAAAGCATCGCCTCTCAGGTTGAACAAGGTATTTAGTTTGATCCGAACCATTTTATTTAGTTGTTGTTTTTCACCAGATATTTTTTAATTGCTTTGAGTCAGAACAAAACTTTTCTACTCCATTTTTTTCAAAACTAATTATTCACATAGCTCTGTATACAAGTGCTCTGCACAGTGGACCCACTGGTCTCCAACAAAAGCCTGCACTCACCCATGTTTATTAGTGTTTCCATCATGGTTTTGATGCTTCCCAAAAACAATGCACTGTGTTGCTTGAAATTCTGTAAGGTTTCCGAAAACTCCTCCTTCCTTCCCTCGATATTTATGGTATTAAGTCTGCCATAGGAAAGGCTGCAGCTGCAGTGAAACCACCTGTACGCGCCCTCTCACTGGAGAGGGCCTTCCCCTATAGCCTGGGACCTCAGTCTGTGAGGTGGGGGCTGTGGCTCTTCTCCCACACACTCACGGCATCTCACCAACTCTCTGAAATCAGTGAGGGATCATCGATCCTCTCTCATCGATGAAGATGGGCCACTGGGTCCAGGGGATAAGTCAGGGCAGACGCCCTTTTTTCACTCCTGGAGGTGTCTGGACTTCATACCAACTTTTTCCTCTGAGGGGAACAAAGAGTGCATTAATTTAGAGTGGTACAGGAGCCAAGACTGAAGAAAACCAGGCTGCAACCCAGGCCTGCTTGCTCTGCCTGGCAAAGACGAGCAGCTCTGCACTCCTGCACGCTTGCTGCCTTCATTGCTGCTCAAATCCACCTCCCAGGCTGCAGAAACCCGCTGCAACCCAGGGAGATGCTCACAGATCCAGCCCCGCTGCGGGATCCTGTGCTGCAGCTTTCACTGAAAGAAAGGGTGAGAAGAAAGCATTAAACTGTATTTCCATGGATGCTTACAAAACTTAGAAAAAAGCCAGAGAGGGTGATGTTTGAAATGAGGATAAAAGCTACTGTAACTAATTGCTATTGATTTGCTGGGTGAGCTCTCCTCTATTAGCCACATTTGATCAGAACACCAGTTATATCTCAGTTACGCAGTTATGTATCAGTTATATGCTTAAGTAATGCCTCACTTAACATTTCTGCCCACTCCCTATTTTCTCAAGCCTCGGGTGTGTGCTCTTCCACCTCCCTGGCCCATCACATCGTTCAGTGTCTCGTTTCAAGCAAGCACATATTATTTGCATTTGAAGCCTGCAGACTGCAGCTCTTACAGTTGGTAATAGCTTCCAGAAACCACCATTGTTTTCCATCAAAGCGTAGGAAGAAGATCCTGAGGACAAGTGGCTTCTTCCCCGCCTCGCTGGGCCAAGAAAGCTTTCATGCTTAATGCTGTGGCTCCAGTCCTGCATATTGCAGCAGCCATAAAAGCAAAGCTCAGACGGCCTCAGACAGAAGCGAGCGCCAGTGTGCGTATCATAAAAGCAATTACCAGCAAGGCAGGAGAAAGCCAGCAGCAGCAGGGATAGGGTGATTTTGGGAGATGGGGTGCAGCAAACAGCAGTTTGGGGAGCTACAGGATGCCTTGGCTGCGCCCAGACCCACACTCAGTCTCACCGTGGCTAAAAACAGGTCAGTGCCAGGCACCCCATATGATTGCATCATTAATTCCTCATGGAAACATCTACCATTCAAAGCAGCACAAATTGTTGGCTGTGCAGGAAGAAACTGAGGAGTCTGGGGAGCGAGGCTTGGGGCAGCTCCCAGCTCCCTCTCCAGCCGGAGGAGATCCAGGCAACACCAACAAAATGCGAAAGCCGGCTGCTCCCCTGGGACCAGCACCTGGGTCTCTGCCGGCTGTGAAGGGAGCTCAGACACCAACCTGATGCATCGATCTCAAACCAAATCCCAACAGCGATGCCCGATCCACAGCGCACATCAGTGTGAATGACGGCTACAGTCACAGCGTCCACAAGCCTCACCTCTCCATCCATCCCCAGCAGGTGGAGGACCTGAAACTGGTCATCTGGGAGAATAAATTTTAAGTAGTTGGTGCTGCCAGCAGGACTAGCAATGTAACATCAACATAACCAGCAAAGGGCATAGGTGAAGGGGCAGCTGGTGTTCTGCATCAGGTGTCACCTGCATCCACGCCACCAGACGAGGCACCAGCCTCAGCCGGGATCTCACCCCATACCAGCCACGTGGGTGACGGGAGCACATCTCCCTAACTCCGGGAACAGAGAGGGAAGTCACTATGACTAATGTGTGCTGGAGGCCACCTGCTGCCACTGTGGAAATGTCCCTGGTATTTCTGAAAACTTGTAGACAACAATTTTCATGAAGAAATTCTGCACTCGTCTATTAGGTTATGGAAAATGAAGAGCAATTGAGCACAGAACTGAAATTAGTATTAGTAAGTGGTATTAATGTCATTAAAGTATGGGAGAAATCAAACCACTATAAATACACGCAGTGCCTTAGAGCGTTGGCTTCATAATGTTAAAAATAGCTGCAAGGCAAATCACTTGAGGGGAAAGAAACAAAGCAGAAAATGACAAGCGATATAAGTGCTGAGAACAGGAGGTCAGAGGCTACAAAAGCTGCCATCGCCTAACTGTAAAAAATGATTGCTGAGAGATGACCACAGATAGCTCCAGACAGAAAAAAGATGGGGGGGGGTAGGAGGAGAAGGCAATGCAAGCAAATATGACAGAGAATGTAAAAATTCTGAGGGACACAGGACATAGTTAATACTGTCCCATCAGGAAGGATAAAGAGGTTGTAAAGTGAACAGGATGAGGAGGCAATTTTGTGGAAGCCCGTTTTTGCCTGTGGTGCTGTTTCTGGAGTTTCTGCTTCTGGAGATGAGGGTCCAGTTTGGTGGGTTGATGCCCACCACTCGTTTTTACCTGTCCTTGCACCTCCCAGGTTTCTGCTCAGTTACCCCTCCAGCAACTTCTGGCAGAAACTGGTTCAAGCCTGGAGGCTCTCAGTCCCCTGTCTTCTGTGTTTCCCAGGCCAGGCCAGTGAGCCCGTCGGTCCTTCCCTGCCTGAACACCCTGTCCTGGGTTTCCGGTCACAGTCTGTCTTCTTGCTGTGACAGAAAGCCCAGGGCAGGGAAGCGGGAGGACACAAGCCCGGGGTGGCTGGGCGAGAGCTGCCAGAAAGGCTATAAATGCCTGCCAGGGCATAAAGTCTTTTGTCCTTACCTCCAAGGTCCTCCCATTGCCTGGCACCAAGCTAAAGGCTCCTCTGGGGAGCTCCTGTGACAGACGCCCCCAGCATCACCCCAGCCAAGCGCAGAGAGGACAAGGTGCCTCCTTCTAGAGGCAGTTTTCATCCCTCCCTCCAGCCCTGGCAGCCCAGAACGACCCCAGCCACCCTCAGCAGCACAGCCCCCTCCCACCATGGCTGTCCTTTCCTGTCACTTGCGTTTAGAAAATAAGCAGCTGTCAAAAACCCAACCAAAACAAGAGAGGCTTCATAAAACTTGCTCCCCTCCCAGGGAAGGAACGCGAGGCAGATGCTGGCAATGCCGCACAGTGACAGAGAAGTCCCCCAGGCAGGACAAACATTGCGCAAATGTATGAGACGTTCACCAAGCAAAAGTGGGGTGCCAGAGTTCAGACAAGCTATCACACACGCCTTTTAATCAAGTATTGCCCCATCTTGGCCAGCTGGACTGCTTGGCGTTTGTTTGGCAGAAGTGCCACTCGGATGAAAGACACTAATAAGGTGCACCTTGGGGAAGGGGAGGGGGGGGATATCAAACAAAATTTGCTTTTATGTATTTTAAATCAATTTTCGCCAATGTCATTGATAATGTCTCACGAATCATAAAGCAAAAGAAATATCCTAGTTATTTGCATGCTGTTGATGTATTTTGTCTCCTTTGTTTTTTCAATTGGTTTGTTCATCAGAGCAGACTGGTTTCATGAATTAGCATAGTTAATGTTTTTAACAAATTTTTAACCTCAAATCCTACTTCAGTAAGAACTCACAAGTAAGAAGTCGCAAGTAAGAAGAAAGAATAAGACTCAACCCATTTCCCAGACTCAGGGCAAATGTCTTTGTAAGGCTTTAACGTCTTTATACCACACAGAGAATTTCAGAAAATAACCACTGAATAACTCTGTAATAGAAAACTTCCTTTAATTTTCTTAATGCGGCTGGATACATGTAGGTAAGAATGCTATGATTTAAATAATTATTTTGGCAATTGACTTAGCAGTTAAAATGACCACAGCAGTTTGTACCTCTAAGCTACACCACAGGCAAACCCAGGCAAGGTTATTTAAGCTGAAAGTTTCCCAAAAACTTTTTAATAAACAACTTCCCTGTAAGAATAAAACCAACCACCACAGCGCCAGCCCCAAACTCTGGAGGCCATGTACAGCAGAACCATCTCGTGCCCTTCACTCCCCTGAACGAGCACCCCTCCCACCCCAGCAGCACATCATACACATCTCTGCTTCGTGTCGGGAACTGCCAAGATGGGTCCGAGGGATTTAAGGCCTTAGACTCAATAAAAAGAAAAATAATTTCAACATTATTCTATCCAGAAGTATCCAAGTCTTCTTTCTTCCCCTACATTTTCCCTTTGGATACAATTTATTTTGCAGAAAAGCAGCATTTTCAGTATAAACTAATAGGGACACTTTTTTTTTCCCCAAGAGCAGGATGTTTGGGTTCACTTTATCATTGTTATGTGCTTTAATTCTGCCCCTTCACATCCATAATCACAGATTTCCATTGCATTTCAAGGACAGTTGAAAGCATTTAAGGGTTTGGGAACACTACGATGGCCTGTGTAAGTCCTTCATCAGGCCTTCACAAAGCAGATAATGGTGCTGGTGCCTACCCCTTCAGCACAGGTCTTCAGAAATGAGCTGGAGCTCTCGTCGTGTCTCAGGACAGACTTCTCTCAGTGCAGATAAATCCTCTTTTCAGTTGGATTTATAGAATTAGGACAGCAATGTGCACTGAATCCACTGGACAAAGGGATGTTGCTGCTTGAGTACCCGCATTTTAGTCATTCCTAGTGAAGAGTAGACCCGGCAGGCTGGGGCATCAGAAAACTTCCCTCAGACATGATGACATTTTGTCTCCTTGTCCATAACAGCTGCCAGGTAGGTGTGGAGCACCTATAAAATGCAACTCAGAGCAAAGCTGTCCTGAGTCTGTAAAGAAGCTCCAATAGCTGAAGGGGTGTCGGTGGTTTCATTTCCTCCTCACTGAATTTAGCAAAGGGTTTCAGACAGCAAAAATTACAGAGACAAACATCGGCTTATTTTTAAAACTAAGACAATTTTGTGTTAATCAGAATCAGACAAAAGGAAATTGTTTATTTCTCAATTCAGCCAAACTGGGAAGAGAGGAAGAGATCTGTCCCCTAAGAAAAACGCAGCCTCGATGAGCATTCCCCTGGGGCTGAAGCCAGGCTGCTGCGATCACCTTCATTCCCTTTGTGATTCCCAAAAGTTGGGGAAAACTCTCACTGAACGTTGCCATGGCTTCATTTTACCTGGCTGAGAGAGCCCACTCCAGCAGTTGCCCCCTCAGTTCACCACCCTCCGCTGTGCCTACACAGTTCTGAAAAACTGGTTCACCCAAATGACCAAACCGAACCAAACCCATCCCTGAAGCTGTGCTGCCTCTCAGTTTGGTTTTTCCTCCCCAGCTTCTTCTAACCTTGAACAGGAGGACAGAGAAAGAGGGTGACAAAGCATAGCCCAGGGGCAGGAAAGGGACACATACCAATAAAAATCACTGTTAAATCCATTATTAGATTACTATTACGCAAGCAGCAGCATCTGCTTTATCTTAGTAAGGCTCTCAGTTCCATGCCAGTTATTCCCTGTTGCAATCAGGTATTAAAAATGCACTCCTCTTCTGTGGATGATAGGTGTTAATTAAGATGCTAGCTAGAAAATTCACCTATAGCTTTGCATTTCTTTTATTTTCTGATGTTCTCGAAGCCGAGAGAGAAAGGGGTCGTATTTAGTATTATAGAATATAACAGTCATCTTCAGATATTGAAAACAAGGAGCTGAAAATGCGGATTGGAAAATACATGCAATCCAGTCTGTTACAAAAACAATACAGCCCATTCACTAATAATTGGTCAAGCTTCTTGTGAACTGTGTCTCCAAAGCATCTTATTAATGCTTCTGGATCTCCCAGCGTTGCTCAAATTTGTAATTGCATTAATCGTGAATTATTACTGCATCAAGTAATTTTGATATAAACAGGAAAGAACTGTCGGGGAAATAGGAGATGTTATGAGCACATTATGTATTACCAGAAAGGAATGCAGAAATTCGTATCAGTATAATAAGAAAACTGAAAAAAGAAAGCAGGTGCCTTTTCAATGGCTGGCTGCTATACTTCAGAAATCCAGCTCTACATCAGCTTTTAAGTGATTCCTATGCAGAGTTATCTCATGCCCAAGCGCTGTGAGCTTCACAAGCTGCCTTTCGATGGAGCTCAGTCAGAGATGGCACAGAGTGTGGGAGATGAGTATGTTTGGATATGAAATTAGATCTTTCCCTGAGGAAACACTGCCAATGCCTGTTTCCTTCCCCTTTTATCATTTTCAGTAATAGGTCCTAGATCTTTCCCCTTGCTATGGGCACACATTTTGTCACCAACTGGTCCTTACAGACCAAAACAAAGGAGCTTCTCTTTGCAAGGTTACTGCATCAGCACCTTCCCTCTCTATACGTCAGACCTCTGAAGCACTGGGCAGAGGTAAGTAATGGAATGGCAACACATTCATCAGCATAATTTAATTCTGGAATATATATAATTTCTGACCAAGCTGTCCTGATAGCAATCTTTCCATCCACAAAGCACTGCACCGTGTTCATCTCCCTAATGATTAAGGGAACAAAATCCTTACAGGAACAGAAACTAAGAGAAAACCACATAAATTTATAAATACAGATATAAACGCTGGTTTATATTGATTGGTTCATGAGTTGATGAACTAATAAAGCATTTGACTTCAAACTTAAGACTGCAGAATCCTCTGTTCTCACGCCATAGGATCCTTCAGTGTTAGGATGGGAACACCTCCATGTTCCCATCACCAAACCTGCCTCCTGCATACCCAAATCTTCTACACCTTGCCTCTGTATACACTTCTGCTGTATGCCTTCTCAAACCAGCTTGTTAACAACATAATTATTTTCTCCACCTGTCACCAAGGAAAGTCACAGCTCCTCCATACCAATCTCCCAGTTAAGAGAAAATGTAGGAGTCCTTGCTGTAAACATATGGAGTATCAGTAGAAATGGTGGGAAGCAGACATCCATATTGCTCAATGCGCAGCAGCTACACAGGGCCCAATTCAGGTGCCCACTCATAGATACTTTAGATGCCCTTGGGTTTGTGATCGATGAAGCAGCACTACAGGAGACCCACACCTCCCGGTGTCACAGTGAGCAATCAGGCAAAGTATGCTAAGAATTCACTAATGCCAACAGGTGCCCTTAAGTAGGCAACTGATTTGAACTCTGATTAGCTAGGATACAGAAATAGTTGCCTTTAAGATGAAAACCTGCTCTTAGAGACAACTGAAGAGAACAGAAAGGTCAGACTAAGCACAAAACCCAAAGCTACAAATGAAGAAGTGTTGCAGAGCTTCAGCGTGGAGCTGCAAGCCAAGCTGAAGGAGGAAAGTTCCAAGTCCTCTATTGCTCCCTTCCTTCTTTTCTCTCTGAAAACAGGGAGGTTGTTGAAGAAGGTGCACCACCCTTAAAGGCTTTCAAACCAAAGGCCAAACTGTTCTTGCATAGTTTGCAAACAGGACAGACACAACCCTTTACTTGCTCTCCAAGCACCACAAGGCTCTTTGGACTGCTATAGTCCTTTGTACAGGGCTATACTTCTCTATTTTCACATCCTCTTGGGAAGAAAGCAACATTGCTTACCATGTAAATGAAAGGAAAGGTCTCACAGAAATCGAAGTTGAAAAAGAACCATGAGCTCATACTGTTTTGTGGGGGAGACCACATGGCTAGACTCCCTTTCAAGGTTTTAAATATCAGACACCAAGAGCAAATTTAAATTGAAAGCACTAAAATTAGAAGTAACATTCTGACAGTTGCAGCTGATCTTGCAAGAAGACAAAGGCAGTGCTACTGTTTGTCTTTGAAGTTGTGAGCAGCAGAACAAAGGATAACTGCAATTTTTTTCCTGCTTTGTACCACCCCAGCAACCTCTAGGTCTGTAGGACACCAGTTTTGACTTTACTGATCAAAGAGAATCCAGTCTCATATGCATGGATATGGAAAAAAGCTAATTTGTGTAGAAGGCCCTCAAAGCCAAATCAAGCACACACCATTTTAAGTGGTCTTCAGCTTCACCCTTGATTTACCATGACAGCAAGACTTTTTTCACTCAAGAGCAGTCTTAAAATACACATACCTAAAGTAATGTTTACAGACTCCTACGTTATGGAGTCACTCAGCCCACTCTTGCATTACAAAATCCTTCTAAAACAAAAAGTTTAAATCAGCATCAAAATGGCTCTGGAACTGCTTCTCCCAGCAGTGGAACACACTGATGTGAAGCGGACCAGAATGACAGCATTGAACATTTCCCATTTTGCAAAAAGCAAGAGAAACAGACGGTAACAAGATTCCCCCCTCTGCCCTTCACTGTTTACTCGGGAAGGAGAGCACAGTCTCTACATCACACAGTGCAGGTCTCCGCATCGAGTTAATGCTAGTTCTGGTGTTGTAACAACTAAGTTTAAGCATTTTTCTAACCTTTTCAATTTAACCTACAAAAATTAGCTCTCCGAAATGTAAAGCATTAAGTAATACCCCTAAGTACTATATGCAGTACTCTTAGTGGACTTTAAGAAGAGGAAGATTTAATTTGAATGGTTCACAATTGCTGCTGTCATTCCGTTCCAGCTTTAAAAAAAACAAGTTGTATAACTGTAGCGTGAGAAGATTAAGGGAAGAACTGCAACAAAACGCAACTGGTGACCAACGCCAAGTTTCACTTAGAAACTTGTCAGAAAAACAGATCCAATACGTAGTTTTATCACGCATTCTAAAACCTGTGATGCTTGCAGCAGCATCAGTCATTTGCGCTTCTTATCGGAGGCTGACAAACATGTTTGAAGGCAAAAGATGAGAGAAAGGAAAAGGACACACAAGA
>NW_009647222.1:8889061-8923965 GCF_000708025.1 Charadrius vociferus
ATCCAGTCCAATCAAATCCTGCAGGACCAGAGGTGCCACGGCATCCTGAATTCCCAGAAGACCAGAGGCGTTAAAGCTGCCTCTCCCAGTGTACATGGCAACCCCTCCCCACCTCTATTTGATGAAACAGAGTGACACCTCATGCATCTTTAACATAAAGACACAAATAGGTGTATTGGGGGTCAAGAGCTATTCATCCAGCCATTACACCAAGAGATCTTCGAGAGAACATATTAGGGTTACACAGGTTGCCATAGAGAATCTGCAACAACAAATCCAATTTATATTGAACTGCACAATATTCCTGAAAATATTGTTGTTCACCTGTAAGAAAACTTTGTGGTGTAATCTTCAGACTGCAGCAAAGAGGAAAAAGCTTACATATCTGCTAGAAAGTTGCATATATTTTATAGTATTTCAAATAACCCCATAGTTGTTTCCTCCTAGAATCTATTCTTATTTTGTACTTAAAACATCAATTTTTCATATTTTTCCACCTGTGAGTGGCTCGCTGTATTGCAGTGATGCATAATAAATACACACAATTATTTCAGTGTAGGTGATCTCACTTACATTGTTATGTATAAGAAACCACGAGAAGGGACAGAACCAAGTTTTGTTATATTTCACTGCCGTAATTTAAGCAACTGCATCCATACACAAATGTTTAAATCCGCAGCCTAGTTATCAGAGGAGCAGATCTTCTGCAAGCCACTGGATGCTGCTGGTATATTGCAACTCTGAAAATCAGACCACTTATTACTTGCAATAAATTTACTACTGTGTGTAGGCTGAACTGAAAGGATAGTTTGAAATCTGAGAATTGTTACCTGTAATTAGACTAAAACAAAGCAAGCCCTGACCAGTTACATTTTCTTGTTATACTAGCAAAATCACCTCTATAGGGTGGGAAAGGAAAAAACAAAGCAAGTCTTCTATTGTAAAGCTCTACAATTAAGCAGGAAAAATGCTTATCTTGTACTGCTCTCAAAAAAGAAATATAATTTTTGGATAAATAAATTTAAACACAACAAGAGAAAATTACCAGAACTGAGAGTTAGATATAAAAAGCAGCTAGAAATTAAAAAAAAATACAGCTATACTATGTTAACTGTATTTTAACACAGTATTTCAATACAGTAGCTCATTTTTCTACCCCAGCCTTAGTGTTTTGATTTCTAAATCACCATAGCAATTTAATGAGAAAGCTAGTTTCACTAATTGAAATTAAAGGCTCATTTTACCAGATCATTGTATAGACAGAATACAGACGGCAGTATTTAGAAAGCTGGAGACTGGTGTCTGCACATAGAAATTTAATTAAAAAATGAGTTCATATCAATTGTTTTTATTAGATATCAGCAGTTTACAAATTTGAATTAAGAAATAAAGTTACAGAATGAAATTAACTTGAGCTCATTCTTGGTTGTGAGGTTTTCTTCTTCAAGTTCATAAACGTTTTTATACAGGATGTCATCAACAATAAATTCTAGACTGTCTAAAACACAGCCCCACTATATTTCCTCATTCAATATTTCATAATTTATCAAAAAACTAAGATTGTTCTAAACATTTTTAACAAGTATTTAATTAACTGCTCTATTAGGCCCTTTATTATTATTTTTTTTTCAATTTGTACACAATACAGATTTTTAAAAAGCACTTAAGGATTCTATATTGCAATTTTTGTAACTTTCAAAACTAGGAATAAATAAGATTGTTCCCATGACAAGATGAAATCCGATATTCAATATGCCATGCGTCTTGCCTTCTCCATACCTCACATCTAAGCATATAATTTTCTAGCAGGAATATTGTTTTAAAACACTAATTCCCCATCATTTTAATGCACATCAATTTACGACTGCAAGAGCTTCTACTTCCTGATAAGCGCAGGTTTAACTTAATTCTCTATGTAGCTACAGTCCACTAAATATCACCTCAGCGTATGCTTAATTTAAATTTTCTCCTCCACAGCTCATAAAACCATCAGAAGACAAGTTATGTCTGGTGAGTAAGGATGCAACTGCACAAAGGTTTCTGTTAGGAAGCCTCCCTTCCAACATTGGGTTCATCCTTCTTTCTTCTTCCTGCCTCACAGCCAAAACAGTAATAAAATAAACTTCCAACATCTAACAATAAGGTTGTTAAGAAATACAAGACTGTAAAGGCGGGGGGAGAAGCATATGCTATGTAACAAGTTGCTACAAGATTTCTGCTCTGTAAAGATGAAAGAGCAGTAAGAAGAGGCTGAGCCAGAAAGCTGCACAAGTAAACAAATATGCTGGAACAATTAAAAACATCAACAGTCTTAAGGCAACCTTCATTTGAATCAGCGGTGTAATTACTTGTATATCTGAAGAGAAATCCTTCTGTAATGTACTTAATTATGTCGATACAAAGGACATTATGAACCATATCGATCCTAGAAAAGTAAAAAAAAGAAAAAAAAACAGACAGACATGAGTATGTTTTCCATTAAAAGAGAATAGTTTTACTTAAATTTATAAAATAAATCGTAGTTTAATTCTTAAAGACCTAAAGAAAATTGACCAGTGTTTCCAAGAACTGGAGCATGAAGCATGCTTTACACTACTGAGACCAAAATGTCGTCGTTTTGCGCACAAACATGGATGAAAGGTATTACTGTCAAGTCAATCAATACATGAGTTGGGCTAGATAATCACTGCAGGTCCCTTCCAACTGAACTATTCTATTCTGAGTTATGAAGTCTTGTTACTTTAAAAATAAAGTGACAGCAATTAACTTCCATGGTGGAATTTTTGTTTCAATTGTACGAAAAGAAATAAAGTATATAAGGGAAAAGACAAAAAAGATCATTCTAAAGAAGGTGAACTATCAGCTACAGATTTATTTTTAAAAAGATGAAGATCTACTGTCTACTATGAGAGGCCTATAAAGCTTAAAACCAAATTCATTCTTTTCTCCATAAAGACAATTCAACACCAGGATCTATGACACTAAATCCCTACAAAAAGATTTTAAGTGATGTTTAATAGTTTGTAATATTTTTACTAACCTGTATAGAAGTCATGACCCCATTAGCAAGTACAGAAAGTTTTCCAGCGACTGATTTCACTCCTTGTTTAAACTGAGCTATATCAGGAGCTGAAGGCAAGACATTTGTAATATTGTAGCTTCCTAAAAGGAGAACACGCACACAAGAAAAAAAACCCATAATTTTATATTAAAAGTAGCCTTTTTTTTCCCCCTGAAGTACAACACACTACTAGAAGCAATAAAGACGAATGTCTGATCAACACTGTAAACAACACTAGGCATAGATCTCGAATTTCTTGAATGCATCTTCCTTTTAATGTCTTCCAGTTGTTCATAATTCCATCCAGAGTGTCATCTTCTGCACTTCCTATCTGCAGCTGAGCAATTAATGCTTGAATAAGATATGATTTATTCTGCACTTTCAGTCTGCTGCATTATTATTTGTCTTGTATCGTAAACAGGTGTTACTACCTTGCAATTTAAAGATGAATGCACTTTAGGGGTGGCTGAAGTGATGAATCCTATTTGTATGCATGCATACGTATGGTTTGCATGCTGTATATACATATATATTTTGCAGTACTACATCTGAGGCTTGGAAAATTCTATAGAAATTATAGTAAAGGTAAGTAAGTAAGTTTTAAAACTCCAAAACAAAGCTGACAATCAAGTCTTCCTTAAAGCCGATACAGTTCAGCCAATAAGTGTTACCTCTACTGCTATTATGAAAAGTACAGGCCTAAAGATAACGGAAATAAAAATGTTTCAAAACTACCAGCATGGTAAACATTAACATGCTAACAATTACAATCACACACTCATTTGCAAAAAAAAACAACTTACTGGCAAGCCTTAATATTAAACACCTGATACTGTAAAAGGCACAAATTACAGTAAAACAGCATCACAGAACTATGACCTCGGGAATAAACGGGGCTCCTGAGAGGATGCATCCCAAAGCAGACCGTTTTCAAAACAGAGACTGCAATCTATAGCCTTAATTTAGGCACGTAACCAACTGATACATGACCAGTCGGGACACAACTGGTAACCTGCAAGCAGTTCCTGAACCTTGGAGAAGCTTGTCCAGCTGCGGACTTCACAACCTCCACAACTGTTAACTCCTTTCGACAGCGGCTGCACACAGGACATCTCGACACATGGGTGGCCCTTTCTTCTCCTTTTTTTCTTTTTGTACAGGGGTTGAGGAGGAAGAGAGAGAGAACCTGCAGCTCCTCTTTCCATGGGGAATTAAAGACACCTGCCTCATTAGCACAGTGAGACAGGCATTACTGTAGATAATTTTATTTACCTAAGTTAAGGCTGGTTCGTAGTGGCAGATGCAGTGTCACATTCAGAGAACTTCCCACTCCATTCTTTACAGCCGGCTGGTAGCTGTTTCTACAATGCTTGGGCACACTTGTTTATAGATTATTTTCAAAAATTCACTGTCGCTGAGGCAGCCCTAATTCTGAACTGTAATTCTGACTTCCTTACAATCTGTTTCACTTACCAAATGCTTCAGCATTTTTGTTGTTAAAGTCAGAATCATGGAAATAAAACTTGCAGATATAAATAACCTGAGAAAAGCTCTAACCACTTTTCAGCCACATGAATTTGCTTGTTTTTCTGGTTATGTACGGTTGTCCGAAAAACTTCTGGTAAATGAGACAGGAAAGCAACTCCTATTCTTGTGATTTCTTTCAAAATCAGCACCTATGAGTCAGCCATCTGACATGCCATCTTTCATAAGCAACAGGTCTGAAATAATGCAAACTAAAAGTGTTTTCTTGCAGCCCCCTCCTTTTGGTAAATAGCTCCTACAGCATTCTGTACAAAAGCAAGCATCCCAAAACTGTTCTACCCGAAAATCCCAGCAGTGCGGATAAAAACTTTAGATTGAAAGGACATTTCATTCTGGCAAGGACCCCAGAATTACAGCAGCGTTTTTGTTGCCAGCCTCCCGTCTCCTGATTACCTTTATTTTATGGAACTAGTGATGGCCTTGGCAATAATTCAACACCAGACAAGATATCAGTGCAGTAAAATTTCCCCAAGAAGGGCTATTGTCAAAAGATAGTCTTTGGGGTGGGGGTGTAACAGAAAAACATGCAGTTCTGTAGACTGAATATAGTGTGAATGCATAATATACAAACTAATAACTCCTGGTGTATTTTTTCCTATTATTTTAGAGGAGTTAACAAAGCTTAGCAGAAGTTTAGTCTTTGTAATACAACTTTAAATTCACTATTGGGTTACATGCCAGTCATGGAGAGTAACTAACCTCAAGTCACAGGCAGGTATTTTTCACTCCATTATTTGGAATCTCTGTATACCCCCACAAGCCCCAAGAACCTTTCCAAGTGGTAAGTAATTAATAATCATGTGTGCACAATTCACGTACGCATAGTAAACTTTGCATAATTGCCTGTAAGTACTCTTACTCAGAATACAGTGAGAATTTTATCACATATAGAATCATCATAGAATCATGGACTGGTTAGAGTTGTAAGGGACCTTAAAGATCATCTAGTTCCAAGCCCCCTGCCCGGGGCAGGGACACCTTCCACTAGACATGTATGTGTGTGTACACAGAAAGGCACTTTCATATATACAAACACAGATACATATATCACATCACACAATTTGCCCCACCTTTAACTTATTTTTACCTTTCCCTAGTTAATTTTCTTACTCATTACTGTGTGAAAGCCCCACGCATATTACACAAATTAAAGGAAAAAATAATTAATTCCATACGAAATAATTTCTATGCAAGAAAATTAAAAGGACAAATAAAGTACTAGTCAACGACAGATAGATAACAAAATAATATTTATCACAACCCCATGTATTATTGAAAACATAGTTTACAAATTCAGAAACACCATTTCTTCGCGTATGTTCCCAACATCTTTTTTAAGCACAAGTATGACACCATGTTGCAAATATTCTTTCAAGTGGCTAAAGATAGTTACTGCAATTTCTGCTTTATGTCTCTTCACCTCCTTGATTTTTTTTTTCTTTATATTTTAATTGACTAAAATCCAGATTAAGTAACTGGTAACAGGAGTTATTTCTCTACTAGGCAGTGCATTCAAAACTTGCTTTCAGGGGATCAAAACTGAACAGTCACATGATTTGGTTTTTTCCCCTCCAACTTTTCCAAAGTAAAATCAGATGCCGCATACTGTTTGCTTGTCCAGACTATTTACATAATTACTCACAGATTTCAAGTTCTTCAATAATTCTTTTTTTCCATTTCTTCACAAGTTACGGAATGAAACTCAACTGATCAGGTCGATAAAATTTTCCAGTGTTTCTTACCTTTTCTATATCACGTTATTGCACTATCCAAAAAGGGTGTTAGAAAGAAAACATGAGAGATTTTCAGTTGCCTAAGGGGCTACTTTTGAGTCAATCTAATCTAATACTTTTTCCTTTCTAATTTGATGAAGTATACTCTCCAGTGTAAGGTGTTCCAACAAATCTTTTAAACAGACAAACCAATTGCAAAATTTCCTTAAAAATTTGGCAAGACCAGCGTTAGAAGCAGATATCCCGATGAATGGATATGCCATGCAACAGATTACATGGGAATTTCAAGGCCACTAACATTTTATTAAAGATTCTTCTTAGATTCAATATTATCACGACAGCTATTTTCACATCTATGAATATATAAGTTACTTATGGCAACTTATCAAAAAAACTACCTGATAGTCAATTTAGGTGTTACCTCATTTGTTTTTAAAACAAAATATCACAGTTCTCCTTTGATAAAAAATTATTTACAATAGCAGTCTATTATTTGCAACAAGTCACATAGAAAACAGTATAAAATACTGAACTTCCTGAACTGAAAATACAGAACTTGAAGTGTAAGAATATTTTTTTTTTAAATAATGACTACACCTGTTATGCTTGTTTGACTTGTTAGCGATACTAAAGTACGCTGTACTTTGTACACTTCTTGCAGAATACAGTGACAGCTAGCTGACAGCGTAACTAGAAGCAGAGTACGGCAGCGTATTCACCGCATGATAGTTTCTCACTCTGTTGTGTACATACCTGTTGGTTGCTTTTTCTGATCTTCAAACAAGTCAGCTGAACTTATAGATGAGCTTCCAGAAAGTCTTTCTAGTCGAGCCCTTGCTTCATACTAGAAAAGAATTGAGAAGAAGTAGTATTGTAACAGTATGCTGTCATCTTTCGAGGTCACGTCAGATAATTCATGAGATTACAGATACAGTTTTAGAACATTCAAACACAGCTGAAGCTGACCATTCTGAAAGCTGTTCCCATTTTGTAGTTTTCACATGACTTAGAAAGTGTGAGTTTGTTGTCAACTCATTTCCGGGTTGATCAAAGAGTGAAATTTACCATTACAACACCAAGAGGCCTACTCACCCTTAGCTACCCTAAAAAAGGGGATTGCTGGACAGGCAGAGGAGAATTAACTACACAACCATTAAAAACAACAAATGAAAAATGTGAAATGCAGTGGTTGAGTAGGGTAAGAAAAAAATCACTGCAGTTAGCATCATGTTAACCCTTCTAATCACATGATTTTAATTCAACTTTTCCTGAGTTCCTTGGGAATGGTAATGCATTGATCATATTTTTTTACATTACTGGTTACATTGTTAATTTTTCATTAAAAATTTATTTTTTAAAATTATCCCTGGCCTTCAAAATGCAACACGATGTTAATCTGTTTTTTATTCCTAGGCTGATTCAATTACATGTCATTTGCTGAAGCATTTATCTGCCTGCTTGGCCTTACAATAGTAATAATGTTTCCATGTAACGGAAGGGAGAGCTGTTTTAACAATGATTTGTTAGCATCAGTTTCGGTACTTAGAACAAAAGCAGTAAGCCTTCACGCAGCATCAGGTTGATTCTTTCAAATTGATTTTTGACTGCTGACTCACAGCCTACCACTTCTATCAGAGAGGAATGATGTTGGAGGTAAGGACCTACTTGCAGCTGCAACTCCTTAGGAAATACTAAACTATCAGAGTTATCAGAGACTTGTACATTTCTGTCAAACAAATATTCAACGGGATATAATTCTATAAGCTTACTAATTCTACCGATTTGAACTATTTATTGCCTTCTCTTTATACAAGAGCACCATGTTTATAGTCAAAGAATATTTTAGCATTCAAAAATATTTGTCGCTGCTTTTTACTTACATCCGCATGATCTTGCCTTCCAAAATACATGTCTGATGAAATTGCTTTGACGTTGCCAAATTTTTTTTGCGCCTCATCTGTGTTTAAAGATGGTTCATATTCAGGCTTACGACGAGATGTAGGCCTAAAAGAAAAATAAACTGCATTAGTGAGTGTAACTTTTATTTACATCATGGCAGAATGCAATAAATCAAGCAAGAAGCACTATCATCCTCTTTTTGTGAAGCCTAAAAGTATAACTGCGATTTCTATTGTTTTTATAAAAGTTAAATCACTATGAACCCAGGATAAAGAACTTCAGAAAACTAAGTTGATACAGCAGCAAATAAAATTCCAGTGAGTTTTACAAGATGGTGAATATATAGTATTTCAAATTCATTAATCCTGTATCTTTATTTTCAGAATTCATTTAAAAAGCAAGACAAAATTATGTCAACAAGGATAGAGTATTTTTACAAAACCTCAAAAAACCCGAAACACAATGTCAGTGAAATCCAGATTTAAACATAATAGTACAAAAAAGTTCACCACCCTTTGAACTGTCGCTGCCTTCCACCTCAAACATACATATGCAACACTTGCCTTTTGTCTCTCTTTTTTTTTAATTTTTTATTAAATATACTCAAATAAAGAAGTAATAGCATTATGGACATGAAACCCTATTTTGTGTAATATGCATGACTGGTCCAGTCTTCAGGAAACAGCAGAACATGCTTGTGTTTGGGGAAAAAAAAAAAAAAGTTGTACTTAACTGCACAAACTGCATTGTGCAGGTAAATGAAAATACAGGTAATAACAGAAGCAGAAAACACCAACCAAGCACACAAAACCCCACATTCTTATATTTTCCACTTGATTACAAAGATGAAAACACAGCCGTTAGAGAAGAAATATATTCTTTTTTTATCATCACAACAATTAGACCTGTTGTTTGCAAGTATCTTCAATACCTTCATCCTGAAAGCTGAGTACCCTACAGTTTCATTCATTTGGTAACTGGGTTCTCTTTGGTTCGTTATGCAATAAACAAAGCAAGTAAAGCAAGTGCACTCTCAGAACAGTGCAAATATTTGAGTTTCTTTCCACATCTTTTGTCTGCTTTTTTTGCTGAATGCTTTGGAAATGACCTCCAGTACATATACTCAACAGCACTGAACAAAACAGTGCTTAAAATGTAAAAAACTAAATAGGTAATCCAGCTTACAAAAGAAATTCAGCCAGGAAGTCCCTTGACTGCTGATTTTTCCCTCTAGACTGAAAAAAATCCCACTACTATGACCAGGACTCAAATCATATTAGCAAGCTTGGGCTTGCTCTACAAAAATCAGTTAGGTTTACTTTGCATACCTGTCTGAAAATCCTGTACTTTTTGAAGCTAACATTACATCAACATCTCTACTGTTATTTTCTTTCTTCCAAAAAGAATCTGTATTATCATCCCATTTAGAGAAAGTACTGCTCCTCAAATCTGAAGAATCATAGTACCTAAAATAAAAGAAAAAGAACTATTGAAAAAGTAGGCATTTCATATTGTTAAATAAATATTGCATTAATAAGTGTTCACTAGCAAGTAAATTTTCAGCACAATGGGAGTTGTCAGTAAATCATTTGGATTTCAAAATATTGGCTAGAAGCTTTGTGCAGTCGAATCCAACCGATACTTGGGGTTTTTGCACACGTATTTAACCAAGTGAAAAGTTCAGCCTTTCTTTAGGCTGGATACGGTCATGAATATGCAGTGGACTACCTGAAAGATCTGGTCCTATCAAAAACAGCAGAGCAAAGTCCTCATTACTTCAAAGTATTATATCTTCTTTAGTGTCAGACAAAGCACAGGGAAGAACACTGTCAAGATACCTGGCTGGTTTAAGAGCTTCGGGAGCTAAGAAAACTTCAGGATGGACCCTGCAAGCAAGGCATCATGATGATTATGCCCCATCCCTGGAAGTGTTCAAGGCCAGGTTGGATGAGGCTTTGAGCAACCTGATCTAGTGGGAGGTGTCCCTGCCCATGGCAGGGGGGTTGGAATTCGATGATCTTCAAGGTCCCTTCCAACTCTAACCATTCTATGATTCTACAAGGTAAAGCAGCCTGCTTGTAAAGGCTTGGTGTTCTTGACTCTCCATACTAAGAAACCAGCTATGGGAAAAGCCACCACAACTTTCAAGGCACTTTGAACACTCCAGAGATCCAAGAGCACCTAACCCATGGCATCCAATAGTGCTGTGGTTTCACATGGGGCAAAGTTTTCTAACTAAGGGGCTGGCTGATATTTAAGCATCACTTCCTCCAAGCTCAGGATTGGTGCATCCCTAAGAGCAAGAAATCAGGCAAGGGAAGGAGGAGACCTGCATGGCTGAGCAGGGATCTTCTGAAAAAGCTCAGGTGGAAGACAGAAGTTTACAGTACGTGGAAGAAGGGGCTGACTGCTTGGGAAGAGTGTAAGAATGCTGTCAGGGTGTGCAGGGATGAAATGAGGAAAGCCAAGGTAGCCTTGGAATTGAACCTGGTGAGGGATATCAAGGCAAATAGGAAGGGTTTCTTTAAGTATATAGGAGACAAAAGGTAAACTAGGGAAAATGTGCGCCCGCTGTTGAACAAGACAGGTGCTGTGGTGACAGACAACGCAGAGAAGGTGGAGTTGCTGAATGCCACCTTTGCTTCTGTCTTCACTGCTTGGGCCAGCTCTCAGAAGTCTCAGACTTTGCGGGTAACAGAGAAAGTCTGGAGGAAGGCAGACTTTCACTTGGTTAAAGAAGAACAAGTTAGACAACAATTAAGTAAACTGGATATCCACAAGTCCATGGGGCCTGATGGGATGCACCCTCGAGTGCTGAGGGAGCTGGGCGAAGTCATTGCTGGGCCGCTCTCCATCATCTTTGGAAGGTCCTGGAGGACAGGTGAGGTGCCTGAGGACTGGAGGATAGCCAGTGTCACTCCAGTCCTCAAAAAGGGCAAGAAGGATGACCCAGGAAACTACAGGCCACTCAGCCTCACCTCCATCCCTGGAAAGATGATGGAACAGCTTGTTCTGGGCATCATCTCCAAGCATGTGGAGGAAAAGAAGGTTATCAGAAGTAGTCAACACGGATTCACCAAGGGGAAGTCATGTCTGACTAATCTGATAGCCTTCTATGATGGTGTGACTGGATGGGTGGATGAGGGAAGGGCAGTGGACGTTGTCTACCTTGACTTCAGCAAGGCTTTCAACACCATCTCCCACATCATCCTCACAGGCAAGCTTAGGAAGTGCAGGTTAGATGAATGGACAGTGGGGTGGATTGAACAGTGGCTGACAGATAGAGCTCAGAGGGTTGTGGTTAGTGATGCGGAGTCTAGTTGGAGGTCCGTAACAAGTGGTGTTCCTCAGGGGTCAGTACTGGGTCCAGTCCTGTTCATTATATTCATCAATGACCTGGATGAAGGCATAGAGTATACCATCAGCAAGTTTGCTGATGACACAAAACTGGGAGGGGTGGCTAACAAGCTGGAAGGCTGTGCCGCCATACAGCGAGACCTGGACAGGTTGGAGAGTTGGGCAGAGAGAAACCGTATGAAATTCAACAAGGGCAAGTGTAGGGTTCTGTATCTGGGGAGGAATGCATCAGCACAGGTTAGGGGCTGACCTGCTGGAGAACAGCTCTGTGGAAAGGGACCTGGGAGTCCTGGTGGACAAGAGGATGACCATGAGCCAGCAATGTGCCCTGGTGGCCAAGAAGGCCAATGGCATCCTGGGGTGCATCAAGAAGAGTGTGGCCAGCAGGTCGAAGGTCATCCTCCCCCTCTACTCTGCCCTGGTGAGGCCGCATCTGCAGTACTGTGTCCAGTTTTGGGTTCCCCGGGTCAAGAAGGACAAGGGAACTGCTGGAGAGGGTCCAGCAAAAGGCTACAAAGATGATTAGGGGATTGGAGCACCTTTCTTATGAGGAAAGGCTGAGGGACTTGGGTCTTTTCAGTCTAGAGAAAAGAAGACTGAGGGGAGATCTTATCAATACTTAGAAATACTTAAAGGGAGGGTGCCAGGGGGATGGGAACAATCTTTTTTCAGTGGTGCCCAGTGACAGGACAAGAGGTAACGAGCACAAACTTGAGCATAGGAAGTTCCATCTAAACATGAGGAGGAACTTCTTTACTCTGAGGGTGGCAGAGCACTGGAATAGGCTGCCCAGAGAGGTGGTGGAGTCTCTGACTCTGGAGACGTTCAAAACCCACCTGGACACTGTCCTGTGCAACCTGCTGTAGGTGACCCTGCTCTGGCAGGAGGGTGATCTCCAGAGGTTCCTTCTGACCCTGACCATTCTGTGATTCTGTGGTAGTGGCTAATCTCACAGTTGCCAATGAGTCAATCTATAAGCTATGGAAGCAGGGAATCTGCTCCCATTTTCTGAGGCATCAATAAACATAGTTCAGAGCAGTTAGGGAAGCCCTTGTCTCTGGTTCTGTATATGTATTTTTAATACAACTATTAGTATTAAATACCTCTAACCTTTGTAACATGTTTCATTAAAACAATGCTAAATAACATGTTTCTTAAATGTTAGTAAGATAATCTTCCCTTGCATATCAAAAGTGCAGGGAAAACACAAACAGAAAGCAAAGAAAAAAAAAGAAGCATGTTTGTCAATTCCTGAGGTGCCTTATCTTGACCTTTTCCTCTTTAATTATCTACATATATATAAACTTACATGGAAAATACTTGAAAAAAAAAAAACCCCAAACAACTATCCAAATGCCAAAGATTAAAAATTTCCCTTTATGGTTAAATAAATTTTCTTAAAGTTTGGATATGACAAGGATAGGGAGTAAGACGATCAAAATGACAGGAGGCTAGCAGAACTGAATCATTCAAAAGAACAAGCACAGGATATTAAAGCCCACATCTGTGTTTTGTGAAAAGCACCTTAAAAAAACCACCATTCTCCAAGTTTGTGTTATGAATAGTCAGGACATTGTTTTTGCAGTTCATGAGAAATGTGACACCTTCAGCAGCAAAGTCTCCCACCTCTGAACATGTAAAATAGCACAGACAGACCTGGAATGAACTGCAAAAGGCAGGAGTCTCCCCTCCTCTCTCCTGACAGACAAAAGGAAGTGCATTTGGCACTCTGAGACAAGGAGACTCACTGCAATGCAATCTTCATCTTCACAATATCAACGCACAAGGGTGGATATTACACCCAGCAGATTTCTGAAAGTATTTTTTCCTGCTGAATGAGGCTTTTTAGCCCCACAACCTTTTGGATACAGATGGAAAATCCAAAGTAAGAGTCATAGATGAAAGTTGAAAAGAAAGGAAAAAAATCACAGAACCTACTTTTTGGGGCACATCACTATACCAATTCAATCTTTCACTGTTCCTGTGAGTTTAGGTTGTTTTCAGTACAATATCATGTGTAAAATAAATAAAAGGAAAGCAGAAACTCTCAGACAAGAGTGGTGCAGGATCAGAAAGTAGTTGGTATTCCAAATTTCTTCATTCAGCTGCCTCTCTCCCTTACATCTGCTTAGGAATATGGCAAGGCACTACATGCTTTGCTACAACCAGGGTCATTTGCTTTTGGCCTGACTTCTCAGTTTCTGTGTCATATGCTCCTATGGTAGCAGAGCCTAGAAGCACAGTATACAGCCTGCAAGGAAGCTACTACATAGCAACGCTCTTATTCCTGGCCACCTAAGAAAGAAGCCACAGCAATCATTAGAAGTTCCACATGGATGTGTAATAACAAACAATGTGTGTATATATAGATATGAAGCTATCCAATCTCACAATGGCCATCAAAACCACGGGATGGGGCAAGGGCTACAAGAGCTGATTCAGACACAATTACTTAATTTCAGATTTTCAGAACTTTGCAAAATATTTCTGCAGTACTGGGGCAGGACAGAGGGAGAAAGAACAACTGCATTTAATAGAAAATAAAATTTTACGTTGCTATGTTAATAAAGATTTTATTAATTGTAGCAAAAAGAAAAAACAAAACCCAAGGATTTTAACACTATGTATCATATAATTACACAATATTATATCTAAACCCTGAGGCATTTAGCTTACTCAATTCACAGATACTTATCAGCACTCTAATATCCAGCATGATTATTTTGCTTTTGGGCATATACCAAGATGATACTAAAATTACTTTACCTCTATTTCAAAGTCACAGCTTGGAATAAAGGATAATAAACACCTTAAAAACCTTGCGAAGTCCAAAAATATGACTTTATATTTTCTTTAAAGAGAATTAATTTGTACACCAACTCCAGTTAGATTCTACTATTGCTATAACTAGAAGAACAAGAGCCAGGAACTGCTAGATTACAATTTATCTTCTAATTATTGAACCAAAACACATTAAAAAGCCTCTTCCATAATTCATCCTTTGCCTGCTAGTAGGCTTATGAATAATTTGGGAGCAGTAACACTTCTTTTCAAGGGACAAATAGAAAAACACTGAAATGATACGTTTTATTTTACAAGACTGCTGCCAGTTTACTTGGTACCACATTTGCATTTCTGCTACTAGTAATTACACTACGAAGTAATGCCACAAAAGCCTTTGTGTTTTTATTTGCCTGTCTACAAGTAATTAGGTACCATTTTTCATGTTTCTGTGGCACCAATCCAATGAAGGCAGTTTATAAAAGCAACACCTGTTTCTATCTATCAGTCCAGAAACACCTGTTTTGTTGCAATTAGGGCCTAATTTTTTTTTTTTCTCCCTCCCAACAGCAGCATTTTATAACTTGCTTTGCATTCATGCTCTGACCAAAAAATTGTCAATTGTTTTTTGCTTACATTTCATGTACAAATACATAAAAGACTATCAAATATGACTGCAGATATGTACACAATACATCTAACATACAATACCTCAAAAAGATTTACGTTTTCGCATTTGGCATGCATCCAGTTAAAAGACTGATGCAACTGTAGTATATGTAGTACCAGACTTCGATACTTGTTTAATTTTAAATTGAAAGTTGAAGACAGTACCACAAGGGGGTAAAAAAAAAAAAAAAAAAAAAAAAGAAGAACGAACACAAGTCATTCTCACAAAAAGTTCACTGGATTTGGTACACAGCAAATAATAGCTTATATGGCAACTGTCTGTGCAAGTAGAGACGAGACCCTGAACAAGACAAAACCTGTAAACACATAATTCAGACTACCTTCTCAGAAAAAGTGACTCCTCTTCCTTATAAATACATCTGTCATCGAGGTAAGGTCAATTATTTCACAACTTTTGTGATTCAGATGTCCCCTGAAAATATGCTAGGTGTATAGACTTGTCCAATTGTCTTCTGTTTTGATCTTAAATTCCAAACATATCGTGTACATTTGAATAAGCAACTTGCGTATACTTCTACACCCACTCAAAATAATAAGCTTACACGTTACCTTGAACTAGAAGAGAAATATGAGTCTTCTACATCATCGGTGTACTTTTTCTTCGGCTTTGCAATTGCAGGTGTTTCCTGCTCTATTGTTTGCATATCTGAGGTGACTGAGTGAGAAATGCCACTGGGGACAGGAAGAAAATAAGTATGTAAAGAGATGACAAAGTTCAGACCCTAAAAAGAAAAGAAATGGAAGCCCAAATCTAGTTTCTGAAGCTTGCTGATAAAGCCCAAGCTATACAAACACTTAAGAAGAAAGGAGGAATTAAAAAAAAAAAAAAAAAAAAAAAAGGAACCCTGGAAAACTCAACTGTAGCAGTGACAGGACTTCTGAACATACAAAAAACGCCCTGGAAAACTCAATTGTAGTAGTGACAGAACTTCTGAACACATTCCAACAGCTGGAAAACACAGCAATGTGATTTTGAGAGTTTTGGTTTGGAAAAGACAGACCACATCTAGATTGGTACTGTTCACTGAAAACATCCTGGCTACCTTCCTCACAGTCAGCTAATGAAGGCAAACACACTGCAGACATCCCACAATTTAGGTTATCATCTGTCTGGTAGGTCAGAATTTAACTCTATCAGAAGTGACCCTGGCCCTTCCCCCTGTCAGATACTAGATTCTTTGGTAATATTGTTTAAGTTTCCATAACATGCTTCAGTATATTTTTTCATTTCCTAAGTAAAATGAAGGATAACTACATAAAGCCAAAGAGTATTTTAAATACAATTTATAGAACTTCACATACCTTCTGTTGCTGCCAAACCCCATGCCAAGTCTCTCCAATTCACTTTTCTTCTTACCAGATAGATTTAACTTTTCGTCTTTTGTTTTAATATCAAGATCTCTGTAGGCCAACCGTAAAGATGATACGCTAGAACAAAACATACAGTTAACATATAACTGTAAAATGCTACACTGAATGCCCAACCCAATTGGCAGAAAATTAACAATGTATATTGTAGCACTATATTTTGTATGTTCCGCATTCACTGAAAATATTCAGTATTAGTTGGACTAAATTCTGACTATAAGGATGGGAGAAAGCCAGTGGAGAAGACTGTCTAAATGGTACCCCAGTCTGTGTATGAGGAGGTAGTCTTTCAAAAGAAATGTGAAACATGCTACTGTTAAAGTTCAGGACACAGTCTTGGACCACCATTAAGTTAACCTGAAAAAGTCTTTTTTCCACATTCCTTATTCTATGTGATACCAAAGAATTGTCAAAATTATCCAACTCTGACATATTACAGTACTGTGACATTCATAATACTAGCAATGTTTTCCCCTAATGCGCAGCTTGGCCCTGCTACATCTCTCTCCCTTCACCTCCTTCATGCTCCTAGTGGTTTTAACACTTGCTACACATGCACTCTTGAAACAAGTGCTAGAGGTAGACCACACTTCTTTATTGATGCTGCACTTCCCTGTGCCCAAAAAAGCGTCTCAGAAGAGGGAAGGAGCGTCTTTGTACTCCCAAAATGGAATATATGGAAACTTTGAAGCATCAAAAACTTATTTTCTGCACAGCTAGCAACGCTTTTTGTCATCTGAAACATTCTCACAGTTCAGATACAGTAAGCTGTCTTTCTGAGATGCCATGAGCCTTCCTATACCTCTTAACTATTTTCCAGTAATACCAGTGTAGCAGAGACAGAGGTTTTTAATCTTGATTATAGAATTTTAGAAACACTGCTTAAAATTAACGTTAGGTTAAAAGGGATACAAACAGTAATTTTAATGAGCAATGCAGCAATATTTTAACTCATAAGTTGTGACTGGCATAAAGTACAAATGAACACTATCAGAAGAAAGGTAAATGACATTTAAGATGCTGCTGTTAGACGTCCTGCTGCAAGTAGAAAGGAAGTACTTAAGTCTGAAAACCCTTGTAACTTTCCATCCATTTTGTGCAGAAGCAAGAATGAAAAGAAACCAAGTTTTTAACCAAGAAGTATTTTCTTCCAGTGTGTCTCCTAACTATTTGATTACTGAAACAGGCTTGTCCTGTCTTGATTTTTTCTGGTCCCATGCATACTGACTTAACTTTAACCAAGATGCCCCAATCAAAGTTCACACCCTGCTGGTTACTGCAGCTCCTGGGAGACAGAAGCTGTGTGGCTGAGCCTGTTAGACTGCAAAGGGCACAGCACCTGGTCACCGTCCTTCACAGACAAGGGATGTAGGTACCAGCCTGCTATAAGGAACAGAACATCACTCCTGCACTGACGAGGCATTTCAAAAAGGAGGAGAGACCTCTCAATCTTGTGATGATTAAGTATCCTTTGACTGGGGCTTTCCGGAGTTGGAGCCAGAACTAAAAATAATCACTACGTCCTATGTTCAGATGCTTATAATGATAAGAGTCGGACACAAACCAGGATGAATCTGTGGAATGAGTTTTGAAACCAATAAAATCAGAAAAATATATCTTCAAAGTACAGAGTATGTTCAGGACGTTTTAAATCTATTCTTACAGTTTAGGGACCAACTGTTACACAGAAAACTGAAAACGAAACTGCTACTAACAAAAACTACCCACTATTTTAAGTAGAAAGATTAGCAACCTATCTTATAGAATCTGTTTTATGAACATCAAGAATCTTATTTTCTGTTGATTAAAAGAAAATATTGATCAATTTTTTTAAAGTAACCAGTTTCCTATTCTCTTGTCAGTGCACAGCAGAAAATAAAGAAACTGTGTACCAACTATAAAATCACATTTTAAGTCTCAGGACTCTTTTCTCGTACTAGACTACAAAAGCATCACTTCCACTCCTGCCACGTAACAAGGCCACATGGAATTAATTTACTAAAGCTCATTATGCAAGCTTTTAAAATTAAAACCACCACACAAATTAGCTGTAAGCAAATGCAACTTTAAAAAGTATCCACCCTCTTTAATTTTGGTATATACTGCCATCTACAGTTAAAAACTGAAAAAGTTAAATCTCAAGGGAAAGTTTGCTCTACTGGGATCAGATCCATAAACTGAAGTGCATGTGCACCCCTCATGTCTGCAGACGTTTTTGGAGGGTTCTGGCCACTGCAGAAAGGTTGCAGTGAATTTATTGTAAAGGTTGCCTTGGATCTATTATAGATTTAAAACACTTCTGACACAAAAAATGAATCGCTACTTAAGACATTCTTCCAAAGTAAATTATATCCGTAAAGATAGTATCACTAAAGAATAATAATGAATAATACTGAACAATAATTTTTCTTGTTATTTAGTTGTCTGTTTCTCTGAGTCACCCCACTGGTAGTTTTTGGCAATCACTGAGAGATATGATTTTGTAGTAAAAATACTTCAGGAAAAATGAACAAACCCCTTGTGATTAACATATTTGATGCACACAAAACATCCCTCTCTGCAAAGGCTACATAAAAGTGAGCAAACGGAGTAGGGATGATATTATAGACCAGAGAGCTTGGCACCATGAGCACCAAGTGATCCTGTAATTATGGAATAATTAGAAAATTTCTCAATAGGTTATAAAAATGATGCATTTAAGAGAGGATGTTAAGCTTTACAACAGTAAAAGTGTACACTAACCAACTCTTTAATAGTCTAATTTTGATGACAAGTAACAAAATGCTAAATAGCAAAAACAGGTAGCAGAGAAATGTAGTGGAAGGAACCAGCTTCTGAGCTTTAGGGCTGAGTGTTTATTAATTAAGATGGACTAACAGATTCAAGGCCTCAGACAAAAATATTCAAAGGGTTTTGGGGAAAATGAAGGCAGTTCCTGTATAAACCAGCTGAAACTTAAGCATGCAATTCTAGCTGTACTTAAACTACCCCTGCCTTTAGCATACTTAACTGCTACTTTAGCGTACTTAAACTACCCCCTGCCTCTTACCCAATAAGTACAAATACAGCTGAATATTTGTATGTTCCCTATGCTCTTAGAAAGACTGTTTTAAATAGTATTCAGTTTACTACACCGAAACAAAATAAATTAGGTAACTAGCATGGGGTAAAGAAAGTTGAAGAGTCTTCTGTGGTAATACTTAAATTAAACATATTTTAGATCTATATCACGTTTTACATGTATCAATAGAACATCTCCTTATTTTCTGTGTTAAATAACACTAAGGTTATTTTTAAAGATAGCATTAGGCTATTTCTATAGTAAATCATCAATTGTTGAAACATAAACTAAATGGCAAAAAAAAAAAAAAAAAGGTCAATGGGGGAATTCCTGTTTGGCCCACCTCATCCACATTTGGGGTTTTTTTTAGAGCAAGAACTGAAATTTTATTTGCATGAGCTAGTCTCTAGGAGTATGTAGGATGTTGACAATTACTCCATTAACATGAAATTAGGCTTCATGATTTAACCATTGCATATATAATTCATACTTACAGTGGCTCTTCCTTCTCAGTTTTCTTACTGATATGAAGATCCTCTTGTTCCTTCATTTTATCTACAGCTTGTGCTTGTTTTTCAATCTCGTTAAAGCTTTGGCTGCTCACTTTTTGTGCCCCCAAACCACCTTTTTTGGCACCAAGCTTGATTTATTAAAAAACAAAAAACAAAAGCCCCAACATTATAACTGAGACAATCACTTCAACTGACTTAACAGTCAACATTGAAAGCAACAGCAAACACTATACTCTGTTCGGGAGCATATGCAAACAGCAATGAAAATTTGGAGCACAGAAAAATATTTTTTCATGTTTTGACCCCCTACATGCTTCTTCTACTAACTCTTACAAATTCAGTTAGCTCTGCAGTCAACCATCCCAGTGTAATGAAACTATTATAGTTTTAATTATTCAGAGGTAGGCATGCTCAAATAAATCTTGTAATATGTAGCACAACTTTAGTTTCTTAATAATCATTTTGTTGCACAGAAATAACATAATAAAATTTGTTGCAATGGAACCATGTGGTGGTCATTCACTTAATTCAAAATTTGCATTGAGAAGCAGTAAAGATTCTTCAATTAGTTCTCACTGGCCAGTGCTAGTGTGTTATCTTAAGACTGATTTATTCATCTTTTCAGTAACTGTGTACGTATGTATTTACCGATTTATGGTAGGAGAGCAATATACAAGTTTTGTATATATGCGTATGCATGATTAGCCTTCACATGTGACAAAGCACTGTCAACTTTTTTTAGATAAACACATCAGCTGAGAGGTTCCAGTTTTGCACTCTTTCTTTTAAAATAATTCTAGTTAATATTACTTCAATACAGGGATATATATTCTTTCATTCTGATTATCAAAGATTTTAAGAACACTTAATACTACAAAGATGAATAGATACAATGATGCTGATTCAGATGGTGGCAACAGCACTCAAACTGCTGTTCTCAGTCTCCTGCGTGTTTAATTCCTCATCTGCAACATTGCAGCAATATTAATTTTCACAGTACATTTATCTTAACCTTTTAACGGTTTAAAGTCTTCATGTAAAAGTTCTGGCCTATGTACATACGGTTTTAGGCTCTGACACTGCAGTTCACAAACTGTGCATGCACCTGTGAACCCAGTTATGTTCTTACTGCAAGGGAATGTATCTGCATTAACCATTCAGAATAAGAAATTCCTCTTGCATATGAGGGCCCTCTAGTGGGAGCAAGAAATAATAGGTTTCAATTTAAATTAATCTGCTCCAATAAATCTTCAAAATCTTTTGCCATACAATAGCCCAGACTTAAAAGAAGTTACTCCCTGTAGCATATTGTCACCCTAACAGCCCAATATTAGGGCTATTTTCTTGGGCCTTGAGAGCCATACATTCAAAACCTAGCTTTTGCTAGTTTTGAGCTAGTTTTGCTCAGATCCGTAAACCATCATTGTGAGATAACACAACTCTCTTCATGTCTTCTTTACAGAGACCAGACGCCTAAGAAAATTATAAAACCCCACCCAGGAACAAGTCTGTAAACTACCTTGAATTCAATGCAGCTGCAAGTTATCTATTAATACAACCAAATACCATACTGCTGTGTGGTATGAGAGGACTGCTCTAGAAACACATATCTGAATGTCTCAAACTCACCTTACATTGACAGATTATGCCACACATGCATATTTAGCCACTCAAAAGTGCTACTGGAGCTCCCTCTGTTTTCAGAATTTGCTACAAAAAGATCTCAATGCCAACTAACTTAGGTGAAAGACTTGCAATCCAGTTTCAGCAAGTGAGAAGAAAGGTTACAGGGCATCAGTGGAGTTGCAGGGACAATGGTTGTGAAAAGAACTGAAGAGAAGTGGGACACAGATCTTGACATCGATATATGCTTTGACATTTTTATTTTACTCATTTCTGAAAAAATATCACCTGCTGTTCAGGTCCAGACAGCACAAAGAAAATGACACTCACATATATATACATGTGGAAGTCTAGACAGTTCAGTGAGCTACATACACGTAAACAGACGTAGAATTTATCCAAGGCCAGAAAATAATCCACAGACCTGAAGCACTCTACTACATGACAACAATAATCTGTTAGACAAACTCATTTTAACAAGAATCCCTTTTCAAACAGACCATTGGCTGCTTTGATATAGAAACAGTTTTCAATTCCATTTTAGTTTCATAAATGATACAAGTACTGTTTAGTGCTAACTTACATGATACATTTCCATATTGCAATCTACATATTTCCAGAGATCTATAATACAGATAAAAATATGCATAATTTATATACACTTACCCCCTTCTTAGCTTGATTGGGCTTCTTTTTTATGAAGGTGGTGTTCTCTGCAAGGATTAAATGTACATTACTTGACATACAATTTTATTAATTCCAGAACTGCATAAGACAATTTCCACAATATCAGCCTCAATATAGTTTTTGGAATTTATTTTAATGCCTTGAAATATTACAGTTTCTACACTAAGAGACTGAGATACTAAACTGAGTTACAGGGAATGGAGCTGTGAATATCTCCCAGAAAACATGGGAAACTGCCTCTAATCAAGGATGTGGTATCTCTTGCAAATACAAAACAGTAACAAAATTACAGCTCAGTTTTCAGTTGTAGATACCTGTTTTTAAACAGAGAAGAATGTGGGACTTGCTATTCTGAATCAGACTAGAGGTCCACCTGATCCCGCCCTATTTCCAAGATAAATTGTTTCCTGGATAGAAAGGTATTGGCTACCTTTAAACCCACCAATGATACAAATAACACATACCTGTATCATCATAAACAAAATCACAAACATTATCACAGACTGAATAGATTTGTTCAACTGTTCAGTATTAGGAGTCTAATTTTATACATAAAGTTTGAAAGTTCCAGCCCTAACGCTTTGTATTAAATCTTGAAACACAGAAAAGAAACAAACGTACATTCTGCTCTGCATGAAGTCTGACACAACTCCTAATCTTGACATTTTTAATGAGACCCTAATAGGACTCACTACATTCTGTAAGGTACTGTATTGTGCCTTCCTGACAGCTATGCTGAGCCAGGGTAAATCTCCCACAATTGAAAGGGTTCAATCAACAAGTCCTATTGAATGCTTGTACATCCAGAAAAACTGCTTTGAGCTGAAATGTAGTTCACCAGACCACTCTTCATAATTTATCAGCAGCCCTGGCTAACTGGGGAGGTCCCGACGGACTGGAGACTGGCAGATGTGATGCCCATCTACAAGAAGGGTTGGAAGGAGGATCTGCGGAACTAGAGACCTGTCAGTCTGACCTTGGTGCCAGGACAAGTTATGGAGCAGATCATCTTCAGCGCCATTACACACTATTTAGAGGACAACCAGACGATCAGGCCCAGTCAACACGGGTTCATGAAGGTCAGGTCCTGCTTAATGAACCTGATCTCCTTCTATGACAAGGTGACCTGCTTGGTGGACGAGGGAAAGGCGATGGATGTTATTTACCTAGACTTCAGTAAAGCCTTTGATACTGTTCCCCGCAGCATTCTCATGAAAAAAATGGCTTCCCAAGGCTTGGACAGGCATACACTCTGCTGGATCAAACGCTGTCTGGATGGCCGGGCCCAGAGAGTGGTGGTGAATGGAGTTAAATGCAGCTGGCGGTCGGTCACAAGTGGTGTTCCACGGGGCTCAGTGTTGGAGCCACTTCTGTTTAATATCTTTATTAATGATCTCAACAAGGGGATTGAGAGCACCCTCAGTAAGTTTGCAGATGACACCAATGTAGGTGGGAGTGTTGATCTGCTTGAGGGTAGGAGGGCTCTTCAGAGAGACCTGGACAGGCTGGATCAATGGGCTGAGGCCAATAGTATGAGCTTCAACAAGGCCAAACGCCAGGTCCTGCACTTGGGCCACAACTCCATGCAGCACTACGGGCTTGGGGAGGAGTGGCTGGAAAGCTGCCCGACAGAAAACGACCTGGGAGTGTTGGCTGACAGCCAGCTAAACATGAGCCAGCAGTGTGCCCAGGTGGCCAAGATGGCCAATGGCATCCTGGTCTGCATCAGAAACAGTGTGGCCAGCAGGACTAGAGAATTGTACTTGGCACTATACTCGGCACTGGTGAGGCCGCACCTTGAGTACTGTGTTCAATTTTGGGCGCTGCAGTATAAGAAGGACATTGAGGTGCTGGAGAGAGTTCAGAGAAGGGCAACAAAGCTGGTGAAGGGTCTTGAGAATAAGTCTTATGGGGAGCGGCTGAGGGACTTGGGGTTGTTTAGTCTGAAGAAAAGGAGGCTGAGGGGAGACCTTACTACTCACTACAACTACCTGAAAGGAGGTTGTAGAGAGGTGGGCATTGGTCTCACAAGTTACAATCGATAGGACAAGAGGAAACGGCGTTAAGTTACGCCAGGGGAGGTTTAGGTTAGACATTAGGAAAAATACACTGAAAATACACTGAAAAGGTTATCAAAGGCTGGAACAGGCTGCCCAGGGAAGTGGTAGAATCGCCATCCTTGGATGCATTTAAAAGCTGTCTAGATATAGTGCTCAGGGACATGGTTTAGAAGTGGGCCCAGTAGAGCTAGATAACTGTTGGACTTGATGATCTCAAACACCTTTTCCAGCCATAATGATTCTATGATTCTATGGAAACGGGCATACACTGAACAGAGGTTCTTCACCTCTATCACCAAGATAGAACTTGTGATGTCCAAAGCAAACAAAAAAAGCACTTGTTTTATGAGAACATGTGTTTAAGATACAAGTGAGAAAACCAGGAAGTGTACATGGTTAACTATTTTTCCTAGCATCCAGCTCGCAAAAAAACCCAGAAAAACAAAATGATGACTCTGGACATCAAAGTATTACAAATACAAGATTTTTCCAACCTAAATTTTTATGTTCAGTTTTCTGAAAAGGGAGCAAAAACTACATCTAGATAGAAAGACTGACCTATTAGTACAAGATGTGTTTGCTTAACAGAAGTAACAGGCTGCTAACCACAACACAATGCTCTGTTCCACCTGTGTGCTTTAAACGCAGAACTTAAAGCAGTCTAACAGGAGGTATAGAACATTAATGGTCACCTTTATTAGGTATGATACCTGTTGCATTTAAATTCATCAGGTCAGCTAAGATTAGATAAACCAGAACACTGACTAAAATTAATTTCTTAGAAAGAATACACTGTTTCACAGAAGTAATACAAATTCAGTTGTTGCAGCTAACTCATGCACACTGATATTAAAGGAAGTATTCCACATCTCTTCCCAGTCGTACATTCTCTGTACAAATGAATATTTAAGTACACTAGACTGGTTGCTATCTTCTGCTTACACTCATTACCTAATGCAGCTTTTGGTGACGTACTAAGGCAATCAACACTTGGTCCATGTTCTGGTCCTAAAACACAATGAATAACAAGGGTAAGAATATCAGAAGGCTCTTTAAAATGCTTAAAATACCAAAACACAGCTCACCGTACTCAGGGTACTCTGTTTGACACATGTAGCATAATGTGTTATTTCTATCCCAGCTCTACCAGTTACTAAAAGAGCAGCAGGCACCCAAAGATTCATCTCAAGTCTTTTGAATCTAATTTTAATTTGGATTTCTATTAAACATTATTAAAGGAACACGCAGTACCACACATTCTAGCATAACACTTCTAAAAAGTCCTTCCTCTCCAAATTTCTTGCATTATTAGCACAGTTAGGTTATTTAACTACTAAAGCAGAGTAAAAAGAGCCTAAACAAAGACGACTACCAGAAAAATGCAGCTTGTTGTTAACAAAGAATCAGTCATACCTTCATAGCATTCTGGAAGATTTTCTGAAGTTTTCTGCTGTACAGAAACTGGCTCTGGCTCTGATAACACCCACTCTGTATTCTTTGCCTTGAAAAAGATAACAAAATCAAAAGTGCACACAAAATAGAATTCAGCAAATAAATATGAGCAATGAGCTCAAAGACTGTCTAAGCACCTAGTTAATATTGGATTCTTACAATTACAGCTTCTAGGTTTAAAACCTGTTCCCAGAAGGGCAGTTATAAAAGTTGCAAGGAATGCCTCCCTTTATTAAAAGTGAGCTGGTTTCAAACCACTCCTGAGCACCTGTATTTTCCTTTCAGGAATTTCAATATGTTTACCATCAAAAAAAAAAGAAAAAAAAAAAGCTTTTTAATTGTGCTTTAGATTTATTTATTGTATGCTGGCTATTAATTGTCTTTAATCATGACAGAAATACAGTACAGGGAATCTGGATCATTTATTTACATATAATCATCAAGCCTTCTCCTCACATTAAGCTCTTGCACTTCCAATTTTCTAACAATTTTTGATTGTGAACAGTCCTCCCAAGTCTTCCTGATGAGTCCTCCCCACTTCCCTTAGACACAACCTCCTCAACAGGCAGGTCTGTGACCTGGTCACAACAATATTGGCTGAGTATTATCTTTTCCACCAGTGCTATGCCACTGCCAGTTCATGCTTACTCTTCCCTAAAATCTCAATCTCAAAACTTCCCCGACATCTTTCTCAAAACATCCATACCCAAATAATCTTTTCCCCTGAGGTACAGAGACTGCTTGTCTCTACCCTCCTGCCTTTGCAGCTGTGAAAATTTACTTTAACCTACCCATACATTCTCTTAAGAGGGTTTGTATCAAGTTCCTACTTCTTATCCTTAACCACAAAAAGATTTACAACAATTTTCTGCTGAAACTTCTTTCTCTTTAGCTTGCCTCAGTTTATGCTTTTCCCACTCAACTGCAAGCATTCTTCCAAGTTGCCTTTTGCAAACAGAAATACTCTATTTATTTTTCTACTGTCAGGACAGATGATCTTCTGGTGAAGACACTAGACTAGAATTCACAATAACTGATTTTTTTGGTCTTTGCAATGAGCATTTCTGAGTAACACAGCAATCTTTCCAGGTGTAAAATATAAATACTCTTTCACTGTTTCAAAGATGCTGAAATTTATTTTTATAAGACATTCAAATATTGGCTGCAGTAGAAGTTCCTAAAATAGAACAAATAAATAGCAAAAAGGCTGAATTTCCCTTTGAAATGCACCATGTTTGAAACCTCACAAATGCAACAAAATGTTACATTTTAAAATGTCACAACTGAATAACCAAAAGGGAAAAAAAAAAAGATTTTTCATTTAGATTACAGCTTTTTTCATCCTTAAGCATCCCGTATACACTAGAAAGTCACTAAAAAGTCATGTCATTTTCACTGTGTTCTTTACCCAGATGCAGATAAAAGAAACTTGCCTAGGTTTTTATTAGTTGCTGCTAATACACATGCACAACCACAATGTCATGACAGGGGAATTAACATGCATATGAACTGGTGAAGAGTTTTCACAACAAGGGCTAATCTGATATACCCAACCTCTTTGAATTCTTCTCTATCCCAAAATACACCTCGTGTGTACAGACTGCAACTGTACTAGAAAGCAATTATACTAGAACACTTAGTATCGTTGCAATATTTAGGAATACTAGGTGTAGTAATAACTTAATTGCTCTAAGTCGAAGATCACAATTGCTGAAGTAGTTTTCACTGGTATTTTTCAAATACCAAACTCAAGAGTCTCTATGAAATAAACACAGCATCTATCACCTTAAGGAGGTAAGATCAAATAAGTGAAAACCAACAGTTGTAATAGACTTCAGAAAGTTTAACATTTTCAAAGATGATGCAAGTATTTTGGAGGAAGAAAAAAAGCTTCTGCTTAGCAAATATCTGAAGAACTGTCAAACTTTACTTATTAAAACCCCAAGTTATCACATAGTATATCTAAATCAGACCACTCCCAAACAAGGAATCATGAGTCCAAGTGGAATTGTACGCCTACAAAAAATATAGTTTCATTCCACATTTAGCTACTATTTGGGTCATTCTAAATTATCACCTCAGAAAGTGGTTCACATCCAGGAAGAATTTTGAGACTCACAGAAGGAAAAGCAGATAAACGTTTACTCATTGACCTACCCTTTCTCTATAAGGTTTTTTTTTTTCAGGGTTTAATCTTCATCATAGAGCACAGAGTTAACCGAAGTGTTTGGGAAGCTAATATGAATTAAATGTAGGTAATCTATACCTTGGGAGAAACATGTGATGCAAAAAAGTCTTCCTCTTTGTTTTGAGGTGACAAAGGTGGCATTCCACATCCATCTGTCCACAGCTAGAATTAAGAGAGAGAGAATTTTACAGGACAATTACATGAATATATTTTTTCAAATGCACTAATCTTAAAACTACTTTTTTTTTTTCAGGTTAAAAATTTTTTGAATTTTTTTTCCTGGTATGTAATTTTTCCTTATAAATTTATTCGACCTTCAATATATGACATTCCTTTTTTTATTTATTTCATACATCTTTGATATGTTCCTTCATATTACCCATTTCCTTCTGAACAAAACGCTCAGTATAAGCTCTGCTGCAGTAACATGGTCAATATTTAGTATCACTACAGCTTTATAGTAAGTTTTTTCATATTTTCATATAACATATTTTCTCTCCGATATTCTTATTTTGTCCAAAGCAAAAAAATGTGAAAACATAACACTAGCAGTCATTGAAAACAGTCTGCAGAATTGTATCAGTGTGGTCTGGTAGTCTCATGAATTTTCCCACCTAGTCTCAGAGTCCCAAAACCTCTGCTACAGTTAAAGCAGAATTTTGCAAGATGCTAATAGCTTTGAGCAATACCTTATCTCAGGATGGGCTGAAGGGCCCACAGCGCCAGAGGTTATTCTTAGCATCGTGCAGGACGGGACTGTAACCTGTCATCTGCTCTCCAAGGTTACTCATAGGCAAATCATTTACCATGGTTCTTTCTACTATGTGCAAGAGATACATGACCAAAAATAATGACCTCTGTCAAACAGGTTACTGAATGTGCAATGAGCTTACCTCATCATTCAACAAACAACTTCTCTATCAGTTAAGTTAGAGAAAAAATTTTTCAAATGTGACAGGGGAGGGGATGGTTGGTACTAAATCTAATTATCTGAATAATTTACTTCAGAAATTTAGATAGCACAATCACTTAAGCTTTCAGTACATCATTAAAAATATATTTACTAAAATTTTTAAATAAAAAATACACAATTAATATCAAACAATACAATTGGTTGGAATTTGTAATGGAAGCAACAGAATCACAGTTCTTCAAAGTGTCACTCAGGGAACTTACCGTCAACTTAAATGCACATGGTGTAGTATATTTACTTAAATGTAGTTTATATCTAAAGCTGTTTAGTAAGTCAAAAGAAACATTCTCTGAAATCAGTGATGTGAACTATATTGTCTGTAACATTTATAACATAGAATTACTATAACCCATTAAATTTCATGCTATTTGATGCACAGATTAGAAAAGAAAACCAAGCTGCTTTCTTGCTTTTCTTTTAATTCCCACTCATCAATTTCAAAAAGTCATGGACTTTAACAAGCTGGATTAAGCAATCAAAACATGCTTTCTGTGTATGCAGAAGAGAACTGTTGTCAAACTTACTAAACACCTCAGCAAAGTAATTCTGCATATTTTGCTAATAACTTCTTCCTGTCAGCAACCTGACACTGTTTTGACAGCATGCATGAACCATCTGAGCATTTTTAATAGTGAACAGCAAGCTCAGGACTTATATAACTTACTAATTTTTCAAATATTTTTTTTTCAGAGAAAAAAGCAAATCCACACATTTACGTGTTCAATTCAAATACCACCTAATCACAAATATTTTGTAGTTAATTCTATTAGCACTTTTACATTTTTACATGCTGTACTTCTCAATAATAATTCAGTTCCAGATAAGCAAAAATAAAACCACTATATAGTTCATGGAGAAGTGCTGACATTTTTGTTATGTGATACAACTAATGTAATTTTGGAGCACACCTGCAAACAAAGAAGTTCCATTTTTAAGAATACCTGAAATTTTTGCCTAGAACTCCTATAAGTTACTGCAAATGTTAAAATTAATGTTTTGAATAACCCAGAAATGAGCCTGAAATACCCAGTTGAGCTCTACCTCAATATTCTTCTTCCCAACAAAAAGGTAAGCTACAAACAGTTTACTCCGCAGCTTGCCTTTTCACTGCAACGTGTATCAGTACCTCCCAAAGACAGACAATCTTTTGTATTACCAATTAGAAACTTAAAATGACTCTTCAGAAATCTTGATGACACAGGACACACACTACTTACATCAGTACCATGCTTTCTTGTTGCCTGTGTTGCAAGAGATTTAATCTTCTCCTTGTAAAGTTGAGCACCACGACTGTTATATTTTGCATTGGTATCATTTGTTGTGCATCCATGTTGATGGAAAAAAGCAGACTATGAAGCAAAACACAGAAAATGCTATGAGAAACAGATTTAAAAACTAATGCCATTTAACATAAAAATATATCACAATGCAGCAAAATACTCTGCTCCGCTACCTAAATCTAATATTTTAAATTATGCAGTCTACGTAGTCTATGAAGTATGTATGTCTCCAAAATACAAAGAAAACTCCATTCTGACAACCTTTTTATGTATGAATAAAACAACACAAAAAACAAACACACAAATACAGCCTCGGCGGGGAATGGCTGGAGAGCAGCCCTGAGGAGAAGGACCTGGGTGTGCTGATTGACCAGAAGCTCAGCATGAGCCAGCAATGTACGATCGCAACCCAGAAGGCCAACTGTATCCTGGGCTGCATCAAAAGAGGTGTGGCCAGCAGGTCAAGGGAGGTGATCCTGCCCCTCTACTCCACTCTCATGAGACCCCACCTGGAGTACTGCATCCAACTCTGGAGTCCCCAACATAAGAAGGACATAGACCTGCTGGAGCGTGTCCAGAGGAGAGCCACGAGGATGATCCGAGGGCTGGAGCACCTCTACTATGAGGAGAGGCTGAGAGAGTTGGGGCTGTTCAGCCTGGAGAAGAGAAGGCTCCGGGGAGATCTTATTGCGGCCTTCCAGTACCTAAAGGGGGCCTACAGGAGAGCTGGGGAAGGACTTTTTACTTGGGCATGTAGTGATAGGATGAGGGGGAAGAGGGTAGATTTAGACTAGATATTAGGAAGATGTTTTTCACTCTGAGGGTGGTGGTCCCTGCCTATGGCAGGGGGGTTGGAACTCGATGATCTTCAAGATCCTTTCCAACCTAAACCATTCTATGATTCTATGATTAGTGGGATGTTTTAAAAGCATATACAAATGCAAGCTTGTCATCGTATACAAAGAATCCTAGTTCTGAAATTAAGCGTAGAAAGAAAGAGGTAAAATTGGTTGCCAATACATCTAAAAGGCATTGCTTGGCTTCATCTCTAGCATGCTAGAGAGAACAATGTATGTTCAATAGCATCAAAATGACTGTATAAAAATGATCTTCCTTCAAAATAAAAGTGTGTGTATGCACATACATATGTACTTATATATATTTATATGCTTGTGCATTTATATAAACATATATAAATGAAGTATTTTATTCTGATTTAGGATCTTAAAACAAAAGCAAATCAATACATTTATATCAGAGTTCCACAAGTTGTTTGAAAGATTAAAAAAACCTTTTTCTCAGTACCTAGAATTGACTAGCAAATCGTACCATACATTCTTGCATAGAAGTACATGTCAGACTATTACAGTAAAACACAATAAACAAGTTTCTGATAGCAAGTCTAGATAACTGAAGGTTATGACCTCATATGCTGCAATTGCAAAGCATAAATCTAGTGTACAAGTACCAGACTTCGTATAAAAATCAAGCAACAACCATGCAGGACAGAGATATTGCCAGTCAACTTCTATGATTATGACAGAAACACTCATAAACATCAGAGATGCCAAAAAGATTGTGCATTTTTTCATTTAAATATATACACACACCTATGAACCTGATACTCAGAGCTTTTGTTTGTAAACCCTAATTCCAATCATTGTAGACATTTATTCTGAAAACAAAAGGAACTAAGAACACTTCAGATTTTCTAGCAATCTGATGCATAGCTACGAAGCTCAGGACTGCTGTTATCCAAGATTCAGTATCATTAAGCAATTATAGAATACAAATTATGAATGTTAATCTGATAGTGTTTCTAAACAGTAGTTAGTAAAAACAAAATTTGGCATTTAATTGGAACAAAAAGAGAAAATATTTTTTTAATGCAATTAGAAGAAGAATGTTAATTTTACTTTTAAAATGTCCAGACAGTTTACTAAACTGGTCTTTAAAGTTTCAGGTATTAATTTTCCTAGGTAATCCAAAATAGGCCATTGGGAACTTGAGGGGTGGCTGTGGTATCTTACGCCTCTTGGTACAATGTATGATAGGAAACAGTGACATCCAATTAGAAAGACGAAAACTCATAAAATTAAATAATGAAAGGTTACTGTTACTCTTCTGGTAATATACTTCCCGTTTAAGTGAAGTACTTTTCAAACTTTGCCATCTCTTCTTTCCAACTGCCTTAAACCCTTTGTATAGCAAAGTTTATATACTTTAAACAAAGCTTTTAACCCTTTGGCTAAAAAAGAAAGTATTTTTCATGGAAAATCTCCCTCTTCTGATTAGTCAAAACTGTGATTTTTATGTACTAAGTGGGATAACAGAAACTCAATGACTAAATTCACATAACAGCAGTATTAATACAGAAAGGCATAACTTAGAAAGGACAGGCAGAAGAAAAAGAGGGAGAAAACACCATGCAACTGCTCAGATCAGTAAGCCAGAGACTTTTTCAAAGAAAAAAGTTTGATTGGAAAACGCAGAAGTGGAAGATAAATAACAATCCTGAATTCATCACTTTTTGTACGGAAATAGAAGAAAAAATAGAAAAAACAGCAGAATGTTGAAGCGTTGCATTTAAGGAAAGCAGATTGTTAAGGAAATTTTTAAGAGAAAGCCTATGGAAAGCAAGTTTGAGCGAAGTTTCTTTAAGAAACAACATTAAGGACAAAGCACAAATGAAGAAACATAAGGGTTAAGCATTCAGGAACTAGAAGAAAAGTAGAAATTACTTAGGGAAGTTGCAGGTTTCTACCCTGGGTTGGTCAATTTTGGGAAGCAATCTCAGTTATTGGTGGTCAGTCTTTGAAAAAACATAGGAAAACAGGCTCGATTCCAAAAGAGTTGACAAAGGGAAACATCCTCTTTTTAAAAGGAGATTGAGAAAAATACAGCAGTCAACATAACTTCAATTTACAAAAATATTGTGTAACAAACTTATTTGTAAGTACACAAAAAATCAAGTTGAAAATAACAGCCAATATGAATTAGTCCAAACCAAAACACTGCTATTTCCTCTCTGACAGTGTAGCATATCTTATCTTGACTTCAGTTGTACCCCAGGTGTAAGTCCAATCTTAACTTCAGTGTACCATTTGACAGTGACATGATTTTTGGCACAATATTTTCATAAACCATGTAAGGAAACACAGTCACAGGAAGATGTCCATAAGCTAGGTTTACAAGCTGTTGGAAAGCCATCTTTCAGCAGCTGTCAATGCTTCCCTGTTAAATTAGACAGATTTTGACAGGGAATCTGATCTGGCCTTTTCAGTGATTTTTATTTATGACTTTTAAGAAAAAATAAAACATTTGCAGATTATACAAGATGGAAAAGTTGCAAGAAGTATGGAGGATGAAATCAGCATTCACAGGAATTCTTAAAAAAAAGGTGGAGGGGTGGGGAAGAGAGAGAAATGGACTGGAAAAATAAAAATATCCCCAAGATGCAAGCCCATAAGAACAGACAATAGCTTCCAAGCCTAACAAGCTTCAATGTGCAAAGCAAATACTCCGCAGTACATACAGCATTTGCATTTCCTCCAACTTGCATGCATCTCAGCTGAAACCAAGACCAATTGGAATCCAGTTCTGTAGATCTAAACAGAAGGAAACATTTTTAACGTTATCTCCAAAGCCATTTAAAAATCTCTCTACCTTTTTTGTTTGTAAAGTGTTTCTCTCCTCCCCATGGGTTTTTTTTTTTTTGGTACAGAGAAAAACATGCAGCTATAGAAAAAAATCTGCGACAATACACAATGTGCAAAACAAATTAATAAAGCCATGTAGAACTGCCAGTTTTCCAAAATGTAAAAGCTTGAAAAAAGAGCACCCTCTGGCTGACAGGTTTTCCCTTTTAAAACGCACCAATAAGATACATTTTCAAGAATTGCATTTGAACTCTGCCAACAGCAGATGACAATCACATGTATGTCATGGACAAAATGAAAATTCAAATGTCATATCACAACAAAAATTTTGGGCTCAGTGAGTATGAAGAGAATTAATACTGTGATCGCTAGGAATGGATTCTTGAGAGGCCTCTTTAACGCTCTTGTGAGCAGCAAAAAGGCAGCAGAGGAATATTTTTAGTTGATGGAAAACAGCTGCCTTTATCTGCAATTCATTCTTGGATACACTGCTCTCACTCACTTCAAGCAGAACCTTGTATTTCAAATACATAATTATTTATTAGGCCAAAAAGGCCCACAAGCCATCAGTCAGGATACTCACATGAAATGTGACAAGCTCAGGGTACAGATTTACTGCACCAACTGATTGACTGAGCTAAACACCTGCCAAGAGGGGTAGCCCTTTACACTACCCCAGTACCAGCACTCAGGTGACACCATAACGAACTACTTCAGGAAGCAAAGCTGGCAAAATGCTATTTAGCTGTCTGAACTGGCCCGCTGGGGGTCAGATTATGATCAATACACTGTAACACTGTTGAAGATAATTAATATTTGCCTCAGTCTTGATTTGGAGGAATAATGAAACACTTCAACATGCTTACTCTGTTCTTCATTTTCATCATCTTCAATGTAGAAACAGACCTGCCAACAAACGTTCACTACCAACACAGCAGGCAGGTAACAGCAATGGGTGCATGATACAAATTCTGC
>NW_009647222.1:8923977-8929888 GCF_000708025.1 Charadrius vociferus
TGCTGAACCCTACCTATTTACCTAATTCCCAAGCAGCTATCAGATACATCAAAGCCAATGCAAACATTAAAAAGGCCTGAATCAGTAGCTGAGAGAAGAACGGGTTTTCCTCTCCAACCAGGTATGTGAACAAACAAAAACATTAAAAGATGCAAATTTTGCTATAAAAATACACAAACTACTTACCGAATGAAACTCAAATGAACACCAAGTGATCGATGGCTCCCTGAACAATCAATACACAGGAAAACTCCGTATGTTATGCTTGCCCAGCTAGGGTTCTTTGCTCCACAGTCAAAACATACCTTAAAAAAAATAAAGATCAGTAACAGGATTTGAATGTAACCATGTCTTATAGTTGTGTTATAGGTCAGTGATCAAACTCATCCTTACAGCATCTGTTGACACAACAACTTCATATTATCCTAATTTTATAAATACAAAGAGGAGTTACACAATCTGCCCACACTTGTGTGTCTTCACCCTAACTAGACAGGACTACATGCCTTCTCGGTTTCCGACTGCAACACAGGGACATGGTTGGAAACCATGGATCAGCGAACCCACCTCAGTCTAGTTCAAACATGCATTTAACGCAGTACTTCAGGCAATACTGAAATATGAAAGCTTCTAAGAAGTATTTTCCCAAGGGCAGGCTCTCTTCATCACGAACCACTGAGTTTTCTCTTTCCTCAGAACCTCCATGTGACTGCAGTTACAGCAGCACTAATGACATCATTATCTACTTTCCTATACAGGATCCTTGACCCTTAGAGCAACCCACTGAAATCCAGCTGCGTGAAGAAAGCATCCATGCTGCATACTGCCCAGCCAAGCACTCTCTGCCAGACATGACTATTTGTATGATGTATCACACATGTATTGCTGTATTAACCTTTTAACCATCCATAACATAGACTGGTCAAAAAGCAAATATGCCTACAATTACCGCGTAGACAAAACCACGAATTTCTTATCCTCTGCCACCACATTAGACTCCTAACATTCAGCCAAAACTATAAGAGGCACCTGTGTCTACATCTGATATACTTTACAGGTCTGAAGACCACAACTTTCAAGTCCCGTTTCAGTTATTCCAAATTTTGTACTACTTTGGCCAAACAAGAACAAAAAATTTATCTGATATGAATCAATTTTCAAACGCAAGGAAGAACAAAAATTTAAACAGAAACAGCTGTTCCTAGTTAATGCCATGTTCACACGTCTATTCCTGTATGAAAGCACTTCATTATCTGATCAATGCTTTTTCAGTGGTATTTATTAAGGCTGCAAAGAAGTACTTCTACAGTAAAAGCATCCATCTATGGGTACAGTCAGTGGCATCTACTAAGAAATAGCTCCACAGAGAGACAAGTGTTTAATATAAAAATTGATGGAGTTCCAGTCCGCAACTTTATCCTTTAACATACTCCCATAAATCTAATGCATCCTTAAACAGCAAGGGAATTTCTCGCTATATACAGAAAGAAAAAAAAAAAAATCCTTCCAAGTCACCTGGGGACATATGGTACACCCTACACACAGGCCACAATGCTTCCAGCAGGCTGGAAAAATAAAAAGTTAAATAGTCTCCTTGCTAGAAACTCCATTCATACAACTAAATAGAGATTTTTGTCTCTACTTTTTTGTACATACCCAGTCAAACATGGCCTGAGGTTGCACTCAAGTCAGCTCACCTTCATTCACCCAAATTAATTTCAAGTACATGCCTAGGAGTAGTTCACCAGCATTAGCTCTTCCAACATAAGCACATTTTAAGTCTGAGCTTCAGTTAGGCTGATGACCAGCTACACAAACAGAAAGCATAGAGGTCACAGTTTCAGAGCGTGCAAGTCCTCTCTTTCTCTCTCAACAGAGACCTAACATTTATTAATGTTGAGTCATTTACGTATCTCACTATTGTATGTGGAAATGGGGTTATTCACTAACATATCACAGAAAGAAGAAGTAAGATAAAAGCTACACAGAATGAGAGACAAAAGGAGGGGTTAGAGGGAGGCCCCGAAACAAGCACAGGTCAAAGAATGAAATACAGGGAGTGAGGGGAAAAAGAATGAGTAACTCTTCATCTATGACATATTCTAAGAAAACACACAGCCTTAGCAGTCAAAATTCATTATCTTTTTTCCAATTCTCTCCATTCTTTGAAGTAGTTCCTTAAAAAACGACATGATCCTTGTCTCCATTTTAAATTGGCTATTTTCAGGCTTTTTCTTACAAGGCCAAAAGTACAATGGTGACAACAAAACAGAAGATTATGCTTGAAACCAAAGCTAACAGAACAGCCCTCATCTCACTTCTAATACAGGAGAGGAAAGTCTTGTGGAAATTCCCTGGAGTTAAAATGGAAAACAAGAACCTTGAGTATCAGTGGGTGGTTAAAAAAAAAATTGCGTGTTTAAAAAAGTTCATTTACAAACATCCCTAAAGATCCTCCCCCCCTCCCTGGTACAATTATAAGCACTTCTTAATTTCAACATCTTAAAAGTCAATTGCATCACCTTGGAAGCTAGCTGCCACACGGCAGTATAGCTCAGTATCTTCACTTATTCAGGACTCTGTATCAGCTATTTACCAGACACCTGTGAAAATAATTCATATGTATAAAAAGCTTTTAGGTTTGTGATGCAAGTAGGAACAGCTAATTTTTTTTTGTGAAAATAATGTAAGAACTGCCATTTCCATCATGTTATGCAACAGAAATAGAAGTAGGTTTCATTAACATTTAGACTCATTTTGCTTAGTTTTCTCTATTTTTAAAGTGCTTCCCACCACGTAAATTTTAACAAAATTAGGGAAAAAAAATTAAAAGCAATTTCACAGCCACCCTATGAAATTGTTTCCATTTTAAAAGCAGATAAAGCATATTTTCTGTACTTATTTAGGTACAACTCAAATATCAAAATAATTATTAAAAAAATCAATTTGAAGACTATGCTTAAATAATCTATTGCTTTTAAAATGCACTTGCATTCTTTTTGCTTATTTTGTGTTAAAGCATTTCAGGACAGCCTAGATTCAGTAACAGTCACTTTGACAAAAAAGAGTAAAAGCCCTAACTGAGATGTTTCTACCAGAGCAAACACAAAGATTTGGGTATAATCCACAGCAAGCAGACATTAAATCATACAACATCCACCTTGCATGAGATACCTATGTTAACAGACAAATACGTAATATATATTGTTATTGGATATGGAAATGTAATAACATATAGCCTATAGAAATGTTAGTTTTGGCACTTCAGAAGAGGTGAGCAGGTTCAGCAAACTTATCCCTGAGGTCATGGTTACGTAGACACTTTCAACCTTCCATCTAGCGGGGCCACTGCCACAGGGCAGCTCCGCATCTCCTTGTGCTTGCCATTCCTAGTGTGCAAAGCTACCTAACAGCTGCCTGAACACTAAACCAGCTAAAACTCAGGAGGTAGTCTCACACTTGGTCAAAGGTGATATAAATATGAGCGGCTACTCTCTTGGTTACCAGCCACCGTATCCAGATATGCTTTCCTTCTTCTCTTGCATCAGCAAGAATCGTCACACTTGTTGATCCTACTGGAAACCAGCACTCCGCTGCTTTGACTCAGAGCAAAGGTAGGTCCAACTCACATCACAGCCACATGACCGGTAATGCCAATATAAGGAAGGGAACAGGAGTGTTCGCCACAGGAAGACGACAGGACTGCCCATTTTGGAAGTGTCACTGCCTTAAAATGACTGAGGTGAGACATGATATACTACACTGTACTCTGGGGCAAAAAATAACCCCCACCCTCCAACACACACACGAACCGCACCCACGACACACACTGTAATAACAAAACTGAACAACTGATAAACCACCACAACACGCATACTGAAGTTTTCAGCCAGTTCAGATCCTTGAGCTGGGTGCGCAAGCAGGGACATGAATACTACCATCAACAAAAGAAAACTAAAAAACAGAGAGAAGAGAAAGAAAAACTAACAGTTTCAGAGGAATAGATCTATGCCAGATTAAGAGAGACTATATAGCACAGCCTCAGGGTGCTAGTCTTCAAAACAAGTGGGCTTTACAAACACTCAAGTTAACAATACCAGGTAGCTTAAGGACTGCGAACTTTTTTATATGTACAAAATACATCCCATTTAATAATCGTAACATGTTTGTTAAGTCTTGTCAGGCAGCTCTATACTACATAATACCTAAAGACACACCAAGAACTCAAAAAAAGCTATTTCTCGTGCTATACAAAGGAAACTAAGATCACATTACAGATACGTAAATTTCAAGGCAATTATTGAAATATCAGTTTAAACACTATAACCCACAGATTAAACCACACATTTATTTAAATGAGAATTGTTTTCCTAAGCTCATGTGCATATGTACTGCAGAGTACCTAGCAAGTGTAAATGTACGCGCCTGCTTACAGTAGGCAGTCAGTAAGCCCAGATGCTGCACAGAGATACCAGTTCTTCCCAAACCGTACACATAAACAACACAGTTAAAGAGTATTACTAAGCTTTTAATACAGAACCTTTCCGATATTTGCACTTTCCCATGTCTGTCTTTCCAAGCAGAAAAGCCCTACAAATAAAAGGGGCAGACCACATAAAAAGAACACAGGAGAAAGGAAACAAAACAAGATGTAATCAAACATGAGAGGACAAACTGATGGCAGCAACAACTTCTACTTAAGAAGACTAGTCAGATACATGAGCATAGGAGAGTTCTGAGATCTAAGCCGTTGGTGTTTCTCACTCTCCTTCCTCTCTGTCTTTACAGGTCAACAAGAACGCGCTTCGCTGCAGTGTTAACGAGTTCTCTGTGCCTGAGCTCCTTCTTTCAAACTGACCTAGTCTGAATGGCAGCACACACTGTGCCAATATTGCTTTGTCAACACTGGTACTAAATTTCTGTGTAGCACCCGACGTGACGGCAAGGAGACAGATACGACTGAGCAACTACAGGTACCACATCCACCTCACCTAAACGATGAGTATAGTACAGGGGAACTGTTCGAGGCACTCCATCCCCAGGCTTTCCACCCTCGCCAGCTATGGGCAGTACTTTCTCATTCTCTTGCAATCTCAATAGCCTTGCAGAACTACTCCATCTCTTAGACACGGTGCCAGTGAATTTCAGGAGCTTGTAAAAGATCTCTCTGACTCTCCCTGGTTGGGACTAGAACCCTTCCTTGACGCCTCTTTTACTGCATTGCAAAGGCAAATTTTAGGAATATTTGTGTTAGAAACTAATTGGTGAGTGTTCACCTTTTGAGCTCTGCTTTTTGAGAAGCCAGACGTGTGTCCCTTGCCCTTAAAACCTTCATGATTTACATTCAAAGTGCAGAAGTCAGTTTTGGACCAAAGACAGACCGCCAGATTCCTACCCCCAGAAAACAAAACCAAGGTGTTTCTTCATAATGCTAATCCAAAGTTTCCCAGTGTATTTTTTTCCAGATCACGTGTATGTCGTAAGGCCAACACAATGGAGCGGATGGCACTACGAAGCAGCACAGGAGCACGGAGCTGCTGAAGGGAGTTCCGTCACCCAACACATCTGCCATGTCACCCTGCGCTCCCAAGGCACCTTTCCCTGTTCGCAGCCAGACACCGCACACCCTCCACACGCAACGGGTACCAAAAAAACCACAACACTGAAAATAATTAAAGTCGGCCCCGAAACGCGTTGAAACACATTAAACCCTGTAGGTTGTCACTGTTTCCAAACTCGCTTTTTATTTTGAGCTGAGCTGGACCCTCCTCCCAGCAACCCTTACACACCGAGGTACCCGGGAGGAACCCCTAAATTAAGGGTTTAACCCCGAACGCCCAGCGCACCCCGCGGCCCGAGCTGCTCAGCCGAGGGACAGAAGGGCTTCCCCCGCTCCCGGGACGGCCGCCCC
>NW_009647222.1:8930663-8963717 GCF_000708025.1 Charadrius vociferus
GGCACGCTAACCGTCGCGGGGCGGGAGAGGGCTGTGAGGCGGCCGGCGTGGGGCGGTGGGTGTTTTCGCCTTGAGAGGGCTGAGGAACCGGCCTCGCTTCCTCGGCGCCCGAGGCGGCACCGGGGAGCGTGGGGACCCGGAAAGGAAACCCGCGGAAAAAACACCAGCACCTGCGCCGTGGGGTGGCTGTGGAAAAGGTGAAGCTGCCGTGTTCCCCTTCAAGACAGGTGGTAAAGCACATCATTAGGCCTGTGAATAGACTTGTTTCTGCTCTTGGGCTCAACAAGTAGGTTGCAAGTGCTCTGTAAAAATGTTACTTAAAACCATCGTTTCTTCTCTTCGCTACAAATGAGTCGGTGCCAGACCAGCAGAACAAAAAGACGACAGGTCTTTCAAAACCAGCATGTTCAGATGATACATCTGAAATGTTAAAGCCTCGCAGAACAGGAAGCAGAATAATAGAAATACAACCAGGAGCTGTGTAACTTACTGGTATCCTTGCTTCAAAACCCTTGAGTGCCTGAACCATGCTGCACTGAATTTGGCGGCATGCAGAGACTTTCTGTCACAGCTCCCTCCCTCACACTCCACCTTACAGGAGGATTATCACCTGGGGCATAAAGCTCAGCAAAGGCAGAGATGGCAGCCTAATGAACACTTTGATCAAACACTAGCCAGGAACAGAGGTCCTGCAGGAGCCACTCCAGGTCCCTCATGGCCATCGCTGGACTAAAGGTACTAAGTCCTTAAGGGTGGCCTTCGCAAAACAGCACAAAGACAACTTTGTGGCGCTGCAGAACTTAGGCCAGCAGCAGTAAGGTGATCCATGGCAGGATCTTCAGGGCATGGCATCTGAGCACTCTTCATCAGAGACCATCAAGGCTCACAAAGGCCTATCGCCTTCTCCCTTACTCTTCTGACATAGACAGGTAAGACTGCATAGTTATCCATATAAGGAAAAAAAACCCACCACAGTTTAGACAAAAATTCTATAATTCTGTCATTTCCTTTCAGAAAAGTCTAGGTTGGAAGGGGCCTCTGGAGATTGTCTGCTCTAACCTTCTGTTAAAAACAGGACCTAGATTGAGTTGTGTAGCTAGTCAAGTTCAAGGCTTTGCATGAAAGCCTAGCTTCAGCCCCTCAGCCTTAAACCCACATCACCTTCACTGCCTTAATTCCAAGAGGTTCACCATCTCCCATAGAAATTAACCCCCCCAGTTCTTACCGGTCAGTGGGGAAGTCATGCAGGGTGATGAGACCCATTACTGCCTCAGTTCTGGCCACACCGCATGAGGCAGGCACACAGCACAGTCTTGAGTGCTAGTTCAGGGATTTCTGCTGGAGTGTATGCTGCGTGTTGTCCCGTGCTGGGCCCTTGGCGCTGCAACCGAGGCACGTTCTGATCAGTAGAAGTCAGCCACTAGTTATCCTGACAGGCAGCTGAATGCATGAAAATTTTACTCTTATTTCCAGAGTGTGGACATTTGCTGGCAGGCAGCAAGCAACCTCTTTACTCCAGATTAACTTTGTTCAGTCTGGCACTATTACAGGTAGAGGGCCTGATCAAACTATTGGATAACTGTCCAAAAATCCATCTGTATGCATACAGCCAAGTAACATGGGGACTAGACTTAAAACATCGGAGTCTGTAGAGTCAGAAGTTGTTGCCTGTTTCATACCAACAAATATAATCACCCCCCCCTTCACAATCACTTGTTGTCAAGAATGCCTAGCAAGAGACCTCCCGTTCAAAGTGATGTTTACGTTTCAGGAAGACATTGCATATGTAGTCATAGGTACTCCCTGCAGTGCCCTCCCCTCCAGAGATACTTGCCAAATCTCATCTGACTGCACGAGGATTGCCATCCCAGCCTACAGCTGCTGGCCTCACAGGAAGAAAGAGTTGCCAAATTTCCACAAAGGAAAAAGAGTCCATTACATCAACTTTACAACTACTATTTAAAAAAAAAAAAAAAAAAAAAAGGCAGGGATACAGTCTTGCCAATTGATTGGAACAATTAACATCAGAAAAACAAGGTCATCCTGAAGAATGATCTGTCTGGCATGATCCTAGGAAAGGATGATCTTATTTATCATCCCATACTTTCCCCAGCTGCACTGTTGCCTCCCCAGGCAATGGCACACAAAGGCAACTGGCTCCTGGCACTGCAGCAACCCAGGAGACCAGAAGTGTATCTCTGGGAAGCAGTGGCCAGTAATGCCATACTGGGTCTGGTCCTCCTGTCTTCTGCTGGCCTCCTACTTCAGGAAGTGGTACTTCTCTGCCCCCGAGTTGGGATGTCAAAAGGCTGCTAGCTGTTCAGAGCTAGCTTGCATACACAGCTCTCAAGTCTCCATCCAGGAAGTAAGAAGTGTATCAGCCCATGATAGTGTTCAGAAACACACAGTGCCTCTCTCCTAAGGCCATACTTTGCAATTCAACTATGTGGATGTGCACGCTAGACAGATTCCTGTTGCAGACTGCAAGCTCAGCTGATTGCTAGGAGAGGAGTTCTAGACAAGATGGAAGAAAAGCATTTAGCATACGCTTATAAAACTGAGGGAGGTAAACAGGTCCTGGAGGCAATCTTAGAGCAGCCTCTAGGTTGCTGGAAAAAGGTAATACAGCAAATGGAGGTAACAGTAGAAGGAAGGCTGGTCTATCACCATCAGGGAGAAGGGAGTGCTTGTAATTTACTGGCTGCTCTGCACGTTAAGTAAATAAAAATAATTCTCCCCCCCCAAAAAAAAAAAAAAACAGAGGAAAAAAAAAACCCAACAACAACTTACCTTCAAGGGTGTCCATAGATTTGTCCACTGGGGTGTCCTCTACTTTGATAAGCAGCCATTATGGGCAATGCAGGTCCTTACCCAGACCCAGTAGCAGACCAGCAATGCAAGCAAGGCTGACTCCCCTCATCTGACGTTGGTTACATCCTCAATCCTCAGCAGATTTTCATCTTGACAAAAAACAGTCCAAGGAGCACACATTCCTTCCCTGGTCCCATTATCCACAGCATGTTGTGCTGTCATTTTCTTTGTCCATAAGAAGGAATGCCAATTTGTTAAAGATATTTTGGAAATAGCCTCCATATCCCATTCTCCCTCTAATCTCCTTGCCTAGTCCCAGTGGAGAAACAAACTAGATTCTAAATAATGGAAACCATCAGAATAAGCCCTGAAAGGTGATGAATGTTTCCAGGGAATAAGTGGGCCTCTCGTTCTTCAGCAAGTTTGTGGTTTGAGTGGGTTGCAGAAAGAAGGAAGGCACAAAGCAAGAATAGCAGCAGCGGTGGGAAAGTGGACCTCAGTGTAGTAATGTCACGTCTTGCTAGTAGTTTCCAAGAATGTCCAAAATACACATATTTCTATCCCCAGTGCACAGAGAACCATTTAAAAATTGCTTTATTGCTTCCATGCCAGGTGGTCTGATAAACATAGACAGAGGAAGGACTGCTCCATGTGTACCCTTAGAAACAAATGCCTGGTAAGCACAGCATTCCCTAGAAGGGCTGTATGAATTAGAAGCCCTCTAATCAGGTACAAATGCAGAGCAATTCACTGCCAGCATGCCAGAGTATGACACTGGGTGTTGCTATTTGACAAATCAAAACTCAAGGCTCTAATTCTTACTAACAAACCAGGATACAGTTCCAATTCGATATGAAGAAAAGATGAGAAGCGTCAAACATTGGAACAGTTTTCCCAGAGGAACTGAAATGTCTGTCCTTGGAGGTTTTCAGGACCCAACCAGACAATGCCCTCAGCACTGAACTGCTTCTAGTTCAGTGTTGACTTCAACAGGAGGTTGGACTGGAGATGTCTGAATGATTCTGTGCTAATATTCTCTTCTCTGCATACCGCGACTAGGCCTAAAACGGATGGGTTGTCCTTGTAATACTTTGTTGACACCCAATATTTGGATGCCAGAGCTACTCTGTGAGCTGATGTGGCATGGCAAAGCAACCTGTTCCAATGCTTTCTCCTACTCTCACCTATTCAAATGCCACAACAAAAGTCTCAGGCTCCTGGATCTTGCCAGACAGTTCCACCAGGACATATGAATACAAAGGATAACCATTCAGGTACAGTCCCAGGTCATGCTAGCTAGATCTTCATTACCCTCCCAGTGCCAAAGATTCCCTTAGAGCCAGAGAATACGTATGAATTGTGCTTGATGTCCTTTGGAAAACTTGGTGGTACTGAGCAAAATTTGTTACTGCTCACAGCTATATTGTGCGAAATGAAAATATGTTGCCTCATGACAATTGTAGCTCAAGAAGTTTTAGGCCAGCCTCCCTTTGCAAATTATATCCTGGAAGACACAACATAGTCCCAGACATGTGTCATTCCAGTACAAATAATCCATACAGAAAACCTCTTCTCTAGAACAGAAAGATCAAGCATCCAAATGCCTGCTCCCACAATATGGAAATGCAGTTTAGTAACTACATTAAGAACCAGCTGAAACCAGTTCAACACATCAGTAATACATTTTTATTTAGAAGTAATGCGTTGTTTGTACTGATAACATCAAGAAGCATAACCACTTCAAACAGGTGAGGTTTCTTGGAGGTTTCCACACTTGAAAGTGGTCTACATCTCAACAAGGCCCAGTACAAAGCCAAAAAGTCACTATACTGCAATTTACAGACAACCCCTCTGCACACTCAGTTGTGCTTAGCTGAGCCTGTTTCTAATAGCAATACAAGGGACTTGCAAAGCTACAGCTAGAAGTAGCATCCCATTGCAAAACCCACCTACAGGATTTCATCTATGCCAAGGCAATCAAATTTTAATGTTTTCTGCACAGGTGTTCTAGAAATACCTATCATCATAGTACTTAGTACATAGTACTGTGGCAGTAAAAAGTATGAAGTATGCAAAGGAATATATGAAGAAGAGGTCTACCACTAACTTCAGGACACTGGAAACAACATTGGAAGAGCCAGGTAACTTGTTTTTTTTCATGATTGCCATTTCAGAGAGACCCACAGATACACACACATGCACACACGTCAGCAAACTATACATTGGGGAACTACAGGCTGGTCAGAGTGAGTCCAGGGGAGGGACACAAAGATGACCAGAGGGTTGGAGCACCTCTCCTGTGAAGACAGCCTGAGAGAGTTGGGGTTGTTCAGCCTGGGCTGAACAGGCTCAAGGGAGACCTTATAGCAGCTCTCCAGTACTTAAAGGGGGCCTACAGGAAAGATGGGGAGGGACTTTTTATCAAGGAGTGCAGCAATAGGATGAGAGGTAATTGTTTTAAACTGAAAAAGGGTAGATTTAGATTAGATATTAGGAAGAAATTCTTTACTGTGAGGGTGGTGAGACACTGGAACAGGTTGCCCAGAGCAGTTGTGGATGTCCCATCCCTGGAAGTGTTCAAGGCCAGGTTGGATGGGGCTTTGAGCAACCTGGTCTAGTGGAAGGTGTCCCTGCCCATGGCAGGGAGGTTGGTACTAGATGATCTTTCAGGTCCCTTCCAACCCAAACCATTCTATGATTCTATGATTCTACTTCACAATTGATATGGTTTTTGACCTCACAGGATTGGAGATGTCATGGGTCATGCAGAAAGGTGATCTAGCTGAGGTAACAGGTGACTTGGATTTTCAAAAAGTTCATGTTAATGTCCCTCATAAAAGCCAAAGTGAACTGCCAGGAAATAAAGGAAATGATCATTTAATAAATCAGTTAGTGACTACAGTAATAAAAAGTGGGAAGTAACTCCAGAAGCATTTATGCTTGGGACTTGTAGATTTGAGTATTTATCTACAAAAATGGAGAGTAGAAAGGTGGCAGTTTATTGATATTAAATTACTTATGATCACAGAAGTGGAAAACAGCTGCAAAAGGACCTTGTAGAGTACTGATTGACCAGATAAAGCAACAAGGGAATTTCAAAGTCAAATGCAAAATAAAAATACAGTCTGAACCTCTCTAATGAGGTCAGAACTAGTTACTAAGAAATGACATTACTGGTTCTCTTTCTGGAACTGATCACAGGTTCTCTTTTTTGAACTACTGCATTTAGATCTGTATGAACAGTAATGCCATGTTCAGTTTTTGCCAAGGCAGTGAACTGAACTTTCAAAATTATAAGGAAAGAATTATCCTTTTCTTATTTCATAGGACCAAAGACACAGATCATTGAAAACCAAAAAATAATATAGCTGAAGTATCACTATATGTTCTATATTCCTATATGTTCTATATGTCCTATTCTTACACTCCTCTCAAGGCACCCACTACATACCTCTGGCACAGACCTTGTCTGACCTACTACAGTCATTGTTACAGAAGAGATTACTCCTTCTGAAATGTGGACAAGTGCTCAGTAAAACTTTCAGATGTACGTAGGTACTCTTCCCTGAATGGAAGGTTCAAGAAGCACCTAAAGTATTTTTGAAATTTTGTGCTACAGTATTAATATAGTATCACACAAGAATCTGAATTTCTAACAGGTGAAAACAAGTAAAGCAGGCTGACAATGATACGTACTAAGCATTAGCAGGTAAACTGCTAGGTGTCAAACACACAGAAGGTATTGTCAACTGTAGTAATTACCACACGACCCTTCCTAGGTTCTGAAATTGCTGTTTATGTTTTAGTTCAAGCAAAGTGAGGAAATAAAAGTATACCAATAAAAGTGGAATTATCTTGTATTCTCTCATTTTAGGAACAGAATCTGCAGCTCTTCAAACTGACCGCTAGGTATGCTTTCAGCCACAAGCAGGAAGCTCCCTCTTGTTCTGAGGTGAATGAACAACTTTCTGCCAAACCAGAAAGGTTGGAGAAAAAGAAAGAAAATTATTATGTAACCTTATAGTTATTTTAAAAACAGATGGAACTCCAGGAGAACAGGAGGTATTGCTGCTGGACATCCAACCTTCAGTATACCATTCTCTATTCTTTCCCTTTTCTTCTTTGTTTTACGATAATAGACAGCTGACACAAATGTTAAAAATGTTAAAAGTCACCCAAATTATACCAGATTAGTACAAAACCATCTCATTTATTGAGTGTTCTTATTTTCCAGTAGAAGCCTCAGTATTTCTATTTATCTCCAATCATGAAGTCTGTCTTAATGTTTACTTTGCAAGTGTTAGGAATAGAGACATAACTGGAAGAAAGAAGACATTAGAACAAAGAAAAATCAGCTCAGACCAACTTCACACACATCTCAGCAAGAGATAATAGCAATGGATTGGTTTATTACACTGAGAGTACAGCTTTGCTTTTGGCATCTTGTCTGTATATAGCAAATATACATATTTTCATATTATAGCTTATAAGTAAATTAAGAGGCAGTTTGGGGGAAACTGTTCAAAATTTTGCCATCAAGCTCTCAGCCTCAGAATCAACAAATTAAGAGGCATTTTATTATTTCTTTGGATTGTGCATCAGGAATTGCTAACCTCTGCACCTTCTCTAATAGCCTGTTATTTTCCTGAAAAGGCTCTCTTGATATTCTCTTAACTAGACAAATTCGTCAATGTTATCAATTACTGGAAATACCCACCAATATTACATTAAAAAAAGACAAAGCACCTAATTTGTTAAGCAATCGTTGCAAATATCCAGATTAAAAAGTCAACAGCTTTTGTGAAACAAGGCACTCTGTGTTTTCAAAGCATTCAAGAAATACTATGCAAATGGCAAGTATTTTCATGCTATAAGGTTGGAAGATGCTCAATGTTACAGCAACATTCAGGTAACTCAATCAGTCCAAGCAAATAGACATTAGTAAGTTTTGAAACATACTATTTCCCTTCAGAATTTTAAAGGAAACAGATGGGACAGGATGGGAAGAAATCATATGCTGAGCATCATGTTCTCCTGTTATACCTTGTAAATTTAATCTTGTGAGAGTGAACTATAGCTGCTTAAATCCAGGATAAATTTACAAGGAAAATTTCTCTACTGTTGCTCAACAGGCTTCATTACTTACTCACTTTAACTAACTGTAGCAAGGCTTTTGACACAGCCTCCCGTAGCATCCTTACAGTCAAACTGGTGACTAAATAGACTGGATAGAAAGTTGTCTAGACTCTCAGGCTCAAACAGTTGTGCTTGGGCATAGCAAATCCAACTGACATCCTGAGGGATGAATACTAGGGCCAATATTAGTTGTGGCTTTATAACCTAGATGATGGGACAGAATGCACTCTTGACAAGCCTGCAGATGATACCAAATTAGAGATTATAGAGAGCCATTGCTCAGAGGGAGCTCAACACTTGAGAAACAGGCTGATGAGAACCTCATGAACACCAAAGGTAAATGCAGCATCCTGTACCTGCACAGGTACTCCACCTCAACAGGACAGGCTGGATACTGACAGGATAAAAAGCAGTGCTGCAGAAAAAGACCTGGGGATCAGAGTGAACAACGTGAATCAGCAGCATGTCCTTGCAGCAAAGGTGGCCCACAGCACACCAGGCCGTATTAGCAACAGTGTGGCCAGCAGGCTAAAGCTACCTAATGGAAAAGCAGAGAAGATGGTGCCAGGCTCTTAAAGGTGCACAAACAAAGTGCAAGAGGAAACATTAGAAATTCTGATACATATAAGGAAAAAAATTCCTCATGGTGAAAGCGATGAACCACTAAAACAGGTTGCTCAGAGAGGTAGTGGACTCTTCATGCTTGGGGATGTTCAAGAATCAGCTGGACAAGCCCTGAACAACCTGCTCTAACTGGACCTGCTTTGAGGTCCCCTGGCAGGGCTAGGTAGCCTCCAGAAGTCCCTTGCATTCTTATTCTGTATTTGTCTATGATGATTATATTCAGACTCTACATATTAGATGATGAGGTAAGATCCATGTTCTTAAAGCAAAATTCTCAATTGAATTAATCTGTGCAAGGTAAACAGCTGTCCATTCAAAATGAGGATGAAACTAATAATTTTCATTTGACCAAATCCAAGTGTTTCTCAAAGTCCTCATTGAAATGAAGTATAATAAGAATTTCAAGCACTTAAAATGGCCTATTGTTTATACTTGTTTGTTAGCAGTCAAATAATTTCTTGAAAACACTTTATTATTTTTCAAATATTTGCTAAGTTTGCCATTAGCTTCTGCTACTCAGTATGATAGAAGATTTTGTCCAGTTTTGGACATCCTCCCCACCCACACTCAGTGCAAGATCCTGATGAACTTGAGCAAGTACAGTGGAAGGATGTCAGGGGGATGAAGCACTTGCTCTGTGAGGAGAGGCTGAGGAAATGGGGCTTTTTCAGCCTGGAGAAGAGATTAGTCTTGGGGTCCCAACAGCAGCCTTCCGGCTATCAAAACAACAGAGCCAGGCTCCATCCAAGCACAGCTGAACGACACGCAATGGTCATAAATTGCAACAAGGCAGGTTCTAACCGCAAATAAAAGGGGGGTGGGGGTGGAAATTACAATTAAGCATTCTAACCGTTTGAACAGAGAGGTTATGAAATCAGTTTTTGGAAGTTTTCCAGACTAGCTCAAAGGCCTGAGCAATCTGGTCTGAATGCAGAGTTGACTGCGTTTTAAGTAGAACGCTGGACTACAGATGTCTCTTGGTCCCTTCCACTTGGATTCTTATGGTGCTGTCATCAAATTGGACATCCAGCATAAAAATAACCTAGCACTTTATTTAGATCAAAAGATGCAGTATTTGTGAGGGAGCCGAGATAACTTTTGGCTAGCCATCACAAACACTACTACATTAATCACTGCCAGTCAACAAGAAAACTCTCATAAAAGGCAGAAAAGATTCAGATAGTACGAAAAACATCCAAGCTGTATCAGACTTGACCATACTACAGAAAGCAACATCACAGTAGGTCTTGCACTTCCACAAAAGACATGGTCTCCTCTTCTTCCATAAACATTTTGCTGGAATGCCTTGCCAACAGCCCATGTGCACTGCACCTCACCTTTTTTTTTTTTTTTGTTAACAGCACAATGTCACTAATGTCACGTTCCTCTTTATGGCTCTTTTAGACAATGCAGATTTTGTCACCTTGAATTGCAATGCAATACTCAGATTATTTGCTTCATAAGATTATTTTCCCATACATTGAAATAGCGAGAGGTACATTCTGTGTATTTAAGAGATTAACAGATTTTATTGTCTTCTAAAATATTTTGCAATACAGAGACCCAAACCAGTAATTCCTGACAATTTTAGTAATCATCTTGTGGATGAACAATTATGTTGATAAGTTTTCCTTGACAGACACATACATACATCCATTTTCTAAGCTTGCACATTTTGATTCATTGAAAATGATGACTAAATATATCTATAAGCTCAAAAAGCAAACGATAAAGTCCAAGACTACCAACAGTGTTTTATAGTTACCTCAAAATAGATTTGTTAGCTTCATTACAGTGTAGCTTTCTAACATAGCATATCTACTTACCTGATACCTAGGGTTTTTTCTTAAACACAAATCTGCTGTAATTTTACAACCCAGTTTTAAATGTCACAAATGCATACTATTTGATACGATTACAGATGACTGAGTTGTAACTGCAAACAAATGTAGATTTTACAGTGTTCTGCTACAATAATCCATGTAAGGACTAAAACTAGTTTATATTTTGACCCACAAATTTATCCACAAATACTGATTTTGGGTATGTTAGTGTATTTACTGTACTTCTGAAAACCTAATCATAGAATATTTCATCCATGGTACAGTAATGAATATGGCAGGAAAGCAGATTTAAATATACCTATAATTTAAACTCTTAAAACAGTCTAAATCTTATTGACATCAAAAGGCTTGATAGCTAGTAGCCATGCTCTTTATATTTTGGAATATCAAATTATATGTACATATACACAACATAGATAGTCTCTTAATAAAAAGCATTTAGTCTATTTTACAGTCTTCTCTGTTCAAAAAATTAAGTCTTCACAGACTTAACATTTCAAATCACCCAAAAATCATGAACAGTTTAAAGGAGAGGGTTTTTTCTCTTCCCCCTCCACCCCCCCGCAAACATGTGCTAGAAATAGCTACTCTTCTGGGGCTTATGTATAATTTATCTTTCTTTTGAGAGCCATTTAAGATCTAGATGGAAAACTCTTAGTTTAAGTGTCAAACCACTTAAACAACATTCATAATAGGATCCCAACCCATGGCACCTGCAGATATCTCTGCTACAAATAACCTTCTGTAACAGATATTTATTAAATACAGTATTTGTTTTACAACTTCAAGCCATGCTGACAACATAGAAAGATTACTACAACATGGAAAGAGTTTTCATTCAGTCAACTGGTGACTCAATCTAAGTCATAATTTAAGTATTAATTGATAAATTCAAGCATACAAAAAGGTGCTTAACTACATAGCATTTAAATAAAAAAATACTGCATCTTTCAGACATTGCTAAGAACAAATAGAAAATTAACTATAATAATCTTTAAAATTCAAGTTGCAAGTTACTGAAGGTCACTTAAAATAACTGATTAAACAAAAGTGAGCATAAGCCACATACCTAGGATAGGATGAGGCACAAGCATAGAAAATGCAAAAATGTTTAGGAGTCACAATAACAGACCATGTGGGAAGAAAAAGCTTAAAAAGTATTTTTCCTATCATACTATTTTTTCAACCTACCCCCTTTCCTCTGCGTTGTGCACAATGTGTAAAAACAATGTCAAATTATTAGTTCAAACTTTTGTCTTTAAATCATCACAATTTCAGCATCAAGCTCTCGCCTTTTCATTAAAATATATACATTCTATACATCATTCAGCTTCCTCTTGCTTTAAATATATACTGTACAGGCCTACAGAGCTTTTGTAACACTTCTTTATTAACCTTGTCCTTTGTCACTGGATTGGTTCTACATAGTTTGCTGGGTATAACCCAACTTGTCCATTATCCAGACGTCCTTTGCACCATCCCTGCTCATCTTCATTCTCCATTTTAGTTAACTCATCCCCTGCAAAAGGAAGGAACATTGTTAACAAGCTGTAACCTTTTAAGTAACAACAGGAAGATAATTTGAGTTATCTACGTCTGCTTTTCTTCTCCTGCCCACCTCAGGCCCCAGTCTCCCTTCTTTGCTCTTCACGCTTTTGATACCAAGAATGCCACTTAGAGATTTACATATGGCTCCCAATTTCACAAAAATAGGAAGAAGCAAGCTACTTTGAAGTGAAAACGTCACATTGATGGCATTTCAAAAAGGTCATAGCATTTTTTTTAAAAGCATAATAAAGAATGCAAACTTTTGAAGTTATATACAGTGTTATTTCACTATAAGATCAAATACTCCCTTATCTCTAAAGGGTGTGAACAAAGATAGTTGTGGATAGTACAACTACCTCTAAACAATCAGAATAATCCTACATTTTTGGTGCTCAACAAAAAGTCAGTGCAAGTGAAATAAATGTTTCATTAGGCTTACTGTCAATATATACTCTTTGAAGAGTTTGTGCAATATAAGGAGGAAAATGCTATGTTCGTGGAATACAAGGAGGAAAATGCTACAAACATTAAGACATGGCAGTCAAATTCTCTTGAATTATATTTGCAGCTTTTGAGTATACCACTACTAAGTTGTGATGTAGAAAGATTTAAAAGAATCTTATACCTTACACTTTGTTACATCTCTCTCTCCTTTTCTTATCTTTTTAAGAAATATAAGGATTGGGATTTTACTTTCTCTTTTATTGCTTTGGCTTTATACTGCTGGAAGCTGATGTAGCTCCAGAAAAAATAACTAAGAAATTTCTCGCTAACTTACACGGCAAAAGCTGACACTGATTATCCATTCAGACATTTATGAACTATAACATAACCTCATTCTGACTGTCATTCATATCTAATCTTGTACATCCTCAGGAAATACTTTAGCATTAGAGAGGCTGCAGACTCCAAGATGCTGTATGTGAACAAATGAATGTCCACCTCAGCTAGGCAAAAATGGCAAGACTAATTAACAATTATTTCCTCATGTACAACTTATTTGTGTCAAATTATTTCCCTAGATAAAACTGATTTGTGTTTCATCTTAGTTAGCAATAGGAAATACATGCTGAAGATATTAACCACTTAGTACAGTCCCAAATGACTATAAATACACATTCTTGGTATAATTTAGGAGAACAAAAAGTAGCCTAGGGACTATCAGTTCTTTGGTAGAAACAGACAAGCTTCATATTCAGTCTTCTCAGATATATACCTTCTATAGCTCCTCTGCTGGCTAAAAAAAGTTGAAGTATCATCTGCTCTAGTTTGTAAGTTTACCAGATAACTAATTTGTTCATTGTTATGAACAAATGTTCGGCACTATGGACAGTTTGCAATTTTTTTCCACCGTTTCTAGCACTGCAGAATGAGAATTTCAAGCTTTCCTGCCACTTCTATGAAGTGTATTTTAATAAAGAGTGAAAACAATGACTATCAAAGCCACACTGCATTAACAGTAAGCCCCAGTGCAGTTGCACTTGTATTAACGGCTAGGACTTGATGACACTTAAGTGTCATCTGCACAACAGTTATAACGAAAACAGGTCTTTAACAACTGCAATAAAGATAGCATATACAATAACACATTTTGACAACATCGCATGGCCTACATTTACTGTAGATATTTATTCTTAGCCATGGCAGACACACAGTAGCGTGAGCTAGACATATGGTAGATGGTTGCGTACCATCCTGTTACACAATTATAAAACCTCTCATAAGATATGAATAAACAAAGTTACTCTTCCTCTTTGGAAGCCTCCTACAGTTGTTTGCCAAGAAAAAAGAAAAAGACAGATGTATAAAGTATTCCGCTAATAAAAAGAAGTTTCGTGTATTAAAGTACATTTAATGGACCCTGTGCAGAACATATATACTACAGCTTGTACCTAGAAGTGATCACTAAAGCTTTGTAGGCAAATTCTTTGAATATCCAAGGAAATCTCATCTGAGAGTATCAGCATACATTTAAACAGATCTCTACAATGCATTAATCCTCTGCTGACAGCTGCTTCGGAGTCTAGGCATAGTCTACATAGGAGCACAGGAGTGAGTACATTTTAAATTGACTCTTGCATGACCTGGTGAATTTTTTTCCTTAGTCTTTTGTATGTTCAGTTTCAACCCAGGCACACTGACGCTTCTGCCTAAAACCAACATTTGACTGTAGCCATTCTGTAATTCAGCTTCTGTAAGGGGATTCATAGTTGATCATGTGATCCCTTTCCTACAATTGATACAATTAGAAAATTTGGTGTTAAAACATATTTTAAAGCTCTTCCTTCAGAGGTATTAAGCTGTTTTTAAGTTAAGCCTACATATGTCTCTTACAGTTCATACTTCCTGTACTTTATTTATACAGACCTCACACTCAGAACCACTTGGTTCAAATAGTTTAATGCAAGTCACACAGCTGGTACTAAAGCACAGAGTGCCTAACTTTGTATTTAATCCTTACATCTGTGTATATAAACATTGCATAGTTTTGCCACCAAAAGGCTTGTTACTGTAAACCCTTGGAATGCTATCCTGTTGCTTGAGAGGCACAATACATATATTTCAAGAGGATTAGCACACTTCCATCCCCTGCTGAAAAAGGAGCAGTTAAAGTCTACAGAATGAAGAATAATTTTAGCTGCTGTGCATTCCAGAGAAAGCTCCAGATGTTTTGTTATTACTGGCCTTCTGTCAGGGCACAGTTCAGCAAAAGTTAATGGACAAACCAATCCGGGTCTTCTCTCTGGAAACCTACAATACTACAAAGAAGAAGAGTCAGATGTATGGAGTTTCACTACTGAAAAAGAAAGGAGGTGAGTAGAAGGCGGAAGTCCCACCACCTCACTTGAGGTACTTTTTGGTTTAAAAAACAAACTGCATTTATAACATGACCTGGAAACACACTGTTCTGAGCACCACCTTTCTCCATAAGCAGAATGGAAGTCTAACAGTTCACCAAGTAGCTATTGACTTGATTACTATATTAACATCTAAGACCCACTGTAGATGGTATAGAAGCAGCATACTTCTTACGAACCCCAGCTGAAAGGGAAGTAGAACCAAAAGTTTTCTCAAACTCTCTTTCAGCACGTGAATCCTGTTTTTCCTCTCAGTCAGTCATTACAGGAGAAGGGAGTAAATGACAAGCAAAAAGGAAGAGAGACAAGATCAAAGAGATTGCCTATCTCATTTTCACAAACTGAAGTTCTGTTTGCTTTTGCTAAACCACTCCTGCAATCTTGTTCTGGAATTCCTGGTTGGTAAACTTTTTATGTGCAATTCTGGGCAAGACAGTAGAACAACAGAGTTTGAAAGGCACAGACTGGCTGTGGATATCACCTTTCATCACTAGAGGGTGCTGCCTCCGGGCTGGCCAGGTTATGAAAACCTTGAGTCTTCTATTTCGGGGGCTGAGTGAACTGCCCAGGCACTCGCCCAGTGCACAACGGCTGGTAGAACTAGCCCAGACAAACTGGAGGCAGCAGCATCCATGGCATGCAGCCATCATGCCCTTGTGCCAACTTCATATGTGTGGAAACATACTGTGGCGTGGGTCTCTCCTGTCAGTTGCCTCTATTCTGTTCTCTTGACTCCTATAGCAATGAGGTAAAACGGGAACATGGTTTATGGCTCAAGGGAAATGCAACATCCTAAGAAGCGAGATATATAGTAAGTGTTCCCTAATATAATGCAAGACAAAAAAACCCAAACAAACCACCAGGTAAAGACAGTTACTGTGCTTAACATACACTGACGGGGGATGGAAGGAGAGAGGAAAAAAATTATCTGTCCATGGCTAAGTTTTCAACCTTGTTAGCACTGTAGGAAGATGGAGGCCAAAAAAGGGATGCTTCCAGTTTAAACAGAAACAATATCAGATGATGAGATATTGTTTTAAGGTTAGCTACTGTAGTCTTTTCCTTTAAAAAGTAGATAACTTTGTGGGGTTGCCATTTCTAGACAGCTAAAAGCAGCAGCTATTACTGTTACCAACTAAGAAAAGGAGGAGATAGGATTATCAGTTCTGCGCCTCATTTTGTTTAACACAAGGTGGTAAGAAAGGAATATCCCAAACAGATGCATCCCAACATATTCCAAACAGATTAGTTGTTGCTTCCAAACAGGGGATACTAAGAAGCACTATCAAGAGGGGTGAGGGTTAGATATGATCCTGTAAGTGGAGTTATACTATCAGAGAAACAGATTACTTCAGGAAATTAAAGCTGAAGAGGAAAATTCCCCCACCCTTTCTCCGTTTGATAAATATTTTAAGCGAATCCTGTAAACTTACCAGCTTTAAAACTGAGTTCATCTTGCTCTTGGCCCTCATAGTCATAGAGTGCACGTACTCTCACCTCCATTGCAGGAGAGGTATCTTCATCAAATGGATTAGTGTCTCCATTTGCATCAGTGGAAGAGAAGGGATTGTTGGACTCTTCATCAGACCAATCTGTAGGGTAGCTTTGGTTTTTTTCATAGCTGCTAACACTGAAAACAATTTTTAAATTATTCTTTTCCACTCTTAAAATAGGAGACTAGAAATACCACTAAGATATCAGTTCCCCTAATTAAGCTTAAACTCCACTTTAAGGCCCAATTTTGAAGCCTTATTTCTGGTATCTGCTCACCTATCTTTAGCTGACAATGCCTCATTCAAAAAAAAAAAAAAAAAAGGGGCATTCTTGCAATACATTTACAAAGTTAGAAAAAGGAAAAAAAAAAGATAAAGACAACCTCCCCACAAACTCCAAAGACTTCTCTATTGAGAAATCTATATAATCCATGGGATTATTTACTCTAGAAAGGTAAAAGGTATGCAGATAGCAGATGAGAGGAGTTATCTGGTTTGGAATAAGACATTTAAATTGCTTCGCAGAACCTTCCTCCCAAATCTCTATGCACCTCTGCAGTAGCTTTCAACACTTTTTGTACGTTGCAATCCACCAATAAAGAAACTTCATTATACTGCAACAACTTGATCGTTTAAAGAAAAGTTCACTGTTAAGCATGCACATGCCATTTAAGAGAGTGGTATGACATCCCTAGTGTGTGTATTGAAGTAACAGGCAGCTGTTTGAGAAGGTCCTAAATAAAAAGAAAGCAATCGTAAAAGCAGATTTATTCAGCGAGAACACGCAGAGCAGTAAAGCTCCAGAAGCAGTTTCACTAGAAAAACCTGTCAGTTCAAACATTTTATAGGACTGGTAAGGGAAGGAAAAAAGCAACAGCAGTTCTGTTAGCAACTGCCAATAACCCCAGTAGTTTCAAACCAAAGATCAAGGCAACAGATATGGCATCTGTTAGGAAAGACGAGTTAGGTTACAGTGTTGCTTACATAACCGCTTAAAAGGTCTTCATGCACTGACCGGCACAGTGTTACAGAAACCAAAAATAGAAAACCCTGGACAGAGAAAGTACAAGTGTGAAAACAATTAAAAAACAACATTTCACCAACTTTTTGATCTTATTGTCCTCCTTTTCACTGACAGTACTCCCAGTATCTTCTTCATCTTCAAAGGGATTGTAACTTGATTGTACTGACTGCACTGTGTTACTCTGGACACTAAGACTGCTAATTTGGAAAAGAAAGAGCATTATGGCGACCCTGTCTGTTTAAGAGTAGAACACTGTCACTGGTGTCCCAGTAAGCAGATTCTTAGCAGACCCCTTGTCCAGCCAAAAAAACACCCAAACAAACAAAACCCCAAACGTTTATCCAGTGTAGCATAAGATCCAAAAAAATTCGGAAAGTTTCACATATGATACATTCCTCCAGAATTAGAATATCCTTTGTGGACCATAATTTCTTTTTCTTACTGCCTGCAGTAAAAGGCAGCGTGATTTTTCCCGACAGTTTAATTCCTTTCTAAAGCAGCTGCTGTTAACAGTTTTGTATTAATCACATCCAGAATTCTGAAGTGAGTCAATGTTTTGCAAGCTAAGATATCAAAGTATAATTGTCATTTCTAGAGATGGGAAGATAGCAACAGACTAACTACTTCTCATGAAATTTGGTTTTCTTTAATTCCCAGTGGAAATAGAACTGTAAAACAGAGAATTAATTCCCAAAATATTTTGTGAGCTGCAGAAACACATCACTAAATGCTCACAGATAATTATCATTTGGTTGGACAGCGACTTCTTGATCCCATAGAGCTTAGTGTACTTGAAGATAACAAGCCTTCCCAATTAATCTTTTAAGGCACGAAAAAAAATACCTGCTATGTTTGTTAGGCTGTGAAACTTGATCTCCTGTCTGATTAATACCAGTCAGAGTCACTCCATCAGAAGCCTTCTTCTTTTCTCTTCTACTGAGAGTGCGGTTCAGATCTGCAGACCACTCCTATCAATGAATGCAAACCATGACTGAGAAGTTTAATTAAACAAGTAATTATCACATTTAATTTTCAGACTGAGTTATGGAACATACATCTATACATACAACAGTACAAATAATTATTACAGATAAGTTACTCTAAATGTTTGTTACAGTTCTCATCTAGTTCCTACCCTAGCAATGCAAACAGGTATCTGTGCTACTCACAAATCCCAAGGTTACCTGTACTTCCCTGCTTAGTATTCTGAACACCTTGAAAAGACTTAAAATACCAGACATCTGGCAGACAACTGGAGAAATCAAAGGGGTTGGCCAGTGCAGCTCTTTAGAAGTTGTACTGAGAGGGCTCACTGTTTCAAATAATGCCAAGACATCTGGCTTTAAGAGGTAAACCTAACATTTAATTTAAAAAGGTATTATAATCTAATTTAAGACAGGTCTTACTTCATAGGTCATTCTTGGAGCACTTCTTGAGAAGCAGCTCATTTTTAAAGTCATTGTATATCACACCTCCTGTCCCTAAGATCTGAGCCCTTAAGGTACTTCACTCTAGATTTAGAGAAATTTATTGGCCTTAAAAGCCATCCATAAGAGTTAAGGCTCAAATCAACGTAACAGTTGACAAGACTCATGATGCCATTTGTAAAGTATCCTCTCCTTGATGTTTTGAACCATTCAGATGTTTCAGAAGTCAGACAGACGGGCATGATGAGACCTAAACAGAACTTCTACCTTTGAAGTCAAACTAAGACACATACTGATATAAAGTACGAACCAACAGAGAACAAACTGAATGCAAGCAAATATCCTGTGCTGAGACATGTTTCATCTCAGAATCCTTAAAGGTAAAAAAAAAATTTTAAAAAAATCAGGAGATAAATGCCACCTTTTGTATAGCGAATTAAGTATTTTTAACAGGAAACGAAGATTTTGGAAGTTGCTATTACTACTGGTTTATACATGGTAGCACAGCCAGTCAGTTTTCAGTGATTTCTGGGCAACTTCTCAGAGATGCCTCATTATTTTAACTTTGTACAAATACATATTGGATTTCTGAGTTACCATAGTTTAAAAGACCACTGACCTAAGCATATTTGCAGTTTATAATGCAATTTCATATTCATTTGATCATGACTTTTTTTTTTTTTTACTTACGTCATCCTTGTAGCATGTAAATGAGAAAAAGCTTGATTAGAAAAATAGTAACAACAGTATTTGATCTATTAATTATAATGCTTATGAAAGGATGGTAATTTCTCCACACAGAAGTGACTGTAGTTCAGTGTTTCAGGCAAAGAAATTCTACAGTACTATTTTGAGTTTTCTTTCTCAAACCTTCTAATCTAAAGTTACTCAATATTTTAAAAACAAGTGATTTTCCATTACAGTTAATAAGAGAACAGTGAACATGCCAGAGTTGATGCTTGCACTCCATTAATTTAATGCCTAACATTATTTCAACTAAACCCATGATTCTGGTCAGACAGACTCATCCCAATCCCAGCTATTCAATACTGTGGTAGTATGATCTGCACTGATACATTTTGGTACCTGTTTCTTGCAGGCTGTGTTAGCAGAACACTACTTTAAAAAAAAAAAAAATCCTTTCTTTTGAAGATGGCGTTCAGCAATACAATTACCAACTGGTTCAAGGTGGAACGTTTTTAATATAACAGTATTGAAAAAAAATTAGTTAAGACATATAAATACCAATTTTCAGGACTGATTGAAGTATTTAGTTCAAACTTCAGTCTTTGCTGCCTACAGTATAATTACCTTCTAACATCAAGGAGGTTCAAACTGATATCAGACACCAAAGGGGAGAATTAAAACATATAGGATAACGTATACAGGTGTCAACGGTGTATCAACTAAAACACAGCTTACTAATGACTTCAGTAATGACTTTAGATTTTAAAAAAAATAAATCACCATAGACTTTTCTCTTTAAATAGGTGCCTGATATAATCACCTCCAAAAGTTGGGGGATAAGGACAGCCCAATGGAAATCAAGAAAAGAAAACTACTATGACTTGTAAAAACAAAAATATTCACTGCTGGAAGCCTGAATTTACGAGTTACACCAGAAAAGAATAGAACAAAAAGCAAAGAGGAAAAAACAGAACAAGTCTGGGTTTTAAGTATTCTGACCTTACCTCAAACTGAGGCCAATTCATTGACATCCCTGGACCTTGATTAGCTCTAAACCACCGCAAGTCTTCAACAGCATCTGCTGTTTTGATATTCTGTTCCAGTTCACGGTAGATATTTTTGTAACTGCAAAACAAATTTGTCTTCAAGTTTAGTATAACATTTAGAAACATGGCAAATCCCCTAGTCAGATTAAAAAAAAAAAAAAATATTTCAAAGTTCACAATAATGTTGAAAAAACTTAGAACAAGACAGCCATTTTAAAACTCTGACAGACTTATTAACTGCCTGTAAAAAAGGAAGAATAGTCCAAACAAATAAGTTTGCTGAAAGTTCACAAAAAGCACAAAATCCTTATTTGCCAGATTTTAGAATTATGACTCTTGTATAAAGTAACTTAATTGGCTGTTGTTAAATGTCAGATTTACATAGGAATGTATTTAAATTAATGAATGCCAATCTTGAAGTTTCTTGAATTTAAAAGCTTGTCTACAAGACAGTAGAAACTGTTTTTGTGATAAGTTGATAGCCTTCTGTGAAAACTCCCATCTTAATCCAATGAGAATAATAAATCATTATAAAAATAAATATCTCAAACCTTAAGCGGAGTTAGAGAACTTTCCTATGCAGGTATATCTGCTAACTGCTTTTATTGTTTTAAATACTCTCTGATTTTACTAACTGTACTTTTTATACAAAATATCAAATACTATAAAAAAGAACCTTACTACTTTTACTTATCTCTTAGTCTAATTGTTTTTCGTTAAAATTGCGTTCTCCTAAGTATTTTACAGAATAGAAGTAATGTTGTAGATATAACTTTGATTCCCTGATCCTCGACTATGCACAGGAGTTATTAGCTCTACAGACTGTGACTACAAGTGCAATTGCTTTATACTAAAAACCCCAATATGGTGCAATATGGAACTCTGAGTATAAAGAGGTCTTAACACAACAGCTGCAAGGCTTAAAATAAGAGACACAGAACTGCTAGTGTGTATTCAAGCTAGACAGAATTTGGGAAAAATCCTTCCACACCAAGTCACACAAAATTTAGAATTAGAATACATTAGTACTACACCGTCAAGGAGCCAAGCTTCCTCAAAATATACTTCCAAATTTCTCAATTTCTATATATTACTGGACCGCTTTAACATGTATGCGGTATGGTTTTTATTCTACATCCATGGCTCTTTAAATGTATTTAAGCAATAAAGGCACATCTTTTGAGAAAGAGAATAAGTAATTTTGAATGACTCACTAGCCATCAGTTAAATCAACAATTAACTGGAGGTCTACATCTGTGGAAAACAGGGCAGGGCTGTTTTCTGGACTGTGCTCTTCTGCATTATTAGTCTTAAAGTTAAAAATCAGACTTCCTTTTGGGGGTTTATTCTATACTTTTTATCTCTGGGTATTCAAAGAGGCAGAGGTAAGGAAACAGATAAACAGTTACAGTTCTGGTTTTATCCTAAGAGTTCTTTTCTTTGTTTGCACCTTATTAACATACCATAAGACACCACTCTTGAACCTCCTAAGTATCTTAAGAGGAAATCATTGCCTCTCCACTTGGTCATCTTCTGTAGTCTTCCCCCAGTCTTACCCTTTAAGTCAACTACTTCTCAGTTATTTCTGTTCTACAGTTTCTTTCAACCTGATTAAACTGAATTCAAATGGGCAGCAATCATAACTATCTGTCTACTCAGAGTAAAAAGAACCTGTTCTCCACAGCAGTTCCATAAGAACTTTGAAGCAACCCAAAATAATAACGATGCTAAAATAAGTGATCTTGCCTTTACATATTGTTTGCTCTGTATTTGTTCTTGCCCCTGTGTGGCTGCCTTTGCTTATGCCAGCACTAACATTCATGTGACTGCATAGCAAGTCAGTTTGGAACGCTGATCAGGGTTAAAACCAAACTAGATTCTTCATTACCTTGATCAGCTCCTTAATTCCACTGGTTGGACTACCAAAAGAGTTTTGTCACTAGCAGAAGAGGGAACAGAAATGAACAGCCAGCCAGGAGCACACTTTTCTCCTTTTAATTGAAGTGCCAACAGAGCACACATGAAACTCTGCTGTTACAAGTGGGATGTAAAATTCTACTAGCGTTACAGCATTTGCTGCAAGTATCAGTGTCTGTCTTCTCAAATGCACGAGAAAACAAAAGCATTATAACCACTGTCTTGCTGACATACTGAAGTAGTTTTGTATCAAAATGGCCTGTAGTAGCTGATGACATGCCACACGGTCTGACAAAATCAGCTGCATGAGCTCTGGCTTGAGTTCCCTAGCAGAAGTTTAGATTTCTTAGAATGTAGTGAGGAGGGTCACTTTATTTTGTATAACAAAATACAAGACATGCTTTATCTATACTACAGTATAAAGACAAGACTCTGAAATTAAGATGGACAAGAGTTCAGCAACAGTCAACCAATGGATCTTTAACATTTATCCCCCAGTTAAGGTAATTCCTTTAGACTGATGTCTAATATTTTAATAGTAAATGTCTTTATGCTACAAATTCATGCTGTCTTACACTAATAAATTGTAGTTTGTTCTCCAATAAACATGCAAGACACATAATACACCAAAACCCTCCTTTTTCAAATCTTAGATCCAGCATTTTTTTTATTCTAAGCTCTGAATCCTTTCTTATTTCCATACATTGGACTATAAAAATACAAGAAGAATGAGGGGTTATCGGTTCATTTAACACTGTGTTAAATAAAACTAGCAAATGTTGGGGATAGATGCTAATCTGATCTTAAACAAAAGGAATTAAGCTGTTTCACTTAAACTTCAAACAAATTGAAGCAACACATTAGAAACAAATCAGATTCCAAAGTCTGGTCTATTCCAAGTACGGATTACTTTTCACTGAAAAGTATTAAGCAATTATTTTGAAGTTTTACACAATTTTACCTTGCAACGTTAGACAAGTCAAGGTGTTTTTGAACTTCCAGTAACACCTCTCGAAAGAAACGCAAGCGTTTTTCCTCAAACTGCTGACACTGTTCAAATACCTGCTCCATGTTTTCCATATATTGAGGAGTGGCATTATCTAACTCTTTCAGTGATTTTTCATACTTTTCTTTTGTCTGGGGGTGGAAAAACAAACCATTAGCAATATATTTTATTACTACCCTACATAAGAGATTTAGCAATGTAATAATGGCCAAGATTTAGACCAGAATTTCCCAAACTGCATTCTCTTTTCATGACCACTGTACCCATTAGGTCACAACAAGAGTTATCGAACAAAACTGCATAACAGTTATAATAAAGCTCTAAGCCTCCTCTCTGGCTTTTTAACAGAAACCATGACAAATGTTAATGTAATACTAAAGATAAAACCCAAAGGAGCCACAGAGTAAATGAGAGCAGGCAGTCTTTCAAGTTACAGGTCTCTTATTTAATGATTGCCAAATAATTTCAAAGCGTTGTCATTTCTCCTTCAGTAATTTACTTAGTCCATTGTGAGTTATGACCAAAACCCCAAATATTGTATAGATCCCTGTGAACATAAATTGCATACTCTGTGAGCTCACTTAACAGACAGAACCTCAGACTCTACAGTAATTTACAGTAGTAGTCCACAGACAGGAATTAAAAGATCCCACCTGATGTAACATCAGGCTTCCAGACCACAGAAAAGCATTCTCAAAGGGAAAAGATGTTTTTGAAGAAAGTCACACAAAAAAAGCCTCTCGATAGCAGCCCACTAAAGAGACTGTTGCCCAAACTGGGCAACAGAATGGCATTTCCAAAAGTGTATTTACTTTTTTTTTTTTTTTTTTAACACATGGATTGTATCAGCTTACTTTCTTAAAAAAAAAAATGCACTCTGCAGTCAAGAATTACCCCGAGTTTAGATGTTGTCAGCAAGTTTTTAGTACCTATCTCACAGCCTCTCAAATGAAATCACTCAACCCTTACTACTAAATGAGTAGAACTCTGTCCTAGAAGTTCACTGTCTTATTCTGCTTTGTTCCCTGCTGAAAGTATATAGGTGAAATAGCAGCACTTGGCAATAACACATGCTTTGGCGAAAACTTTAAGTTTTGGTATAGGATCATAACAGTAAGTGAGCTGCACTGCAGTCCATGGCAGATTCAGGAAGAAAAAATAAAAAAAGCTGAAATATGGTCAAGCTATAGGTTAAAAAGACTACATATGAACAGCGTGTTATCGCGCAGTATACCTTTAGTACATCTTGTTTGCTTCTCTCCACTTTGTCTTGTAATTTCTTCAGTTGTTCAGGATTTAGTGCTGGATCAGCTTTGCTGTTTGTTTCTCTGGATATAGCCAGTTTCTCCTCTTTGCAGGCTGCATGGTATGCTTTCTTTGCAGCTTCCACCTACAAAGTAGATTCAAATATTTGCATCTAGAACAGTTTATACAAAAACCATCAACTGATTTTTTTTTTTTGCCTTATAATCATGTTGCAATGAAGAAAGTGTCAGGTTTTGTTTCAGGATGTTCTTTCTTTTTTGGATTCTTTTTTCATTTAGGCCAAGGAATGAACAATACACAAGAATCAACATAAGAAAAATCATTGTAGTACTTATGAACCAGCATTCTCTCACCATACAAGAAATGTCACTCATACAGCTTAGAGAAGTGTGGAAGAGACTCAAGAAAAGGTTTTACAGAAAGTCCCCAACAGAACATTTTTTCCTCATGCCCATGTTCTCCTGCTCCCCTTCTTCTACAAACCTGTTATTTAAGAATAACGTTACATAGTAGGGAAAAAAGCCACAAACACTTTTCCCCTGCTTATTTCTTTGAACAATTCTTAACTTTCAAATGCATGAAATCAGACACTGTTAAAACAATATCTTAAATTCCACTTTTTCCAGATTTTCACTGAAGTCACTAATATTAGGAGAGACCAAGAGAAAAATACTTATTTTCAGAAGAGGACAGAAAGCAAGAGATCTTTTTGAGAAAGGAGGGTCCAGCAGAGAGAATAGGGAGTTTACTCCCTTATAGAGATTTGAGACATTAATATATCGTAACACAGGTTATCTAATACATAATCTACTGCTGTACCTCTTTCAGCTTTTTTGCCCAGGGTTTCTGAGCTTTCCTAAATCCATCTTCTGCTTCTTTGGTTTCCTTAAATCCTCCCATCATTTGCTTATGAAAGGCTTCCTTCTGCCAGTTCTTGATTTTTTCAAAGTCTTCATTCATCAGTGAACCTTTTACTTCTAGATGTAGTTCACTCACTTTTTCAGCTTCTGACATAAAAGCACACCAAGCCCTTTCTACTGTTCCATACTGTGGGCCTAAACACAACAGAAAGTGTCATTCTCAGTAACCATCACCCACATGGAACTTATATTCCCAAGATACTACCTGAAGCTATTGACTTAATTCACTTGTAAACAGCAATATTGATGCAAACCTAGAAAAGGGAACAGTTTCTTTTCAGATAAATATTACAAATTTTTTACACCAGAAGAAATAATATACAGTCTCGCCTCCTTCCCCTTGTACTATGACTCTCAGTATTCCACCTATTAGCTCCTCTTTGAACTGCCTTCAATTTCTCAACATACTTTTTGAAGCATGGATAACCAGGAAAGGACAAACTATTTCAGAATATATTAAAATGGTATCAGATTAGCCTTCCATTTGAGCGATATCTAACTTTTTTATTACTAGTCTTTCCCCACAACCACTGCCCCGTTATTATTCAAATACACTTTTCAAACAGTGTTTCATACCGTTAGTTACCCAGAAACAGCCCGTTCTTTGGAACTGAATCTATTTGGATATCTCAACACTGGAGGCAAGATTCATTTGCTTCAGTAAGAAACAAGCAAACTAGCAAAGGAGCAGGTCTTTGTTTTTAATCAAGAAAAGCTTGATCATTTGTTATGTTACTGAGCCTTTTGCAAAGACTTCATTATAGGCTAAAAAGTACAAAATTTCTACTTTATACTTACCAAACCAAAGATATACAGAAACATTCTTTTCCATTTGAGAAAGTTTCAGAGTTCAAAATCAGACAGTATTACCTTTTTCTACAAGCTGTTTCCACCTTTTTGCCCATTCTGTAAGCTGCTGAGCATAGACCTTCTCTATTCTTGCCCGCTCATGAATACAATTCATAAGATCATTGCAAAGCCTGTGACCATCATCAATTCGTTTTACCGTCCGCTTGTAATTTCCAACCTATAAAGACACAAATACTTTACAATTCTTGCTTGAAAGCTCTGAAAACAAGATAAATCTAATTAACACAAATACTGTTACCTAGAAACAAGAGAATCTACTAGCAGGAGTTAATCACTACAGCATAAAGTATTTTTCAATCAATCTCAAAAGCTAACTGCAACACCACCACAAAGGCCACAGGTTCTCCTGTAAAAAAAGTTATTAATTTTAAAAGTCAAAGCTTCATTATATTGTATTAGTCCTGCAATGTAATTGCAGGCAGTGATCACAATTGTTCTGCATTATTATTGCTTGGTAATGTTTTAGATAATCAATATATTTAACACAAATACAGTATTTCCCTCTTCCATGCTCACTATTAGGTACCTAATGCTTTAATTTTATGCTGTGTTTAATCTTTCAGAATTAATAAAACTGCAAAGACATGCAAAGAAGCATTGCAACATCTCTATCAGGAATAATAATAGGGTGGAGTTTTTTTTAAGAATGCAGTATGGAAGAACCACAACTACTATATATACAGCACAGACTGGATGTGCCCTTTGTTACAGCTGTGCTTCACTACTGACAAACTGCATAGCAACTATTTCAAAAGTATACTGTAGAATTTAATGTGGGAAGATGCTGACAGCAATGATGTGGAGTTCCCATACCTAGAATTAACTTGCGAATTCTAAAGAAAAAAAACATAGTTCAATGTACAGGCTACAAAAGGATAAGGATATGGAGAAAAGTGCACACTATATAATGAAAATCCACTATGTAATTAACACACCCCTTTCATTTTTGTTTATACATCAACATGCAATCACCGATCTAGATGACCGAAGGCAAAAAAAGCCTGATACTGCTTCCAGAGTAATATTTCCATTGATTTCAAGGTCATTCAGGTTGGCTTTTGTAAACATTGAACAAGGCATAAGAACTTAGTTAACTGAATTTGCACAGCCTATTAAATATCACAGTCAGTTTCTTATCTGCCCTAACCACCTGACTGAAAAATAGAGATTAGCAGTAAGGCAGTAGATTAAACATTCATATACTTAAAGCAGGTTTGTAATTTTTACATTTGAATCATATCTGACTCACATCTTAAATACAAGACACCATCCAACTTTTAGGTTCACATTTATTCAGAATTTTGTAAGCAGAAGTACGTGCAAGCCATCTGCTTGAGGAAAAACTCCTCAAAGTATATAGGGAAATACCCCATATTAAGTGCTGGAAAAATAAGTGACTATGCCGATAAATAGAGAAATATGTTAGTACTCCTAATCAAAGCTGAGGACAAAAAAAAAAATAAAATCAAAACCATCAATGACAGGATAAAACCAATTCTTTTAGACAGTTGCCTGAAAACATTCATTGGGGCACGTTTTCGGTTTTGGACAAGATCCATTTCAACAGATCAAAAAATTTAGGTAGCATCTAAGAAAAGCATTAGTCAAGTCACTGATTCGTCTAAATCATGTAAAAAAATACACACATCCCCCCCCCCCCCCCCGCCTTTAAACATAAGTCACAATATAATTCAAGATAAGAAGCTACCACTGTGACAAAGAAGCTGACACCAAAAATTAAGACAGTCGATGCATCCATGTCAAAACAGGTTTTATCTATTAACAAGGAAGTATGAAAAATAACCATTTTCAGGAGAAATAGAAATTGAGAAACAGGCAGTTTCAAACTAACACTGTACACTAACAAATGCAATGTACGTATGTAATCAAAGCATTAAGAAAATTCAGTTCCTCAAAGAATACCTTCTAAAGCCTTTGTAATAGAAGGGCAAATCATTCATCTGCTCAGAATTACTCCAGCTGTAGGTTCACAGCCAAGCAGACTGTTAAAACAGGTTATGCTAGCTTGGCACAACTACTGAAGCCATATATTAGCATCAATTTGTGTCTCCAGTTATGCGCCCAGGGATTTATGTCTCTAGCACGAACATTTCCTTTCATAAATTTTCACTATTAAATTAGCATTTTAAATGCTAATATTGAATGGGAGCTGGCTGCCTCATGCTATTTTTAATGCTTTCGTTTGGTGTTGTCTGAGCAAATTCTAACCTCATGGTAATATCTAGCAGTTGCCAAATCTCAAACAGGTATTCAGAGAACTGAATTTAGCTTACCTATTATGGTTCACTTACTATTATCGCATAAGGCCACCCTTAAGGAGCTGCCTGCAAACCACCGATAATTCACCCACGCTACCTCCTTCTCCACAGAAGGACTGAAGGAACTAGCATCATAATTTAGAACAGTATAAAGAACAACCAGGCCTACAATACTAGAAAACAACCACCTTGTATTCCAAAGAAAGCCTTTTACGCTAATATTTTCAAGAAAAAACAACGTTCACTTGATTTATGAAATAGTAGTTTAAACTATGTTAGACATCACATTCAAATTTCATACCTTATGAGGAATGCTAGAGTTTTGGAAATACAGCATATTTCTGTGTTTCATGACACACAGAACATAAGTTATATACTCAGCATTTAACATTTAAAAAACCTAAGGATTTATTTAAAAAAAAAAAAACAATTGTATTTTAAGTTACGGACACTGCAATGACAATTTTTTTTTTTTTTTTTTTTTTTTGAGAAGTGGAATGTGCAGCCTGCTACTGTAGAAGGCAGACTTGGAAGTACAAGAGCACAAGGCATTCAGACCACAGCGCCAAGTAAAGTGAGAGTAACTCTAGACTTCATGCAGCCAAGGAACTACTAAGTTAACTGTAAGTAAGTTAAAAAAATTAAATTAAAAACCTGTAAACACACTAAAAACACCCTGAATTCTGGAGAAGAAACACATAACAATACATTGTTTTATTCAAGACTATTTTCTCCAATTCCTGAGGCAGACTGCAAACATTCTGCAAGACCTTCCTCTTCACAAGAAACATTTGAACTAAAACAAAAACAATGAATTCTTTTATTTGTAGCAGTCGACCAGGAAAATAATGCCTTGCAATTTTCAGATTATTTAATTAGCACTCTTCAGTACATGAACATATGATTTTGCTAGTTAGAATAACTTTCTGATCATTCTGAGCATTGGGCTATTTCCTGTTAAACAGACAGCAGACAAAGACATGAAGTTATTAGTTTCCTTGTCCTACAAATGAAACATTTGTTTCAGGAAGGTAAATTGTAAGATTATAAACTTTCTTACAGTTTCAAGAAGAACAATAGATATTTTAAAACTATATCTTGTTTTCATTTTAGCATCAACACTTCACTCATCTGAAAGAGACATTTTATTACATGATACCAAATTCATAGAATCATAGAATGGTTTGGGTTGGAAGGGACCTTAAAAGATCATCTAGTTCCACCCCCCCTGCCACAGGCAGGGACACCTCCCACTAGACCAGGTTGCTCAAAGCCCCATCCAGCCTGGCCTTGAACACTTCCAGGGATAGGGCATCCACAACTTCTCTGGGCAACCTGTTCCAGTGTCTCACAATCCTCATAGTAAAAAATTTCTTCCTGATATCTAATCTAAATCTACCCTCTTCCGGTTTGAAGCCATTACCCCTTGTCCTATCACTACACGCCCCTGTAAAAAAATCCCTCTCCAGCTTTCTTGTAGGCCCCCTTCAGATACTGAAAGGCCACTCGCTATAAGGTCTCCCCAGAGCCTTCTCTTCTCCAGGCTGAACAACCCCAACTCTCAGCCTGTCTTCATATCAGAGGTGCTCCAGCTCTCCCATCATCTTCGTGGTCCCCCTCTGGAACCGCTCCAACAGGTCCATGTCCTTCTTGTGCTGAGGACTCCAGAGCTGGAAGCAGTACTCCAGGTGGGGTCTCACAAGAGCAGAGTAGAGGGGCAGGATCACCTCCCTCAACCTGCTGGCCACACTGCTTTTGATGCAGCCCAGGATACATTTGGCATTCTGGGCTGCAAGCTGTTTACCCTTAGTTGCCAGAAACACTTCAAAAGGAAATAACCCCAAGAGTTTATGTCTTCAAAATACCACTATGATGGTCACTGTCTTGATGTAATCAGTGAATTCTGTGAAAAATGTGATTCACAGTTTTGTGTCACCCCCTCCTTCCCGAGTTAACCACCAGTTTCCCTTTTTCACTGCAAAAAAATACTGAGCTTTGCTACTAATAAGCCTCAGTTGATACTATTTTGTCCCATTTGTCTCTTACAGGCATTATAGATGCCTTCAGATCTCCATTTTGCTTAATCAAGAAAACATTCTGTCTCATTTTGATATTTTCTCTCATGCATGAACGCAGCAATGCCACCTCAAATCCTTTGTCAAATCTAAGATTTAGAGAATCTATAATAATCAGAGAAACACAAGCACACAGTGATGAGGCATTTAGCATTGTATAGTTAACAGTACAGGCATCTCTCCTTTGTGACCACCAGTGTACTGATGCAGCCAAGCACTGTCGCTATAGGACCTTTGGTGGGAATATTTAAGAGCTTACAACCTCATTATTTTACAATTTCACAGCACTAAACACAATGGGAGAGTCTTAAATTATCTACACTCTTTTATCTCAACTAATAGACTTTTTTTAGCATATCCATAGAGCAGGATAAAAGCCTATAAAGAGTTAAACACACTTAGCAGGTTTTTCTAGTACATTGAATAAGGCTATTTTTTAATTTGTCAGCAGCCCAGGTGGCAAACGTTCAACTGTTGCTAAACTTCAGACAGTTAATTCTAGTATATCATGATAATTGTTATAACCACAAGTATTTCAGGAGTTTCAAATGCCTGAAATAAGACTTGATGTCAATTCTTTTTCCAAGCTTTCCTAGCTTATTCATAACTAGTCAGCCTTTATGAACTGCAACTATTTGAAAGTCAGTCAGTCACCATAATATACAACAAGGGTTTTTTTATGGGCAAATATTCTCAGGCAGGAAATACAATAATGAGCATTGAAGGCTTGTAGTCAAACCCACACATACTGATGGCCAATATGGGGACACACTATTTCCAGCATTCCATTCATCCATGAGTACAGTTTCTTTCCAGCTACGTCAAACCGGAAGTTTCCAAACATTTCAACCAGCATTAACATCTGTAATACTGTGGGTTTTTTTCAAACAAGAATTATCTTGGTGCATAATTAGCACAAGTCCAAGTACCTACAAGCACTAGCTCTGTGTATTTAAATTCTCTTAAGTTTATACATATAAACTCACCACTGGTTGCAAGAAAATCCTAAGGAAGCTTTTAAACCCACAAAATCTAAAGCCAAACATACCAATAAGCAAACACCTGGCAATATAAATGGAGAACATTATGTTGCTCAATGTTAGAAAAAGAAAAAAATGCATATAGGAGATAGGTCAGGAATCTACTGTTACAGAGTCCAAATATTTTTTAAATGAAAAAGCAAAACAGAACAGTCTGCTTCATCAGCAAGAAGCATCCACTGACAAGTAACTGAAATCCCTCAACATAGGAACACCTTTTTAATATTCAAGAGCGAGTTTTGGGAGCTTCTCCCTCTTGAATTCCCTGCATCCAACACACACATCGCCTCAACAGATACCTCATACAGATGTTGGCCTACATATAGATGTAGGTATGAAGCACAGGTATCAGGAGTACCAAATGAGCAGGACTAAGACCATCTCAGCAAACAGCTTATAATGCAGTTTGTGAGAAGTATGCCTCTGCTATTCAGAGTATCAGATCTAGACCATGCTTTAGGGTTTTTTGGGAGAATGGGAATGCATATGGTGGCCAAATTTCATCCACCCATACTAGACAGGGGACCAGCTTCCTCTTTCTGAATAAGCTGAAAAGCTTATCTTGCTATTGGATATCTCAACAGATACTTCAGAATGTAATGAAAGCCATGTACTGAGCACCTCAAAAATGCACAGCAGGTCCTGCCCTCCAAGGGAATCAGTCACAGGCGTAAGTGCATAGAATGAATGCCAGCTGTTGGTTTAGCAGCTCTTCAGAATTACTTTTTTTTTTTTTGATAAGCAGGTGTTTTCACTAGGCAGTATTTTACCCTCACAACAAATGTAGAGGACTCCATATTGCTGATGCTAGCAGAAAATAAGGGAGAGTAAAGACTCACATCTAGGGTACAAGTGGCACAGCCTGTGAGGAACCTGTGGCTTATTAAAAATAAGTGCTTCCACAGGCAGGGTAGCTCTTCCTTTTGATGTCTTACCTTATGAGATATGCACACACTTCTACTTTGATCTCTAGGAACACTTACTCATCACCTTTCTTACCTTCACAGGTATCTAAGTGAACAATAGCATTGGTTTCAGCTTGCTCAAGGCATTTTCCTTTTAATATGACCGTAATAATAGGGATTAGCAAGCACAGGCCAGAGCTTAATTAACAAAACACATCACAAAATTGGCCTTCCATTTATTATTAATATACCAAATTCTTTCATGTGCATTGCAAAAC
>NW_009647222.1:8963758-8965316 GCF_000708025.1 Charadrius vociferus
TAAAGCAGTGCAATGTTGGAACTAACTCATTTTGCCAGTCTATTTTTGGATGCAAGGAAGTGGCACCAATGATTATGACAAACTGAGATGTATTTACAACAGTCATGAAAGTGCTGGGAGTCCGTAAGACAGATGAGAAAGAAATACAAAGGGTTTCAAATTGCACATTGGGTTCTAAATTTTCCACTTTCCCTTGGAAAAGTTACTGCCATCCTGCTCCAGGCTATCAGCAATAACCTTTAATTACCCAAAGCATGCCACCCATGGCAGCTAAGTAACACAGATAAAGGAATTCCTTCTTGAAGTATATCAACAAGATTCCTCGGTCTTGAAAAACTGTTGCACCCAGAGCGAGCTATGAGCTTAACCAGATACATCAAGGTACACTGAGGCTTGTTAGAAAGAATGAAAAAGAAGCTTCCATTTTATAAGTAAATTAAGGCATTACTACAGCTGAAACTTCAATGAAATCCTCCATTGTTATTGTGGCAATTACCTTTCAGAATGTCTTTTCTTATTTTGCAATTCCTTGCTCTGTGAGCAAGCTTACGTGAAAACATATACGAAATTCTGTGACCTAAAGTACGTCTATTTGGTAAACACCTGGACAAATTCGAGGAAAGATTTGTTCTCCTGAAAAGGATTTGTCATCCTGCTAGAAGACAAAAAACTTTTAGTAGTAGCTTGGGTTAACTAAATAATAAAAAAATCCTCAATTTAATTGTGAAAGCTGCTGCCAGTTCTATTTCATGCTAAAGATAGATGTGTATTTCTGAAAGCCTAATTTTTTCAGCTATACCAGCTGTTCTGATACAAGATACTACCTATGCCTAAGCTTTGTCCTATCCATGTTTTTTTGACTGATGTATCTACAATAAGTCAACAACAAGAACACAAGTCCAAACAGCAACTTCTCCAGTTCCCTTTCAACAAGACTATTTATTTCCCCAACCACAAATCCGAACCTGATAACAGTATCCATGTAGTGATAAAAAAATACTAGTCTTTAAAGCAAACAGATTACTATTCATATTGGATTTCAAGCATTGAGCTTGACTCTCAATGCTAGAACCAGAAGTTTTCATGAGCTGTACTGAAATAGCAACCTAATAAAAGCAGCTTCATAGATGAGGCAAACTGCATTGAATTGCTCCACAAGACAGTCTGAGCATATGCAAACAGACAAGTTTAGAGCAGTAAGTTTAGTACCATGCAACCATATACTCTAGATTTACATTTTTAAATGTAATCAAACTGCTAGTAATTATCTTTGTAATAAGGAACCCGAGCAAAGGCAGTGACAACTCCAATAGAAAGCAAACGCTTCTAGAGTCAGAAAACAGATTAAAAAACAAGAGTTTTAGTTCCTAAAGACAACATCTTATGAAATTTCTGTCAAGAGCAATGGCAAAAATTTTGAAGTTGGTTTATCAACATTTTATTAAGTACAGTTCCTATTATCAGCCTAACAGAACATCAACATTCCAGAAATAAAAGTGGTTTAGTTGCAAAGATGAGCAGTGAGTAAAAAACAGTTTTCACAGATAGGTCCCACACC
>NW_009647222.1:8965337-9004655 GCF_000708025.1 Charadrius vociferus
TTGCAGCACACTCCAAAGGTAAATAAATCTGAGCTATTTTGGAATGTGAGGGAACAAACTGAAAAGCTCACCATGCCAGACTCTCCTCTGTGCCATGGCCAGGTTTAAATACATTCACTGCTTTCAGCTGTGGCGGTAAAACGTAGCAAGGTGGCTTTTAACAAACCACAGGCTCTCTTTAAAAACAAAGAAAAAAACCCCTATCCTGTCAAATATATTAAAAAACCTCTAATGAAAGGATGCAAGTGACAAAATCTGTGGTAACAATACAACTTCCAAATTGATTAAGAGTTCTTTACTTCTTGTTACCTGAGGCATGAAGTACTGAGGCTGGCATTCCAGAGCCACCTCATCTTTTCTAATCATGTCAGACAAAACACATTGATCAAAGCAGTTTAGTTATCCATTTTGAGAAAGACTAAGACTACAATTCAAAGTTGCCATCCTCAGAAATAAAATAACCAATTCAGAACATATCAAAAAAGGACAAGTTTTAGACTAAAATTCAGTCAAATTTAGTTTGGAAAGATGGCTTCAAACCAGAAGTACTTAAACAAGAGTTTAGTAATCAAGTTTGACAGGCTTGCTGTTAGCTTCTGCATGGCACTTAACACTGAAGACTTATTCTTGAGTTAAATTTATTAAGACTTGCACAGGACCTTCTTTACTTTAGGTTCATGTTCTACCAACAGCAGAAGCCTCGCAAACCTCCTCTCCCCTCTTAATCGTTGATTTGAAGGATAATTCCTGTCTTATTGTTCTGTCAGGCTTCTCTGTAGAAAGGCAAGTTTTAAAGTCAAATGGCACATTCTGCCAAGGCATTACTTGGCCTAATCAAACTGCTGAATACCTTAATTATTCCCTCAACCAAATAATCAGAAGTATATACAAACCAAAATACATTCCAGGCTAGTATCAGGCACGCATGTCAAAATGCAGTTACTCTCACAGAAATGCACAGAAGTAGAGTGCAGAAGTCACGAGAAAACTATTCCTGGACAAAAGTAATCACTCAAAATAGCCTATATCAAGGCTACACTGCAGTGGGCAGCACGGCTTTAGGTACTTTACCACTTTCCCTTATGTTGTGCTTTTAGTCCAAGCATTTTGTTCAAACCCCACCTTCCCTGCCACTTGATGCTACATGCAACTATAAAGGCTGCCAACCAAAACATAAGTTCCACATTGTTCACATTTCTCACTATAATAGGGTATTGCCAAGACTCCCGTCTTCTGCATAGTTTAACATCCAGTAATAAGGAGTCATCTTCTAATATGTATCAGAGTGCAAAGAAACAGCAATTTCTTTGCTTAATAAATTCTTTCAGCTATGTCCATTGAGAGAAATGTTTAGATACATGTTTTTCTTAAGACAGCTTTGTAAACATGTTTATTCTCTTCAACTACATCGACTCTGTAAATTTACCAAGCACAGCATGAACGAAGGTCAAAATTTGCTACCATGTGAATCCTTCCTGTTAGTAGTTCAGCATTACTATAAAATCATTTATCATTTTTATCAGAATACTCTTTTTCATGTTTAGTTCAAAGTATCTTAGTGTAGCCATAAAAGTTCCATCTCCGTAGAACACCAGGGATGTCATACCACACATTTTTCAACTCTCCATGCAGTTACATAAACATTTAAGCATACCTACTACAGTCTTTCAACTATACATGCAGCACTTTATGATAACCCGCCATATCTTTTGAACTCTCTAACCTATATTTGTTGGGTTTTGCTTGTCTTTTTTTTTTTTACCAATAACACAAACGTCAGTGGTAATATTTTAAGCACTAATCAACTATAGAACATCTATAGACTCTGCTCTGTTTCACTCAAATACCACTTAGTTTCAACATATTGAAATCTCAAGCATTTAGTTCCTTTGCTAAAATAATGAAAGCCTTTACATCCATATTAAGAACACAACCATCTCAATGTTTAAAGAATCGGCATCTGTAGCCACAAAGCCCCCAACCTTGTCTGCTTGTCCTAAGAATCAAAACAGCACAAAGCAGAAGAACAGCAAAACAAGTAGTGTTTCCTACATAGTTCAATACTCAAAACCCCAAGATTCAGCGAAATATTCCCTTGTATATTGCTAAACCATCAGAAGCTTAGTACAAGGAAATACAGGGTTGGGTGTTGTTTTTTGGGGGTTTTTTTTGTTTGTTTTTGTTTTGGTTTTTTTAATATGCTCATCTGTTGCATGGAAACTCCAATTTTGCTTTCAGAAAAAACTGCTAATACTTTGAACATCCTTAAAGTTACTTCAGTAACAAAGCTTTTGTTTTATCATTGGGATTCAGTTTTTACTGCAGTCAAACCTTTGTTTCAGTCTCTGAAGAGGCGAGTGTGAAGATGGTATCTAGAATTTTTAATGAAATGAACCCAGTCCATGAGAATATAATTGCATCTTCAGTTTTGGAGTTTACTTTTAACTGATTTTAACATATTATTAGTTAACATGATCTAAACAATGCTAGTTTTCCCCTCTGAACAACCTGCATACCTGTTCCAGTCAGGACTTGTCAACTCTCAAGACTTACTACTTTTCCAGCCTGAAGTACTCAGTTTAATAAAAAAACCTAATTATTCAACATGCAATTTTTCCTTTTGACCATTTTAACCTAACAACCTTTGTGGTCATACATCAAAAAAAGAGAAAGAGCAGAGAAAACAATTGATCCTACAAAGAAAGAAACTGATTGCAATACTGAAGTCTAACTTTTTTTTTCCCAAGGATAAATAAAGATTACTCATGCATTACACATTAGCCTACCGACATTACTTATGAAACAGACTGAAGTTCTGACCTTTTGGAAGGAATACATAGAAAAGAACAAAGAAACAGACTAAGAAGCAGTGTTTTCAAAATGATACAAAATAAGTCACCAATAGCACAAAGAACACCTTTAACCCACCTATAAGCAGCATCAAATACCTTTAAGCTATGCTTCATCAAGGTCCCAGCTTAGGCTTATTGCTATTTCTGATCATCTATCATCCTTTAATATTAAATACTTGAGTTCACATTTGTTCAAACAACCATACTAGTTTACAGAATTCCCATTCTTATTCATTCATCTTTTATGTTTACAGACATGAATACTTGATGGAAGACAACAGCTTGGTACAGAATAGCCAGCCAGAAGTCATGTTCTCCTGCCAAGTACAGGATGCCCAACACAAAAAAAAAAAAATCCCCTTTAGTCTAGGATTCTTTTTTCCTGACTGCCTCCTTACTTTATTTTGAAACACTTCTACCAAGGAAGCCTACCCAGAAAGTTGCCTCAGCATAAAATAAAAACCAGAATAATTGAGGTTGGAAGGAACCTCTGGAGATCATCTACTCCAACCCCCTGCTCAAAGCAGAACTGATAGATCAAGTTGCTCAGTACCATGTCCAGTTGAGTCTTAGACACCTCCAAGAGTAGAGGTCCCACATCCTTTTTGTGGTCATACTACAGGGTACCTCTACAACAAAAGGGGTTAAGATTTAGAATACAGTAATTTTAAAACCACCCCTTTCTAAATAGGATAGACATATTTAACTTAATAGTAAATGTGTTTCCTCAAAAAATGATAGCTGTCTACTAAACAAGAACCTTACTGGCATTAGGTCTTTTAGATAACGTATCAAAAAATAATGGGAGATTTGCATCAAAATGCAGTATGCCCTCACCACCACCAGCAACACAGGTTAGTGATCTAGAAAAGCTTTCATTTAAAAGGAAGCACAACGTTAGGTCACCAAAACCAAGCAGTATTACATAGTCTCTGGTCACAGAAATATTCAGACATTATTCCCCTAGCCGCTTTCTTGTTTGCTATAGTTCAAACTCAAAAGAGCTCCTAGTCACATGGTAGAAGTTTGCCTCACTGAATACAGTTCATCTGGACAGCATACTTTCTTCCAATTACGTCAGTATTGACACTGTCAAACCCTTCTTTTTCTTGCAAGAAACTTTTTTTTGTAAAATGCCTTCTGCTTTATGAAGTTCGCTCTCTTTAAAGCTTAATCAAATTATCACAACATCTGAAAGCCTTCTTCAGATTTGGGAAGCACAAATTACTGATATTACAATGTGCTTTATATTATCTTTCTGCATGTATGCTCTTACATTGACATAAGCATAAGATAACATCTCCAAAAAGTTTATACTCATATCCAGACACAAAGAGGAGACAGGCACATTCACACACTATGTTACATTTGTAATTTATGTACACTTACAGTAGCCTTTAATCAGTTACTTTAGATTTAAAATTTATCACTCAATGCCCTTGGTAATTTTAAAAGCTAGCCACCCACACCCCTCTTCAGCAATAAAGACTTACAAAGGTTCAATTCTGAATTGCATATCCTACCTAAATGGATGATACTCAAGTTTGCGCGAGTTAAAAACCCTTGACAGAACTAGGCCAAAGTCTAAAAGGTCATTTCTACCCTGAAGGCTATTTCTAGAGATCACAATAACCAAACGTGTCTTGTATTGCAGCTTTCTCCACAGTTTACAATGTACAAAAATCAGATTTTCTATAGTAAGAGTAAAAAACAAAATCAAAATATTCTGATAAAACATTTAGGTTACCTCCCAGAAGCTATCACTAGAAACTTCTACTCCAACGGAATCATCGTATGAGCCAGACATTGCTATGTATGAAGAACTTGTAAGTATTCAGAGCTTAAACACCTTCAGAATCTGTAAAAAGACACACACAAAAAAAAAAAAAAAAGAGAAAAAGTTATCCAAAGAGAAATTAAGTAACATCCTTCAATTCTTTGATATCTAGATATGCTAAATAAAACCAAGAGGTAACCACACAGGACATGTAAGTGTGTTTCACAGCAGCACACTATTCTACCACACAAAGTTCTTGGCTCTTACAACATTTGTTGTTCAGAAAACGTTCAATCCATCTGCCTATATCAAATTTCACCAAACTCTTGAATTTATTTTATCATAAAATTTCCTATTACTACCAAAAGAAAAGATTGAGCAGTGTGATGCTTACTCAGTAAATATTCCACTTCAAAGCATTCCATATGAGGCAATCAACTGCCCTTTGCTACTGATATAACAACTTGCATTGCTTCCTACTCCTTTTTCACTGGAAATCTATTCGAGATAATGAAACCCACTGGAAATATTTAAGGCCAAAACCACTTGTTGATTTAAAGAAAAATAAATCTTTTTTTTATAAGGAGAAAGTTTTATTTCTGTAAGAATTTTAGATTCAAATCATCTGCTTGAAAGCTACAGGCATCCACAAATGCAAAACAGCTTCCTCTGCAACAACGTAAAGCAAAAACAATGTGAAAAGCATTGCAGCATTTAAGTCAAACACAGAAGACAAGACCAGCCTCCTTCCCGAAAGTCTTAGTACAGTTTATGATATTCAGACAGCCCCAGTTATCTCACCCAGTCACCTGTGACTAGATCTCTTACTGGGCTAGTAACTACCTGAGCTACTTGCTATTTACTTGCCACCCCTCCTGTGCATTTTAAAGTAGATAATAGATTCTAAATGATGGTATGATGCACGTATCTACCCACAGCTACCAAGTAAAAGGCTCTAGGCTCCAGAACAGAAGGTCTCCTTGACACCAACAAACACTTTCCCTAGAAGTTTAAACTCCCACACCTAGTTTTACTGCATTTTATTTGTGACCTGTGACCATACTATCTTTTAGCAAAACAAACATGAAAAAAAAAATCAACTCCTAATTCTGATCTTTATTAGAAGTAAGTAATTAACAATTCAGGCATTCTCACTTATATAGACACAGCTGCATGGAAGAAACACACGGCCTATCCTCATTGAAGATGAAGACTGTTTATAAAGCACTGTGTATAAAAAAAAAAAAATAAATTTAGGGTTACTCTAAGCTAACATTTAAGATAAGTATCAAAAACAGTACTGAGGCAAAAATCCAGGCACTTATATCCACCGATGTGGTTTGTGGGGTGGAGACCAAGAGGTAGGAGAAAAAGGAAACCGCTCCCTCCCAGAATGCACACATGCAAATCCCTGCCTAATGTCTACAGATACTTCATCAACTTCTCCTCTTTCGATTTCTCCTATCAAGATTCCCTACAACTACTGGCAGTGCTACATATGGGTGAACAGATTTTACCTCTGTGAAAGGGTGTGAGGGGTGAAGCTCCCTCTCTCTTTTGCCCTATGAATCTTGTTTCCCTTAACACAATAAGGCCACTTCCAAAGGAAGAGTAGAATATGCCTAAAAACCTGCCCTACTTTGCAACCTAGTGGTTATGACATGCTGCTGAGAGAAATGGAATTGAAAGCCTCCAAGACAGAGGAGAATTCAACACTAAGTTTGCATTTCTCTGAAAATAATTGTGCCATAAGGGTAGGCATATACCACTTGTTTGTAACAAAAACTAGCTACTGATACCAAACAGTTGTCTGGACAGTTACAGCACAAAGAGAACAAAGAACTGCTCTGGCTAGGAAGACAAGCTGTTTCTCCTGAACATCCAATTCACTTCCATAATCCAATTCACAGGAAGCTTAAAATAACCTTAACACTGAATACAGAACCGAAAACTACAACAGGAACAACAATTGTTAGAGTTTTATTTTGAAAAGATAACCAAAAATACAGGGAGGGTTCTGCAAAATGGCAACAATTATAAAGGAAGATGATATATTGAGACAAAGTATTTCTACATGTTAGCATACCAATCCTCAACTTACGTTATTAGTGATTACCAAAAAACCCGCTTTTCTGCCTGTGCTTTTATTGAACCAAGAGGGAAAAGCGCGTTAGAACACTATTAAATTGTCAGTTTCTTAGCAGCACACCTTTACATGGAATGTGTTCTTTCCAGATAAAATTTTGGCCCTTGCAATTCTTACGATACATCAAGGTAAGCAAAAATCGTATCTGTAAGCATTTATATTTTCTGATAGCCTTAGACAGCCATAAGAAGCACAAGGAGGAAACAAAAGTGCAATAAACTTGCAACTAGTTGGACAAACTCAAAAGAATAGTTTGACATTAAATAGCTTTTACTAAGAGCTTGTTTGTTTTAAAATTTTCACAAAAATATACAGTTATGCAGTGATATCTTTAACCATAAATTTCTGGTATTATTTTATCTGATCAAAGGGAGAACTAGAGTTTAAAGACAACTTGTTAGACCAATAAACATTGCTAGCTAGATTCTGTTAACTCTTTGTGTCCTCTTGCCATTTTCCCATTAAGACAGCACTAATACTCACATTACTCTGAAACCAAGTAAGCAATTAAAGCAAGCATATGACCCAGGCACACCATGCAGAACAAGGGAAGGAACAAGATTCCAAAGGTTCTCAGGAAGGGTTAGAGTTGTTTTTCTATAGCACACCAAAATCTTTCAACCAAAGCGATTACTGCTATTTGGAAGAGATAGGCAGACAACTGTACAGTTCAGCATCTTGGAAAAAGGAAGCCTTACGCAAAAGTATAAACCTAAAGGAAAGTTTCAACAAGTCCCACCGCCCCAAACCACACAAGTAGTATTTTCTCCCCTCCAATTACAAAAAGAAAACACAGCAAAACTGTTCTGAAGTAATAATACACTGTCCACTTACTTTAATAAAATAGACTAAACTATACCACTGCTGGAAATCTAGTCTGAAAAACGACATGGAAAAATTGTAAAAGCTGAAACAAAGGAACATTCTTAAATGAGGGAACAGGTTGTAGGGAATTTTATTTAAAAAAATAAACCACAAAAAAAACTAACCACCCACTTTTATTCCTCCTCAACTAAAACTACATAATACACAGAACTATCCCTTTTTTTCCATAAAAGCATGAAAATGATCAGCACTCAGGAAATTCTGATGGATTTAAGGTTTTTACATGCCAAATACTATGCTGTGAGAAAGTATGAGCAAGCGTATTTAGGGAAATATTATGAAGTCATAGCAACAACTGGCACAGAAAAACACTATTTGTACAGCACTACTTAAAAATAAACTGAATACTGAGATAGGAACATTAAGCAGTATGAGTCATGCTACCCTCATGAAATAGAATTATTACAGCAGCCAATCCTTTAGCACATTTTTTGCTAGGGTTTGGTTCTCCCATCCTTCAAGTGAATTTGCAGAGGTTTCACAATGAACATTCATTGCACTTTGATTTGCAGGGTCTTCCATTTCACTATAAAAAGTAAACCTATGAACAACTAAGGCTGTCGGTATAACATCTGAGAAATTTAGATCAAGATGATAAGGAAGATGAGTTCTGCACAAACTCTCCTCACATGTTCACCTGCATTTCACAAAGTTTGGGTTCGTTGGGCAGCTAGATTGCAGCAGAACCAATAACTCCATAGGAAAGCACGGTGCACACACCCAGTTCCTATATTCCCACAACAGGTTGGCTTCATCCACTCTGGCCTTTATTTTCTCATTCCACAACTCCAAGTCCTACTCTTTAACAGTACCTACACTGCCTCTTTCTTGTCCCTCAACTACTTGCTGAGCAAGCGGTAGCACGGTGCTCTAGCAGTTTCCACCCACCTTCACGCTCCCTGGTAAACCAGCTCACCAAACAGGACAGATCATCACTGAGCTCACATTAAGATTTTCTTGAGCAGGTACATCACTTCAGATTTCCTGCCATCCAGCTGCCAATTCTCACAAAACTGATAAGAAATGCGTATCTTTGTCCCTGCTCTTCTTTAACATTTGTCTGAAACTGCCCAATTGATTCAAAAACTATGGAAGCAGTAAGTGAGAGAAGGCAAAGGTGTAAGCCTCATTCTTCTCAGAAGGCAGATTAAAGATCTTCACTGAATAGAAGCCACCTCTAGATCATGCTCTGTGACTTTTCCTCAGCATGCTCTCGCCCAACACAAATAAAATCTCATAACTTTCATACTTCTCAGGATATTTTCTTCCCCTGTGCCAAAGAACTTTGGAATTTCCATTAAAAAGCAAAATGTCAATATTTTATTAATCAACTCCAAAGGTCTTAAAACAAGTTTTTATCTGTGTCACCACAGGTAAAAGTCCCAGCATACATTAGCTAAGAGAACTTATATAGGCAAAAAATAAACCACAAAGTCCAACTGAAAAAAGCAATCATATACTAAACAGTACATACTGTAATAGCTACAGAAATGGTGTAAACAAACAAGGCTCAAGTTTTTTGACAGTGATTTTTAAGCAATTCTTGTAAATTAGGATACGTTGATCTTTGACACAAGGAAACTAACCAATAAGTTCTTTTTAAAGCTTCCTCTTAGGGAACATTCTAGCAAGGCTGTATGCTAAAGACCTTGAATTTCTTCTCTACTGCTAGTGCCCTACAACGTGAAAAGAATAGCTATAAATATCCTGAAGGCTCAACACAAGGATTTTAGAAAACATTAACTAATAATGACCAAGAGACTTTCAGATACCACACACAAAAACATCTGAACAGAATATGCTGCCTCTGCTCTCAAAAAGTTGGCTTTGATGCTGTTATCTTGAAAGCCATTTATAAAAATCCTTGCTTCATTCATGTTGCAATACTTGATTTGATTTTATTTTATTTTTTATTCTCTTTTTCTTCACGTGTGAAGCGGTAGAAATTAGCACAACACAACTTGGAAAAATCTATGCAACAAATGCAGATTTTTAAGATGCTAAAATAATACAGCGAATCCCCAAATCTTCTCTTAAGGTGTTTTCCAAGAACGAAGAGGGGAAAAAATGTTTAAAGAAACCCAGCTCCCAATAACAGATTAATTTGTTTGATGAACTCTTACTGTGAAACAGGTATGGTTGGTTGTTGAAAGACAGATTTTAACATTCTGAACCTCCTTGGAATACGACGTTTTTATTTTTATTAGATACTTCACTATAATTCAAAAAGATAGTATTAAAAAGAAAAAATTCTAATAGAGGTCTTGATGCTGCTTGCTGAATCCAATGACGAGAAAGAATAAATTCCAAGTTTGATATTCCAACACAAAGAATGCCTGCAGACAAAACACTATTTCAAATATTTCGAAACCTGAAGGCAATAGCACACAGCCTTGTCCTGCAGACCTGATCAAGATTTCTCACTATGTACAATCCAGATGACAAGTGGGAGACATGATTCCTTGTGCCTTCCAGAACTTCACAGTTTCTAGAACAGAAAGAACTGACAGCTCTCAGTGCCAACATGACATAATACTTACCGCTTCCAATCACTAGTACAAGGGCTCTATGACAAACTAGTCCATAACAGAGAAAAATCTCAAAATCATAGAATGACAGAATCATTCAAGTAGGGTCATCCCAGGCTGCTCAGGGCTTTACACAGTCAGGTCTTGAAAACCTCCAGAGACATAGACTGCACAATCTATTTCACTGTTTAACTGTCTTCAAGGTGGGAGAGAGAAGAAAACAGACGAATCCATGTATACAAACCAAACAGTCTCTGCAGCTATTAACATTATTCTTGTGTTATCTCTAAGGACTCTACAGAAGCAAGCTCAGACAGTCTACCAACCTTTAGAAGAGAAAAGCACCTGGTCACATTACCTTTTAAACGTATTTTTGGAATGACAGGACTTGTCACTATGGATGTGACTCAGCAGGATTTCAAGTTTCATGACTAGGGAGTGAAATACTTATACATAAGGACACCACTCAACTTGGATTAGCTGCTCATAAAAACTTTCAGCTATAGTATTTTTCCTTATTACTCACTGAGGCCTCAGGTGGTGTTCCACACAGAACAGCAAGGAAACAGGACTTCATTGTACAGAAAACTAGTGTGGTTTGCTATCAAGTGTAGCTACCATAAATAGGTCTTATCTTGTACTCCCTCTTTAAATAAAACAATTTAGACATTGCTTCATTTTCTATTCTGTCCAGAGAACTTGTTCTATAAGAGCGCCCAGTTTCTTCAGGGATACAATTTGTTTACTGTTTACATAGAGAGAAAAAAAAATTATACTTCAGCAATATTCTGAAATTATGTACCAAAGCCTGTTAAGAATCAGAGCTATTAACAATGAAAAGTCCATAAATTAATAGGACAAATAGCTATAGTAAAAAAGGTCGCTTTGGTTTACACATTCGGATGACACCAAGGAATTCTAGACCCTGGATGCAAGGAAAAAATGCATCAAACCATGATTATTCACTACTACTCAAGTGGTGTGAACTCTAACTGCCATCAGTAGACATGAGTGCATCTTATTAATAGAAGTCAGGCCTACTTTCAAAGGTAGAATCTTCAGCCAATGACTTTGGCCTAATTCTTGTTTTTCAATCAATAAAATAGGGAGAATAGCACCTTCTTTCAGAGACTTAAGAAAATCCACTAGTCTCCACCAAGAAAACAATTACAGCAACAAATACCAGAAAAAAGTCCATACAAGGAAATCGAATCACTACTTCCTCGGGAATTCAGCTTCTATGTTAAAGTTAGCAGAGCCACACACCAAATTACTTTTTTGAAAGACGTTGACAGCAACCCATTTGGTGAACCCTATATCCTGAGCACTAAAGGAAGGAATCTAGGGAGTGTATACCATTACAAACTGTGTATTTGCTATTATGCACACTCCTCTGAGACTGGGAGCAATATTTACTCTCATATTGTTTACTTCGAATACCTTAGTAATTTGCCACCTGGACATTTTTAAGTTAGCAAATAACATAAAATGACATTTAAAAGTACAGAAACTACTAGTTCATACTAGTCACTCACAACCATAAGTAAGAGTAACAAGAGATTCCTTGCACTTCTGTGGCCCACAGGTGACAGGAAAAGGAGCAAGAAGCAGCCAGAAGCTGGTAGGAACCGGGAGGGAGAGCATAGGAGCCACCAGGGCAAGAGGGACAGTGGTGGGTGCGGGGAGGGTGGTAACCGCCCAGCTTCAGCCCAGCCAGAGGACAGCAGAACCCAGGGGCTTCCACAGGTGTGCAATTGCTTCTGGGTCATGCCCCTTCCCCATGCTCCAGTCAGCAATCAGAAGCTGGTGTTAAATGCCAATTAAGCAAAGCCTGAGCTGAGGCTGCTTGGTTCCCAACAACCTCCTGGCTACAGGATTATATTCCCACACACTCATGTTTGTTAAATGCTCTATGTGTAACACGCAATAGAAAACCACCGACACTGCCTAAATATGCAAGCAATGAACACATTCAAGCCATAGTTCTAGCACACATCAGAAGATCACTAAAGCAGTGAAAATTTCCTTGATATTTACTACGTGTAAAAAAACCCACACAGCCATAGTGAGACGACAGTACCTCAAATTAAACTCTCCAGATACATCAACATCGTGACTGAAATTTTACAAAGTATAAATTTCACAATGCATAATATAAACAATAAGAACAGCTATTTTAGTAATTACACTTTTATTAAGCACAGTTTGAATATTTTATTTAATAAATGAAACAAAATTACTGATTAAGCTTGATCATCTTTGATTAACACATACAGCACAGAAAAGCATCTCTGAAATGCGAGACCATGACCCAAATGTTGACAAACAGACTGCCTTTGCTGCAGGCAAAGATGTAGCAATGTAGCTGTCAGAACTAGCTCTCATCTCCTATCCGTCTTCCCCCTAATTTGCTATTAGACATGCTGGCTTTTTGCAGATTCAAGACGTAGTTGTCCTTACGAGCTCCTACATTCTACCAGCATAACCTCCTTCTGCATTTCGCTAACTAACCAGGAGATATCTTAAATAGCAAAACACCAACTTTGGGGCAAAACAATTTTTTATTCTCTGCCTGACAAGCCACTCTGTGTAGGTGTATTATTGTAATTGTGCGGTTTTTTGTTTGTTTGTTTTAATCAGTAAAGTTATTAATCATCTTCAGAGGCTTTGCAGAGTTTTTGGATTTTAAGTTCACTTAAATGAACACTGACCACAGAAAATTATTAACACTGCAAACTACAAGCTTTAAATAGCATAGCTGTATCAGCTAAGGACATAAAGTTGATACACAGCTGTGCAGGGCACTTTAAAAATATTTGGATATACTTAATACAAATCTGAACATACTCAGATTATACTTTTTGCTTAGCCAGAGGGATGAGGGATGATGCAGTAACCAGAATAAATGATGTGAGGAAAAAAAACAAAAAATTTAGTTCTGCAGACAGAAACTGCACCTGCATTCACAACACTGCTCAAAGCTGGATAGCGTTGTTAAAATGCTCCTGCTGTACACCAATATGTCCCAGGGCGCGCCAACATTGAAAGTTTTTACTTTGAACCACTAGTCCCAATCTGCATGGAAATTACCTCATTGCTAGGTTTGACTTTTAAAACAGCCAAAGCTGATAAAAGATTTCATTGTTTAACATGCTGTATTTAATCAAGAAAGTTTGATTTACTTTTTTTTAATGACTAACACTACACAACATTAAGTGGTTAAATTTGAAGTTGATTCCCATGAAAGTGTTCTGATACAATTTTTTCTGTGCCTTGAAATTCGGCAAAGGAAAAATCAATTACAGAGAAGTTTGAACAATTATGATTCATACGAAGAAAAATGCAAATGGCCATCTTCAGCTTAATTCAGGCAGACTCATAAAGATTAAGTTCAGAGCTCTTAAAATGATTATTTTGGTGATTAAAAAAAGTGTGTGCATTATTTTCTATTTTTCATTAAAAACAGTTTTCAACTCCAGCAGCCTACCACTGAGCAAAAGCTCCAGCTTTTCAAATTCCTGTGGCTAGGTACTGCAGGAGAGATTTCAAACTACAGGCTTAACAGTATGAATATTTAATAATAATAAAGACTTAAATTTCCCTAAGTCAAAATTTTACCATATCAGAATTTTTGAAGTACTGTTTTGGTTTTTTTTTTCCCCGCATCTCCTCTTCTCTGTAACAACCAATGAACTTTACGTTATGGAATGTTACACATCATACAGAAAAACGTCTATAGAGATTACACAAAGTGCTAAACAGAAGTAAGGAGTCATCTTTTGCCTTTCCAACCTGGTACTGAAGTCATGCTTGTTGCTAAAGAATAGCTCCATAAATTTAAGTGTCATTAAAAGGAAAGTACGTTACTATTGAAAGTGTTTCAACAAGGACATGCTTTCATATGTATTCTTAACTAAAATTTGGGCATTTTCTTTTACTTTAGAAGACAGAGCTCTTAATTTCAAATGCTAGATACTGTCTACGTACAAACTGATACTTACTGTGTCCTTAGGTGGGGAATACATCTCTTAAATTACTCAATACATTGCAAGGCACTTCCTCCTATATCACTTTGTTAAGCCTATGCCAAAGGCCAAAACGGGGCCTTCAACACAGATGAAGACAGAAAAGAGGTGCGCTGTTAAATTTCATCACAAGTTTTAAATGATGGAAAAGATAAATATAATAAGGTTCATCCATGCTATTTTATATTCCTCAAAAATGGAGCCTGTAACATTTTTGAACACCATCCTTTATTAAGAAAGGAAATGTAAAGAAGGAGCTAATCCCTACTACTTTACGAAGAGAATGGGCATGATAATCTGAGGTTATCATTCAAGGATATCAAATTTCCTCAAATATGCTTCTGAATACAGAGATCTCTGGATTGAGGGCTGTCAGAGCAAGAAATATAATTAGAAGAGAAATTAAATAGACTGTCTACAAGATCTGGAAGTCCCTCTCAAACACCTTTTCAGATCATTTCCTGTCCTTCAGAATCGACCGTAAAAATCTAATTCTCACATTTTTAGACCTCCTTTAAAACAAGCCGTGTCAGAGCGCATTCTAGCTTTTACAGACTTGAAACTCACAAGAGTGACACATTGTATTACACATTGAAGAATGTGCAATACAAAATGAAGGGTTTATGAAATGTATTGTATTGCCAGTACTTTCAAAAACTTCAGATATTCATTTAAGACAAACTTGGATGACCTTGCCCAATATTTGAATTTTGAAACCATAATACTTAAGTGTTTCTTCTCACACAAAGCAACTCCAGTTTCAACATTTTTTTAAAACTTGATAGTATTAGTATTTACATCCAGAGAACAGAAAAGATCACCATAGTAAAGAATTTAAAAACATGTCTGCTAAAAAGCTATTGAAATGTACCTTTTTAAAAACATATCCTCAAGGTTTAAAATGGTATCTCTATCCTTTGAGAAGTATTTTTCTGTTATAGAGATAAGCTTTAATTTTGTGTTAAAAAAAACCACAAACACCAATGCCAAGCTATGACAGGCATTTAAATTAACCTGCAAGACAGCTGTTAGGGGTTCTGAGCAAATTTATCTAGAGCATCTAGCAGCCAAAAAGCTTAATTTTCATCTATGATTTCCCTTAATAGTGTACGTGATGCATATGCAGCATAAAAGGAAGTGTGCAATTACTATGTATTAAACAGACATTATAATTTGTTTCATAAAGGATCTGATTTAACCCTTATTTAGCACTTGCTTTTTAGGCTAAAGTATTCAACATAGACTTCTAAACTCTTGCATTCCATTAAAATTTAAAAAAAATTCTTAGGATTAGGAGAAATCTGAACTCACTACAGGAATTAGCTAGAGCCAAAGGCTCAGCTGTTTCATTTCATCCCTCTGAAGATAAAAACCACCTCATTTGTTTGTACACTATGCTCTAAAAACTAGCCTTCTAATTTAGAGTAGTTTTGATATACAGAGTTGTATCTTGTTTCTGGATCAACAACACTTCTTGGCAAATTAATTCTCCCTATTGAAATCATTATTAGCAACACTTTCTTTAGGATTCTTCTGTGGAAGAAAAAGGTAAAATTAGTTACAGACATGAAGCTGAAATCAAGGTGACCTTGATACAAGAAAAAAAAAGTAGTTGCTATATCCCATGAAAAGCCCTAAACCATAAGCATTAAGTCTTTACTTCAAAATTATAGAATATGTATCTTATCACAAGCTCCTTGTATACTAATCCATAACCACGGAAGAGAGACAACTGTTCCCCAAATTCTCTCTCCAAATTTTCTAACTGATTTCTATACTGATTGTTCTTATAAACACAAAAGGAGACGTTGTAAAATAACAGAATTTTATTTAAAAAGTACTGCAATTAGGCAAAAAAATTTTTCAAAAAGCATCTCAAGAATTTTTTAAATAATAAGATGAAGATAGTATTAAAATTGTTTTGCACACAGACTAACTGATCCTGGCCCCGATCAATATATAATTTTTGAAACAAACTTTGGAGGTGTGTTGTTCTGTTTAGTACCGAGTACTGCCTGAAGATTCTTCAGGTAACAAGGGAAAATACAGGACAAAGTACACTTGAATAGTATCCTTCACTGACATTAGGTACTGAATCTAACCATAAAACATTAAAACAAGTAAAACATCCTCCTGTTTCTGTTGAGATGCACAAAAGAGAAGCAACGTAAGAGAACAATTACACAGTAGACTTTTTGGTCACAAAACATTTTTATGTTTTAGATTTTAAACCCTGCAACACTGTTTGTGGTTTTGGTTTGTTTTTTTTTTTTTTTTATTATAGAAGACATTTGCCATTCTAAAGACATACTTCTTGAATTTTAGATCCAGGAAAGGACTGTAAGGTACCTTGAGCCACAAAACCTAGGTATTATGCTATCTAGTATAATAAAGTGTTCATCCTCTAAATAGAGATTTTTTTTATAACTTGTTTCTTTAAGAGCCTCAGGTCTTTCTGATCAATGAAAAAGCCACATTTCTTTACTGCAGAAAAAAAGCACATCAAAATTGGCTTTAAGTAAATTTTGCCAGAAAACCACCAGAACAACTTAGGACTGTTTGGCAATTAAAATAACTTGAAAGATCAAAGAGTATTTTTTTAGATCAGAGGTGTCCATTATTTAGGTTTGAGTGATTGGAATGTTCAAGTGCAGGAAAAACTTCAATTTGATTAGAAGTCTTCATCCTTTTCTAATGTTCACTTTTGTAGTGTCTGTTACATCCAACACCCACTAATTCGCATGTCCCGTCAAAGTCTCCTAAAATGAGATTAACCTTAATATTTTGGCATCTTCCCCAAATAAAGTATGCCTTTAGGTTTGTTTCAAAGAAGCAAGAAGGGGGCACAAGACCACACGCCAAATTGCACTTGGTAAGCATTTAGTTAGCAAGAAATCTTTAAAGTACCCAGATACTTTATAAATAAATAACCCCTTAAGTTAGTGGAATTAGATGGCTAGTTATACACGCTCATAATGAAAACTTATTTTAGCAAAATCTTAAGGGAAATACCTAAAGCATACATGCTTAATATTTAGTTTAAGTAGAATTTTACAATGGTGCAAAAAGAAGGATAGTGCAGAGGAATAGTACTGATGTATTATTCAGCACAGAATACATGAAACAGCGTTTACAGCTGCACTGACAAAGTAGCTGCAGAGAAAAATAACACCTATACAACTGTTCTAAAATAGCAGATAATTAAGACGCAAAGCAGTACATTACAAGAAGCACTACCTCAGACATCAAAACTTTCTGAAGAGAAAAGGTGCCATGGCACTTACCTGACCACACAAGGACCACAAAACATGAACACTGATATACTTGAAAATAAAAAGCCCCACAGAAGTACATAAATAAGAGTAATACAATAACCATTCTAGAAGGAGGTCTGCATTTTAGACAGCAGACTGTTTGAGCCCAGAATGGTCATTTCAAACATGAAACACACCCTCTTACATTCAAAGAAACATTGCAAAATATTACATTCACTTGGCCAAAAATACTTTCATACAAGCTATGACACAGTATAGTAAATTTCTGGTAGGAAAGGAGCAACTAAGAGAGTTGTTTGGCAAGCCATTGGATATACTGTTTGCAAAACACGTACCTTAAAAGACATGCCTTAATTGACTTGCATTTTTTCCAGTTACGGAGTTCAGCAACATAACTGCACAGATAGCTGTAGTACCTGCACAGCTTTTCGTGACCTCCATTTCCACAAACAGAATTCTCTCATCAGAGCATGCTTCATCATTTCCTGCAGGCTGATGAAAACCTTGTAGCTCAAGCTAAGGTCACTGCTCCCCCCTCCCCCCCCATACTGCAGCACTCAAACCAACACAGGGTTTTCAGTCATACACACTTCTAGCGGCTCTGTATAGCCATGAAGTTGAATATTCAGGTTTACTATAATCTTTACTAAAGACCACAGGTAGCCCATATTAAATGAAGGTATTTTTAACCATACAACTGGCGTCAGTGGAGAAGAGTGTTTTTAAATACCTCAGTGAAACATGTAGGCACATTTTGCAGATGCGTCACTTAGGAAACAGCTGTGTTGTTTCAATGTTTCACAGTCAAAAGACGTATTTTCCATCTCAGGAAATATGGGGCTGCAATATTAATTAGTGAAATACTGATGTTCATTGAATAGAAGCATATCTAAACCCTTAAATTAAGGTGAAACAAGCTAGAATTCATAAATCTGAAAGTTACATTAAGGAGCTACTGTTCTTTACTTCAGGAGAGAACCAATTCAGAGGCCTCCTTTGAACCAAATCAAGCCCTGAGACTGTCTCTAACAGGTATTTGTTTCCAAAGACTAAAGCACTGTTAGAAACTGTAAATATGTGCTTGAACAACATGTCAGCATACTCTACCTTGTGTTCTTCTTGGAGAGATACAGATGATTATGCTTGGCAGACACTAGTAAGACACTTCCCCCCTACACGGTAGGGGAAGCTAGTTGTACAGGTGGACCCAGTCGAACGTGTGCTCTCTTCAAGTATTAGTTAATTCTTCTGTTACTTTTTTGAGTTGCAAATAAAATGAAGAAAAAGGAAAATAGGAAGCGATTGTTTTCTTACCATAGAGAAAGTAAGAGCAAGCACAAACAATAATAGGCCTTCCTATATACAGTGTCTCAAAAGGATATCACCAAAGATGGTAGAGGAAAATACTCCAAGCCCTAGTAAAATAACTCAATTTCTCAGACCACAATGCACTCATATTATACTTAGTTTAAAACGGTGCAGAGGGATCATGTTTCCACACAGAACTCCTTAGCTCTGAACAGATTATTCTCTACTAGACCAAAGCACCAGCTTTCCAGGATAGCTACTCAATACATGTACAATAACAGAAATATCCTGTAACATCAGAAATGTTTTGCTAGTATAGATTTTTTTTTTCCAAGGGACCAGTGCAAGCTAGTACAGAACTAGAACTACAGAACCAAGGACTCTTACTAAAGCAGAAGTGAAGTAACTACCCCATAATTGTTGGTTTAGTTCAGAGCTGTGAAACGGCTCTAAACAGTAGCTTCAATCATTACCAATTCTTTCTGCAGCCATTATCCCCTCCCTGTCATAGCCCTGCTGACAAAAAGCAGGGCAAGTCATCATGCAACATTCCTCAATTCTCAGAATACATTTAAGGGTAGTTTAGTATTCAGGAAAAACACTATCAATGTAAACATTGTTTACGAAGATAGCCTTACAAGTTAAAAGCCACACTTTCAGCTGTTATCACTGTCAGGTAAACTTTATACATCATTTCAGCAGTGTCATTTCTGGAACTGATACAGAATTCATAGACCTCTGCAGAACGTAATTTATAAATGTAGAAAGAAAACAACAATAGGCACACTTAGCTTCAACTATCCTTTCCAGTAAGCTAAATAACCAATTATTCTTTTAGGAACAATAAAAGATCTGTTCAAGTGTTTCAAAATGAATGCTATACTGTACCAGTACAAAAGACCATGTGACAGTATTTCATATTTCAGATTAAATAAGATTAATTCAGATTTTAAAGCAATCTGAGTCCAGCTTCTAAAGAACAGTTAGGAGCATTTAAATTGTTTGCTTGTGTTAAGGTGGGGGAGAAGGTTGCTTAATACTTAGTTTCATTAACATGGCCACTGGAAAAAAAAAGAAAAACAAAACTTTTGAATTCTGTTCAAACAGATTTTCAGCTTAGTGAATCTGAGGTAAACTTTAGCCAGGACTCTTCATGTTTCCAGGCAATTTAATTTTCTGGTCCTGAAATGGTAATTACTGCAACAAGGACAGAAGACCTTTACTCACCACTTAGTAATCAACACAACATGGGCTGCTGACCTAGTAGAATGAAATATTCCCTAAATACACTTATTTTTTTAAAAAAAAAAAATATAACATACTGACTCCTTACCGTGTACTAAAATCATTGGTCTAAGCTACCTGGAAGTATCACTCTTAAGTATTAAGGTCACAGATCTCATTTTATGGCCTTTCTTGTACATATAATTTGACAGGTTTGAGCTAGAAGTTAATTTTTTTTTTTTTTGTGGTGAGGCTTTTTTGGCTTTGATAGTTTTGTGGTTGGTGTTTTTTTTTTTTTTTTAAATCACATACACTACATTTAAACCTGCTATAAACCTGACACAGTTGAAAATCTAAAGTTCTCAGTGTGCAAAACAAGGTGCTGCTTTAAAACAGGCATATGAGACCAAGGCTAGGCAAAAAAGGTGGAAGTTTTTCTTTGGTTCTCAAGGTTTCACTAATCTTATTAAGGGTTTAGAAAAAAAAAAAAAAAACACAACAAAAAACCAAACACAGAGTAGCCAGTCATCCTCATGATTTTCAGAGATCTGGACACACATTACTTGACCTTATATAGCTCTCAAACACACAAATTACACAAATGTAGAATCTCTAAATGCAATAATGTGAAATGAATGCTTCATTTGGTCAACTAATCTCAGAAAGACTAGTCTTTTCTACCCTTCTCCCGCTTTTCAGGAAAAGGACAGCTTTTTATGCTGTTTTCAATTAATGCTTGACTGAAGTACAAGTAGGTCAGCCATCTACTCTACAACCTAAATTGGACTGAAGTTCAAGGAAACTGGGACAAGAGGCCCCATTAGCTACCAGTTCTTGCACTTGCAATTACCATTGTGCTTTTTCATTTCATAAGGCTGTGCTATGCTGCTGACTATGCAGCATTTAAACAACAGCCTTTAACCTGCATCTCTGCAACAATTAAAAGACAAAAGAAAGAAGAGAGGTAAATAATACGAAGTTCAATTTACCACTCTCTCAAGATCAGAGCGTGAAAACCCCTACTGTTGAAAATTCAAGTATGCAAGTCAAATTCTTAAAATATATATGGTCCAGATGCAAAGTGGATCAAAGTGTTGAAGCGAAGTCTTAGTAAGAGCACGTAATACACAACTTTCCTTTTTGTCATCATACGTACTGCTGAGTAACTTCAGCATTTTAAACGGTTCCTCAGCAATTCTGATAAACAAAACCAATTGCTGCTAAATGTAGAATTGCACACCTTTCTTGCTTTATGAACTAGCTTAATCTAAATTCCTATGTCAGTAACCTCTACACTCACAAACTATCGGTATGACAGGCATAACAGCTGACAAAACCAGGCACAAATAGCTTCAGATTGAAGTGATCACATTTCTTAAGCTATTTAGTTTACTGCAAATCATTCTACACATTGTAATCAAACTCAAAAATGCATAACGTTAGACTCCAGAAAGTCTGGAGTCATTACATTCAAATGCAACATCCCATTTTAAATTAAAATAGAATTCAATTGGTATTTTTGCATGATGCATAGTAACATGAAGTAACCAGAATAGAAAAGGTTAGTATCATGGAATAAAATCATTCTGGAATTAAAATATCAAATTTGCACACACACAGAAGGAATGGCTCAAGCCAGATTTCTAAAATTTACTTTGAGCATAAACCTTGGCTTATATGCATTATATGGTTTATATGGCTTATACGCATTATCTGGTTTTATATGTGCATGACACGTGCATATAAAACCAGCCAGGAATGGAAAATAATTCTCCTCAGTTCTACAGAGGTTTTGTGCTGTTAGCCTAAAGCTATGTTTAACACTTTGGATATTTTCAGCGATCTTAGAAGAGGTGCTACCAGGTTTCACCTTCAACTGAAGGTTTTACTAAATAACTAGTGATCTTGTGCCTACCAATTCAGCTTGAGTGTCTGAATATATCACACACCATATTTGTCTTCCAGGATTGAAAAGCACTGTATTCAAGCTGACAGCTAGGATGGTATCACCACGCACATTTCCAAGCATGGGGACAGGGCAGGGGGACAATGACATACAGACAGAACTGCACCATGACACCATAAAGGCAGGGCTCTGTGTCGCTGGTCACACTAATATGTCAGCCAATGTTCTAAAATAGTTTGTGGTTACTGAAATGAGTCACCTGTCTACATAGGACTACAGTTACAAAGCTGTATCTTCATATGGCTCGTTAGTTAAGAGGTTGAACAGCAAAGGAATCAAAAAAGACGACTGAATGTTTCAACAGCTGAAACAGCTGCAAGTTGAAACCTTCAATTATGTAGAAATGACTCAAAGGTGTCACTGAAAATGAGATTTTATTTGACCAAATATTCCCCAAGAATAAGAAAACCAAGCCATGTGCTTACTCAATGAATAATAAACTTCACACTTAACTATCTTTACCATATGGTAGTGGGAAGAATAGTACAAGTATATAAGATTTCAACATACTGCAGAAAAAAGCTTAGACAAAAAGACAACGAAGAAAGTGTGATAAATTATATACAATATATATTAATTAGAATATTTACAAGTAACATATAATGATCTTTTTCATAGTCATACTCTTCAGCGTCATGGGTCAAAACAAGAACATTTCATATGAGAACACCTGTGATACTTAAATACAAGCATTTTCCACTTCTGGTTCTGAAGGCTTAAACCCTTAATGTAATCATCCGACAAACAGCATTAGAAAAACTAAGCCTGCATCTAGAAAAACCTCTTAATTTCTTGTTTCTGCACACCATTTTTTCAATTTGCATGACTTCACTGGAGGGGCAGACATTCTCCCTTTAGTTCCCAGAATAAATCAGCGGCAAACTGTGATCTGCCTAAATAGCAAAGCATACCAAATCCAGGAGGCTTTAGATTGACAAAAGCCCAACTAGACCTAACAAAGCTAATGGTCAGCTCTACTAACAAACAGTAAACATGGTAACTCCTCAGTCATTCACTGTAAGCATTCTTCAGAAGGCCAAAAGTTTCCCTAACCTACTAAGAAAATCCCTCCAGTAACTACAGCTATGATCGTAGTAACATTTGTTTGTTTTTAATAGAGGCAGCTCAATAGCTGAAGAGTCATCATCACAAGTGACCTTCACACAATCAAGCTGGTCTCAGATCACCGTTTTAAAGAGTGATCAGCTGTCCTTACTCCTAAAGCTTAAGGGTACAAAGCACTCAAAAGAACAAAGTAATTTCAAATCTACTTTAAAAATGTACTTTGGGGAATGTATACTTTGATTTACTAAGGTTACTTCACAACATGCAAATAAGTGTTTCTCTCCTCTTGTAACACGGTGGCTACCCTCACAGCAGAAGTAGGAATACTAATATTTCTGTTTAATTTAGAATTCTGTTTATACTGAAAGAACTTGTACAACTGTCCGTATTTGAGAGATAAAATAATAGCTGCTTCACTGAGGCAAAATATCTGTGTGTTTGATGCAAAGCTACCCCCAAAGAGAAAAACAGGTATTACACTTAAAACATAATTGTATTTTACCACATCTAATAAACAGTGTTAGTAAAGAATGTGCTTTATTGAGTATTCAAAAGCTCAATAACCTTAAGTTGATTCCTTAGACAACGTGCATTTATTCTGTACCTTCCAGCTTATGAAACTGAAGATGAAATTATGTACAACTCCAACACCTTCAAAGAAATTGCCTACCTTTTCCTCTCATAACTGCTACGAGGAATTTGAATACTCGGTACTTTTCATAGGAAGAGAAAGAATTTTATTACCTCGTTTACATTTGCCACACTATCTTAAAAAGCCTGCAGCCATAATTCCAACCCAAAAAGCCAATTGGAAAACACAGACAACTGATGTTTATTGATCCCTTCATGGACTGGTAACACTTGAGCATTGCAAACGCTGCTCCATTTGACTAAGACAAGCAATGGGCTAGTTAACAGTGACAGAGGACAGTGCAGAGTTTTTCAACAGGAAAGAAATCCCTTTCCTTTCAGCTTCGCGAAAATAAAGCAAAGATCTATTCAAATTTTTAACGTGAGATTTTTATGGGAAGCCAATGCAATAACTGATTAGATTGGCAAAGGTGAGGATTATAGGGAGGGTCAAGATCAAGTCATTGGAGCTGGTGAGGCTGGACTACCTAATGTGTCAAGTAGGTCTTCAAAAAATGTCCAATGGCCACACTTTGCTACAGTAACCAGATCTTATAAGAAATACTTCAGGTGAGTATTTTTTCAATTTATAATGATAACAGAACCACAGAACAACCCAGGTTGGAAGGGACCTCAAAAGATCACCTAGACCAACCTTCTGTGGGAAAGGGAGTGTAGATGAGATTATCTCACACCCCTGTCCAGTCATATCTTGAACACTTCCATTGATGAGGACTCTACAATTGATATCTACCCATTCACAAGACATCTTCAATCATTCAACATCCAAAAGACAAGGAGAATCATGGAATCACAGAATCTTCAGAGTTTGAAAGGACCTCTAGAGATCTAACTCCCCTGCTAAAGCAGGATTGCCCAGAGCACATTACTCAGGACTGCATCCTGGCAGGTCTTGAAAATCTCCAGAGAAGGGGACTCCACAACCTCCCTGGGCAGCCTGTGCCAGTGCTCTGTCACCCGAACCGTAAAGAAGTTTTTCCATGTATTTGAAGGGAACTTCCTATGTTCCAACTTGCACCCACTGCCCCTCGTCCTGTCGCTGGGAACCACCGAGAAGAGTGTGGCTCCATCCTCCTTCAACCCACCCTTTAGATACTTGTATGCCATAATAAGGTCTCCCCTCAGCCTTCTCTTCTCCAGGATAAAGAGTCCCAGCTCTCTCAGCCTTCCCTCATAAGGGAGATGCTTCAATCCCTCAATCTCTTCGTTGCGCTTCACTGGACTCTCTCCAGCAGTTCTCTGTTCCTCTTGAATGGGGGAGCCCAAAACTGGGCACAGTATTCCAGTTGTGGCCTCCCCCGTGCCGAGTAGAGGGGGAGAATGACCTCCCTCGACCTACTGGCCACACTCTTCCCTATGCAGCCCAGGATTCCATTGGCCTTCTTGGCAACAAGGGCACATTGCTGGGTCATGGATAATTTACTGTCTACCAGAACCCCCAGATCCTTCTCCTCAGAACTACTTCCCAGCAGGTCCACCCCTAACCTATACTGGTGCTTAGCATTCTTCCTCCCCAGGTGCAGGACCTTGCACTTGCTTTTGTTGAACTGCATTACATTCTTCTCTGCCCAGCTCACCAGCCTGTCCGGGTCACACTGGATGGCAGCGCAGCCCTCTGGAGTGTCAGCCACCCCTCCCAGTTCGGTGTCATTTCAGTCTTGCATTTCTACCACTGGCACCTAAAACCCCTTTCAAGTGCAGGCAACTATTCTTTCAGAAATGTTTATGTGTTTATTCTTATTTTTACATAAATTGAAGAATTCTAATGACACCAAAACCATCTAAGTCTAGCCAACATTTTTTTAGAATATAACATCCACCTGTAGTTTAGCTTTGACAGTTTTTTGTAAAAGAAGCTACAGTAGTTGACACAAATCTTCCGTTGGTCTTCATTCTGAGGGTCCAAATAACAACGCCTGGTACTAACTGGAGCAATTTAGAGTTGCAACATAAGTGTTATGTGGTCCCAGAAGAGTTCTAAGGGTTTTTCTAAGTTCTCCCTGGTTGCTTGTATAAGAATATGTAAACTATATTCCTACAGTATTAATCAAATAAAAAAGTTTCTAAAGATGGCTTTTTCAACCTAAATATAGTGCAGCACCAAGGGCAGCCATTTGAACAGGTTTAGTGCTGACTCACAGCTTTGACTAAGTCCTAGCAAAATTAATATTTAAATTAGTTTTACTAACTCCACGTGGTTCCAATTGACATACATAAATCAAAACGCGACACCACTGTCCACTTTCTAGTGTCTGGGAAAGGTAAAAGTCAATATAAGCTAGCACCAAATAATATAAGTAGGATAGGTAGAAAGGGGGGGGGGGAAGTCATGCTAATATCACTGACACAAGATAATCGTAATACAATGCTATAGAAAGGGTTCTTTTAGCTATGTGAAAAAAATTCTGGCTCGAGGTTCAAGATAGGCAATTAAAAATCCAGCACTTTTGCCTATAAGATAACATAAAAGCACTGAAAGCTTATCCAAATTCTGAAAGTCTCGTAACTCATCTTTTACAGTCCTCTAGTTAGGGTATTTCAATAGTAATATTCCAAGAATTTATTCAACAGTTCCAGGACCTGGATGCAAGTTACCATCTGAATTCATTCATCTTAACACCAGTAATTCTATATGAAGTTTTAAATGCCAGACAAAATCAGAAGAAATCCAATAACAGATTGTTAAGTGGATTTTCAAGTAGGTAAGTGCTCGCTTGCTTCAATATTTAAGTTTCAGTAGGCTAGCTTTAGACAAAACTTCAGAAGTGTTCCATTTTGATTTTATGCATTTGACATATGTATGCCAAATCCCTACTTGTACTTGTCTTTCACCAAAGATGATTTTTTTTTTTTCTTAAAACAGAAAGAACATTCATAAAGAAGGTTAGCCAACTGGGAAGCAGGATTTAAAAATGTATTTTTAAGCTTATGCAGTGAGATTTCCAGCAGTCCTTTTAGTATTCCTACAGAAAGCTGTTAAGCACTTGAAATTGGGCAATGGTGAAACACACAGAAGACGTGACTTGCATTCCTTCCTCTTTTAGGGCAGATACTATAGCCATATTGCAATTTTTCACAGGACTCCAAATTTAAACACGCACACTGACTCTGATGTAAATGCCTAGGTGCAATATGCTATTCTTTACACGTTCCAGTAATTCTCATGGGCCGGCATAGCTGCATAACTAGAAAAAGTAGCTCAAATTTAATTCATGATTCATGTCATGCAATCTTCCTTGATAAATTCAAAAGACATTTTTAGAGAAGCATGTTTATAAAATCTTCAGCTTTAGAGAGCCAATTTGTACAACAGCTTTTCATGGTAGTTTTTTTCTACCTAATAAACTGCATTTCAGTGAGTAGCCAAATGGGTTACTTCACATATCCTTTAATATTAATAATCTCATAGAAGCTTTATGAACTTCACAACTGAACTACCATCATCATTCACAACTTAGACAACTAATCTCAAAAGATTGACACTAGTACAGCATTATTCATTAAAAAAAAATGTATTTTATCCATATGTGTGAAATAAACACTGAAAATGCAAAAAAATACATAAAATGTGCACAATGAAAATACTTTTAGATCTACTTGAAAACATTAAAACCTGTTAAATTCTTTCCATATTTCCTTGCTATGCAGTAAGATCTCTTAGAAATAGCATGAAAACTGCTAAAATTATTACTCTAAAACTAGTAATTTTGTTCAGCAATAAATTGGTAGGCATTACATGCTAAATTTAGCCCACTTTGTCCTTAATTACACATAGAAAGTGTTTCTGCAATACTTAACATGTAGAAGCAAAGATGCTTCCGATCTAGCCTGTTTTGCAAGAAAGGGGAGGAGGGCGAAAGGGGCAGAAATATCAAAGATTTCCAATTGCAGTTTCAGTTTCTCTACAGGGCTAGTAAAAAAACCAAGCTAATTGGATCCTTAGAGAACGTTAGACTACTTCATATTTTATTAGACTGATCAAAGCTTAAAGCAAAGCTATACGTTGTTTTGCATAACTCTAAAATAAATCCAGAATTCATGTATATTTGTTTTATCTCTTTGCATGTATCAATTACCGAACTGCTACTGACTTGACAATGATTAAAATTGCACAGCACAGTTTTTACTCACAATACCCATACAACTCACAGGATTTACCTTCTACCAGAAGGTAATAGTCTGATCTAAACCAAACGCTAAGAATAAAGTAATTAGATACAGACTAAACCCATATATTGTTCTCCGATACGGGGATACTACAAGCCAAAGCAGAAGCAGCTGTTTATATGCTACTTTGGACACAGTATTTCTTAGTCAAATTCGAACCAATTTCAAGGTTCACCTACAGATGCTTTAAAACTATATGGACTGTCCTTTAAACTCCTCAAGTTTGTGTTCAGGAACATAAATAATGTATTTGGTCCTACCTCAATGAACAGACAAGACATTCACGATATCCAGTGAATGAACTTTCACTTTTCCCAGTGCAGTGAACAATTAAACAAAGAAACACACAAAGTGTTCTACAATACTGCTCAGTCTGCTTTCTTGGAAAGATGTTCTCTGCTAGCCAATCTGTGCACCTGCTTCAAAAAAAACATCAGGTGGAACAGTGCTTTGCTGAGAATAGCTAACAAAGCAGACTGGGCAGTATCATAGAAGAAAAGTAACCAGATAATCCAACTAATTCTATTTAATTATTTTTGAAGGAACAAAACCAAAAACCCAAACAGCACAGGTTACAAGGTAGGGAAGCAGTTTTTCCAGTCTAGGAAATACATTTTTAGTGTATTCCTAGATTTTTTTCACTAAAAGAGAGAGAAAAAACCCACAAAAAACCCACAAACCACACAACAACAAAAAAAATGCCAAAAAAACCCCAACCCCTAACATTCTAAAAAAACCTCACTTGATTCTTCCCACACGACTGAGTCAATCTTGGAAATTAAATATCGAGTTGGAATTCTAAGATAGTTCTTCAAAATCTGGTTTAACACTGAAGCGTTAAATAGATTAATTTAAATCTGCTAGGAGTTTAAAAAAAATATTTTGCATTCACTTTTTATAAATGCAGCATTTCATTACATAAGAATATATATTTCAGTGTTACACACTATAAACTTTTAAGGTACTTACAACTGAGTGTTTTAGAAGTCAAAAGGCAAAAACTTTTAGCTCCTTTCTAGTTAGAACTTGTTCAACTTTGAAAAGTATTTCAATTGTCTTCTAGTCCTTCCACACTAAAATATTTTAAGCAAGAATTCAAGAAAAAAACATCAAGTTTACCTTTAAATGTATGAATTCAAGATAATTTGAAACGTATTACCTATTCAGCCATGCATTTGAAAATGGTAAAAATCAAGAAACATAAGTTTAAGCATATCTTCAATTCCCTTAACTATAAATAGTTTAAGAGTACAGTCTCTCGGCAGTAAGTGTTAAATCTTACTCAGTTATATTTCAGCAGCTCATGTGGCACGGCTTCAGCTGCTAGGACGAGCAACACTGTTGCATTTATTCTCTTTACTCCATTTTCCTCACCTTATTACATCCTGACCATCTTTGGCATACATGGGATTATAAAAGCACTTTATACAACGACTTGTTTCCATCCAACATTCATTTTATAGCTTAACTTTATAGAAATTGTTCACTGTATTGCTCAGCTCAATATCAAGCCCGATCACTTTATTATGGTGTAAATTTGTTGTGCTGACAAAGATTGATCTGGTCTTCTCCCATGTCCCCAGCCACTCTTCCTGACCCATCCCTATGACGTTGATTCTACTCAGGAAGCCAGGTGCTAAGCTCTATCCAGCTGAAAATTACTCTGCCCAAAATAAAGTTTCTTGCTGGGCTGGACCAGGGAACCAACTCTGGCCACAGCACAGCCACATAAATAGTACCAACACAGAGTACACAGCAAGAGCAAATGGCTGAGCACTAGGGAAAGAACCTGATTTCCCGTATTAGTAGCAACACAAACCGTCACTGGTTTTGAACTTACTAGCCTTATCACTGTAAGTAGAAGTGGCAACAAGCTTCTGAGCTAGTTTACAAGTTACAAGAAGTTATGCTAACAAAAGCAACAAGCAAGTACACATACAACAAAAAAGAGATACTCTTCAGAAAGTCTGAGACCCTGAAAGACATGCAAAAAGATATTTTAACCGTTTATGTGCAAGTGGTAGGCACACAAGTAAGAAAAAATAGATTTTTGCATTTGGGAAACATAAATCAAGCCCATTTATTAATATTGAAACCTCATTGTACAAGTCACATGACTGAAAAGTTTGTAATGGTTACAATGTAGGTTGACAGCATGAAGTGGTCAAGAAATGAGTGGTGACACTTCTGCAATAATATTTATTACTCATTTAAATTATTAACAGCTTTAAAGAACACTAACACTTCACAGACCCTCTGCAATGTCTTCCAATAGCTCATGCACTACATGAGCACTAACTAGTGTCTGCCCAAGGCCACCAAATCACACAGCCCAGCCAGCTCCTTCTGCAGTGAGCTGCTATGTGAAGAATGGCGCATTACTGTCAGGCCCGTTGGTCCCACTGACATCTGTTCCATGTTTCACTTTCCCAATCCTAAAATTAACATGGAATTTAACACACATTATAAGTGACAATGCCCTAATTCAAAGAGCACGTTGCACCCAACATGAAGGAACTCCATGTATACTGTACCTCAAAAGAGAATGGATGACAGAACTAAAAGAAGCGACTACCTGCATAGCAGTCCTGAGTTGACTCAGGATATTTCCAGCTTCAACTGAGAAGACTCAGATTTGCCAATCTGATAAAATAATATTACTTTGTCATGCAAGAATCACAGGGAATCACACAAGGTATTTTAACACCTGTCCCCAAAGCCACATCAGAAGAAAACAAAGTAGCTACAGAAATAGCTATAGGTGAAGTGGAAAAGAGGGGAAGATCATGGTAACAAATGTAACAAAAGCCACCACTAATGAAAGACAGCAGAAAGAACACAGAAATAGTTGTAGTGGTAGACCTCAAATATATTTAAAGTTCCTTTATTGTCCTTATTATAACAACCATAGCAACAATGCTATAATTCATAAGGTATCAATGTTTTAATGTAGTAACAGAGGCAGAAGATCTATGAATGCTGACAAATAATCATATCCGAGTCACACTATTATTTGCCCTCAAATTAGAAATCAAAAGGGCTGAGGAGTCCAAACAAGCATGTCCAAATCAGCTTCTGTTGAAGAATTTTAAAATATCATTTGGGAGGCTTTAAGTCATGAACTTTTAAGAAGTTCTGAATAATGGGGAAGTTCCAGAAGACTAGAGAAAAACTAATGTCACGTAAGCATTTTAAAAGGAGCATAGTTAGTTTACTAATGACAAGTCAATTAAAACGGAGCAAATAAGATTCCACTTCAGCATAACAAGTTGATAATTATTATTACCTAGGTAAAAATAAAAATCAATACAACCAACTTCTTAACAGCATCTTCTTTTTATGAGATCACCATCCTGAGTGATAATGACTATGCTGAAGACGTAAGTTTCAACACAGCATTCAACTTGCTGTCACAAGGTATTCCGGTTAAGGTACAGAATGATACAAGCTCAGTCTGATATTACATTTATTTTAAGGTTTCAAAATACAGACTCAAGAAATACTGTGGAGCAGGATGTGTCCACCAAGCTACTGCTAAGCTATTTACCATTATTATCGGTTACCTAGGAAAAGATCAGAAGTCATGACTGATCTACTCGCAGCCAACTTAAGAAAAAGCCTAAGGAAATAGTAAATAAGAGAGAATCCAGTGCTGATAAACCTATTTGGATTGTTTGCGAAAATAAACATAAGCTAAAGACACTAATTTGGAATTCACATTGGGCTGTACCAGGACAAAGTTTTTTTCCTATCTCATAAAGATGACCTAACATTTTAAGCATCAAGTTTGAAGAATTCTGAAATGGAGAGAAATACTCAGTTGAACATGCTCAACGAATTGTAGGATATAAACAAAGGGCTGGGAGGTAGGCAGCTAGAAGGACATATTATCTGACTATATATCAGGGAGAGTACCCTGTTTCAGACAGCGGGACCAATTAGCCAACTGGGCAACTAACAGGGTTGTGGTGGACTCGACATCAGTTCTTTCTAAATGGGAAGTTTTCTTTGTGGGTAAATCAAATTCCAACAGGGATTCATTCGCAGAAGTCCTATGGCTTGTCTTTTCAGACAAGGCCAGATGATTGCAAACAGTTCCTTCTTAATCGTTCTTTTGCATTTGTATTGTGTAGTATTAGCAACTGGATAATCAAACTACTTCAACATTTTAAGAGTAGCAGCAGTTAAAATACATTCATATGAAAGATCATCTCTTTAGATGCCTATAGAACATCAATGCATGATTCACAGATTAAAAAGTTCCTATTCCTTAAAGCCATGTCCAAAACATGGTCCTGAGGATATATCCAAAATTGCAAGAAAAGAAGGTAAGGAAGAAACAGAAGAACAGGAAGTTAATTCTAAATTTGCAAATAAGTTTACCTATTCTGCAGACAACACGAGTGGGGTACATCTCATTAAAACATCTAAAAAAACAAAAAAAAAAAACAAAAAAAAAAACACGACATCAAATCATCGTATGTATTAAAACCAAAAGGCAGAACTTCTGGTATAATACAACTTCCAAATTCATTGTTAGGCTATGTACTGGGTTTGTGCGGCAAGGTTTTGGTAGCCGGGGGGCTACAGGGGTGGCTTCTGTGAGAAGCTGCTAGAAGTTTCCCCCCTGTCCGATAGAGCCAATGCCAGCTGGCTCCAAGACAGACTCGCTGCTGGCCAAGGCTGGGCGTATCAGCGATGGTGGTAGTACCTCTGTGATAACATAGTTAAGAAGGGGTGGGGGCTGTGTGGCAGCAGCCAGAAGAGAGGAGTGAGAATATGTGAGAGGAATGACTCTGCAGACAGCAAGGTCAGTGGGGAAGGAGGGGGAGGAGGTGCTCCAGGCACCAGAGCTGAGATTCCCCTGCAGCCCATAGTGAACACCATTGTGAGGCAGGCTGTCCCCCTTCAGCCCATGGAGGTTAACGGTGGAGCAAATATCCACCTGCAGTCCGTGGAGGGCCCCACGCTAGAGTAGCATGAAGGAGGCTGTGATCCTGTGGAAAATCCACACTGGAGCAGGCACAGGACCTGTGGCGCTGTGAAGAGAGGAGCCCATACTGGAGCAGGGTTGCTGGCAGGACTTGTGACCCCATGGGGAACCCACGCTGGAGCAGTTCACGAAGAACTGCAGCCCATGGGAAGGACTCACATTGGAAAAATTTATGGAGGACTCTCCTGTAGGAGGGATGCCATACTGAAGCAGGGGAAGAGTGTGAGGAAGAAGGAGCGGCAGAGACAACATGTGATGAACTGACAACAACCCCCATTCCCTGTCCCCCGGCGCCACTTGGGGCAGGGAAGTAGAGAAAATTGGGAGTGAAGACGAGCCCAGGAAGAAGGGGGATGGTGTTTTAAGATTTGGTTTTACTTCTCATTACCCTACTCTGATTTGATTGGTAATAAATTAAATTAATTTCCCTGAGTCGAGTCTGCTTTACTCATGATGGTAATTGGTAATCCCCATCCTTATCTCGACCCACGAGCCTTTTGTTGTATTTTCTCTCCCCTGTCCAGTTGAGCAAGGGGAAGTGATAGAGTGGCTTGGTGGGCACCTGGCATCCAGTCAAGGTCAACCCACCACAGATCATCAATGATACAGTAACTGTATACAACTTTTTTCACTTACCTTTCCATTTATGACTCTGTTTACTTAAGACAGCATGAAAGTTTGCTTTGGGAAATGGCACGAAGAATCACAGGTTACTGGGTTGATCATCCTTTATCCATATGTGCTGGTTGTTTCTACTTTCAATTGAACCAGCTTTCAAAAAAGACAAACACCTCAACTCAAAGCAAGAATGACTCGCGGCCCTAGAAGTTCCCTGGGCCCAAGTACCTGCTAATAGAAAGCAGAAGAGCAGTAGAGTATATTCATCTTGGTGTAAACCAATGGAAACACTAGTGGCTAACCATAATAGTGGACCAATACAAATAACCAATGAGATGGCAATACTCCCAGCTGTAGGCATGAGAGTTTTTAAGAAATTTAATTGTCCAAGAGAGGAACAACTAACTACTCAAAATATTTCTCACTGTATTTGAATGACAAAAGACTGACGGCATACTTTATATGAAGTTCTCTCCTAACACACCAAGACTAAAGAAAAGATGTTTAAAAGGAAATGATTATCCAGTTTCAGTTCTTACACATAAAACAGAGTGCTCACATTTTCGAATGGAACCACCTCCTCAAGCCAGCAAGAACTTGGGAATAATTCCCTTCAGTTAAGTTCATCCTAGAGCTTAACCAAGCTGTTCAATGGCTCCTTGAAGTTAAGAATAACTGTATGTTGACCAGATATGAGATTACTTAGATTGGTTAGATTATTTTAGGTAAATGACAAAACAACAAAAAAGTTTTGAAGCTTTTATCTGTAACTACTAAGGGACAGAGAGAACCTGAAGACTTTGGAAAAAAATGCTTTAAAAAATGTTATTCAAGGACTGCAGAAGTAAGCATACCTACAAGTTGGTGTTGTATACATGTGGTTCCATTAAATATAAAAAGTTGCTTTAACATACCTAGACCTGTTTGTTATAGATTTATCATTTCTCCTGACAAGAAAGCAGCATTGTTCCACTCAGCAGTGATCCAGGTATCTGTCAATTTGCCAAAAAAGCCTCTATTAAGGGAGAGGAACAGAGGCATAAGTCAAATTAAAAAAGTGTCCCATTTGTCCTATGACTCATGGCAGGTCATTTATTGAAAACTGTACTTCACATTACCCCTTTTAAGAAGGGCACATTAAACGTATTCACCCCGCACCCTTTATTTAACCTATTAAGTCAGAAATAAAAAAAAAAACAAACACCACATAGGCTTAAAAGAACAGTGAAGTATGGCTGTGCATCTGCTACTGAGAACAAATAAAATTCTGATTTCAATATTCACCTACCATTACAATGCTAAGTAAGAAGTTATATGCAAGTTGGTTTTGGAACCCAGAACCCTTGGCTATGCTTCGAAAGCAGAGTTTAAGATGCAGGCATGAGAATTCTGCTAATCCTTTCAGAGCTCAGTCAATACACACCTTTTATTGTTACAGTCACCAGCTGGCAATGCATCAGCCTGATATGTAGGGGAGATTATCATGCATGAAAATCAGATCTGAGTCCTATTTGTGCTACTCACATACAAAGACACAATAACAACAAGACAGAGAGACTATCACACTTCTGCAAAAAAGACACTTCACAATGAAGATTACAAGAACACCACAGTCATCCAGTTTTAATATTAGTAAACAACCCTACACTATTTTATAATCAAAAGCTACAAGTTTGCAAGTACATCACAACTCTGATACATAAATCACAACAGGCATGAGAAGATACTTAAAATGCGTACTTGTGAACTCCTCCGAGCTCACAGTGTCACTTAAAACTTGCATGGCACCCATTCTCAGGGCATCTACTATGTCGTGGCTATAAGTTTATGTCAAAAGATTACATAAAACCCAGCCTTTTTCAGTAAAACTGTTTAAAACAAATATTTAATAATATGGTTTGACAGACTGTTCTTATCCTCACTATTTTTGTTGTTATATTGTAGTCTGGTTTGTTATACACTGGTCTAGAATGTATAAGAAGAGGCAAAGAAGTTGGTTTAAAATTTTTGGTCTGTAGATGCCTCAGAATTAATTCTTTAAGCAGAGTCCTACACAAGCAAAAAGGCTTAATAACATGCCTTGGCCCAAAACCAAACATTGCCAGATACAGGTTTCCAACACTATCAAAGTATTTACTACATGTTGTGTAAGCCAGAGCAGTTTTTAAATATTTGCATATTCTAGAAAATTGAACCAAATCACATCACTTAAAGCCTTAGAGACATTTTCTTTTTGCTTCAGAGCTCATTACTGTGCAGCATTACAATATCCATGCTAGCTCTATCCCTATTTACTAATTAGGGCTGGGTACCTTCTCAAATATTGACACATCCTGTCCACCAAGATTCACAGGACTCTACCAAGCCACACCGATTCACAGTGGCTTAAGTAGAATCACTCACACTCCAAGGAGCACACATCAAAGCAGATTCTAGACCAACACCATTAGAGGAATTTTGACTGTTCCCTTGCCCCAAGCAAGGTACCTTGCAGGACAGCACATAAAGGAATGATATTCAAGTCTCTTGACAAATTTGCCTGACTGTCGATTGGGAACCAGCCCCAGGATACAACAGCCTTTTTACTATCACCTTCAGGTTATTCTTTCCAACCCCAGTAAGCCAACTAGCCAGGTAACATTCGTATTAAGTACACCATTCTATTCAACCACAGATTCAGAATACTTAGGTCAGTTTATCTCAGTACAGTTACATCACTGTTATTTCCTGCTTTCTTCCTTTTCATGCCCTGAGAACAATTCATCGTTACATTAAGTCAAGTCAAAAAGGTTTAGTTGAAAGGAACAATGCCACTTCTTGAAGTTTTAGGGATTAAGACAGAATTTTAATTAAATCCTATGTTACAAAAAAGTTGTTCATCTCACAGATTAGTCTTCAGTTCAAGCATTAGAGACTTCATTCCAGGTCTCAGGCAAGGAATAAGTCATTAAAACTTAGAATTTCTTTTAAAAAGCAGAGATCGCAAGAACCAACAAAACACTACTCCAATGTATTAGTTTATGTGCATGTTTAAACAAATCCATTAAAAAAAACATCAATCGGCATCTACTATTCTCCTGGTTGTTTGTACAAGAAGATGCAACTTTTTCCAGGACTTGCTACTCCCGCATTGAGAGCACTGTCTCAGAAGCAGAAAGCTACCTTTTGACTAGTTTGTATTACTTCCACAGATTCATACAAGCACAGGCAACTCTTGACTAGCAGCACTGCTACACATTTTATCCTTTGCCATTCCTGGGACAGGCACAGAAGTCCCTTGTCCTGTATTTACAGAATACCAATTCAAGTCATGGTAACCTTTAGGCTCATTTTAACACAGACAGGAAAGCACAGAATTGACATAAGGACATCTTTAAGTGAGTAGCTTGCTCAGCTCTGGAGAAGGAAAAGGTACCCATACATTGTATAAACAGATCATGAGAACAAAACTTCTCATGCCTAACAATGAAGCATCCAAACACGTCACCTGGTAAAAAGAACGGGTTCACAATACTGATTTTCAGACCAACATTCAAGTGCCCCAATACAACAAAAGAAAGCAGACATCTACCCATTAGAAAAATGTATCATCTAGGTATTTTCTGAAAGTATTATTTACAGTCACAGATCAAAACATTGCCCAGAATATCACTGCACAGTCAGAAATCCATATTACTATAATGGTATTTCAAATACTAAAGAAACAAAAAAGAAAAATTAGAAAAATAACTTAAACATACACTACAAAGTAAAATGAAGATTTTGTTGAACCTATGAAAATGAACCTACGAACATGAACCTACAACAGTTTAAAAAAAGGTTAAACACTTAAGACCATCCATGAAGACACATACAGCTAACAGACCATCCACAAAGATGCATACAGCTAACATCAAGTCCAGCAATCATAAATACCATCTAATTTGCCAGCTCGATATTAACTCCTGCATCCACTTGCAGCACACCCTCTTCAAAGCAAGAGAAAAAACATTCAGTAAAAAAAATAATTTCAAAACGGTGTTGCCTATCAACCATTAGTAAACTATTTCTTCGCTAACTACAATTGTGCTATGTATCTTCCTTTAACACTGATACTGTTGCTTGATGTGTGGTATGCAGTTTAATCCCCCAGGGCAGTTTTTAATATTTATTCTAGTATGGCACTGCACAACACAGACGCTGAGCTGAAGAAACTGACTCAAGAACTGTAAACTATGCACAGAGGGGAGTTTGGAGCACTTGAACACTAAACAGCAATCCCAAGGTTAACACTACAGAGGACAGGGTAGCACTTGCACTCCTCCCCTGCTTACCATACCTAAGCTGTGGTATAGTAGATCAGAGATCTCTAAAATGATGATGCATTGTGCTAATTAGACATGCTCCATGTGCTAACACATGCTACTGTTTAAGCCAATTCAGTCATAATTGGCAGAATATAACTCTACTATCTTCGAAGACAAATTGCAAGTTTGACAAAATGTAATTTCAAGCAGGTACAGGTATGAAAGAGCAAGCACATTAGCCCTTGGTGCTAATAACCTTAATAGTTAAAAAGACAATTAAGAAGTTTTGCCCATCTGAAATACAGTTGGCAAACTGTTTTAGTTACCTCTCACCTTTAAGCAGAAATACAAGCCTTTCCCGCGCTGCCGAGAAAGCAATGAAGCAATGTTTTTACATTCGTCTCATCACAGACATATGAGAATGATCTTTTTGTTGCACTAAAACCAGAATGAAAACTCAGATGCTTACATAATGCAGTCTTCACTATGACTATTACAATAACACACTGTTAATGTTTTTGCCTTTTCAAAGCAGTGGAAAGGTTCTGTCTTTAGCAAAGGCCTGAAGAAACTCTGGAATTAAATCCAAATTAACAGAAGGCAAAAAATACCCCTGTAACAAGAGAAAACAGTCTTATGGCAACCTTTCAAGCAGTCTGTTATGAGGTTGTGGAGTGCAACAGAAGAAAACAAAAGTGTCTAGCACATCCAAAGGCTCATTTTTTACCCCAGTCTGGCTTACATACAAATGATCAAACTTATCGAAATTAGTACAGGAAACGTGAGCAGTGGTGCACTTGTTTTAAATTACCTTAACTGATCTATAGTTTTAATCAGGAATGGCTAGCAAGAAAACTGTACATTTAAAACTACAAATTACACCTAGTTTTCAAATGTTCACTTTACAAGGGACAGCATGTCACTCGCACCTTTCTGGCTTCCTTTACTGCTAGGGCAAAAGGATGAAGGCTCAGAAGACTGAGTCTATCAGCTTCTGAGTCATTCCAACTAGAGACAGCCAAACAGCTGGCAAAGATGAATAGAGCAAGCCAGTCAGACACTGTAGATACCCAGTCTTTCTCTAACCAGGTAGCCTCGATGCACATAAAGAGACCTCTGTCTCTCACACAGACGTTTCACTCTGAGAGATGAGGAGATTCTTTCCACAAGCCAAAAATGGGAAAGTCAAGAGAGAAGGCGGCAATGGCAAGACCAAGCAGCTGACTTAGCTGTGTCATTACCGATACTCAGGAGGCTGTGAGACGTTTAAACCTGACTCTCCCCCGTAGAAACACCTCCTCCCCCCAGGTCAGCATCATTACCTGCCGTCACCCAGGACGCCGGGATTTCAAAGCCGGCAGGCAAAACCCAACGGCTAATTTTAAGTCTTCCTCCTCGCCCTCTTCCCCCCCCCTCCCCTCCCAAACCCAAAGCCGTCACCACCACCGAGTGGGTCACTAAACTTCCCCGAGCAGGGAGCTCTTCCCTCCTACAGGAACCGAGCCTCCCCACAGCCAGTGTCGTCATCCCTCGCAAGCCCCAGCCCTGCCCT
>NW_009647222.1:9005617-9015790 GCF_000708025.1 Charadrius vociferus
GTAACGCTGCGGAACGTGGCAGGGCGCGACGTGGAAAAAAAAAAAAACCCAAACAACAAAACAACCCCCAAAAAACAACCAACAAACATCGCGTCTGTGTCCCGTTTCCACGGCGGGGGACGGCGAAGGAGTAGAAGATTTGGTTCCCCCGAAGCGGAATTTCACCGAGCCGATAGATCCCGAAAAGCGACGGGGACTTTTTAACCTTTAATTTCCCTCCGGATCCCGCGGCGCCCCGGCGTGTAACGCAGTGCCCTCTAACACCACAATGCGGCAATGACGGTGCTGCATTTACTGCGCTGCTCCTCTGGCTCCTCTCCGTCAGCTGAAGCCGCGTCTCGCTCGGGGAAACAGCGCAGGACTTCGCGGGCTTGTCTGCCAAGAGCTGCCTTTGAGACGGAGGTGGCTCAAGGACAGAGCCACCTTTAAAATAACATTGCTGATTCGGTTAAACTTCTGTGCGCGGAGGTGCGCGGTACTTGAACAGTATCACAGGCAGAACTGTTATTCCAACCCTTGCCTATCTTTTAGACTTATTTGCTTTACACAGTGGATTATTTCAAGTTCCAAGCAGCAGCCATCACGGTAACCTTATTTCATCCCTTCAGCCCGTGCCTTCTCCTCCACCAATTTCAGCATTTCCCTCCCATCTGCCCTTCTCATCACTGATCTGCCGCCAGCGCTGTCCCAGAGGACAGCCTGGTTTGAGGACAGCAAGAGCTGGGGATCATTGGGTAGGGCTGCAAAACAGTCCTAAGAGTACTTTCCTCTTGGCCATGTTTCTTATGCAAGTCTGCATATAATCAGCACAGACGCCAAGTCTTCCTGTACTCTTTCACTAAGTGCGTGACTCATTAACTTAAGGAGTTTTAAGTTCACTGGGAATTTAGATTAGCTCAGTAGGACTGTAAGACCATAGCACTGGGGTAAATTTAACCTTCTGAAGAAATGTCCTTAAAAAATTGATTTTAATTAATTGCAATTAACATTACTGTGAAATTTGGTCAGGTTGGTAAGCCTTCTAAGATTTAACGTGATTTCTCCCTTCCCTAATCTTTCCTTCTCTCTCCTGGGTTGAAAGTTAAAAGTTCACATTTGAGAGGAGGAATCTTGAAGTTTATTGTTTCTTCTCTCACTTCTGACTACGGATGCACTTTAGTTTTCCACACAGTCTGTCTAATTAAATATGAGATCAAGCTTTGCATAAACTAGCTCTCTTTACAGGAGATTACAAGTGATATATATAATCATAAATACAGCTCTTTCTGTATGGACACGAATCAAGCTTCCGTTTTTGCCTAGAGCATTGTCAAAGCTGGAAATCCTCCCTGCCAGAACACTCAGACTTTCTTCAACCTCAACATCAAAACAGTCATTCATCTCTTTGTATGGTCAAATAATGCTCAAACTTGTTCAAAGATTGAAGAAACAGAACAGGAATTCAGTGCAAATCATAGCGTTCCCTGGTAGAACTAAGTTCGTATTGTGATGAAAGGGAATTCCATTTCAGCAGAGGACAGAAGTTCAACCTGCAGCCGGTGGAGGACTGACACAAAAAAAACCCAGCTATTCCACACAGAGTTGATTGAATACCACGCCTTGTGCCCCCAAAATCACTTCACCATGCACAAAACCAGTATCAATCACATATATGTTACCACCTGTGAAAACCAGGACTCATGTATTAGGCCAGTACCAGGGCAATGACTATAAATGGATCAAGAGGTGTATATTCAGGCCCCGGGTCTGGTTGCAAAAGCTATCAGACAGTCTTTTAACAATGATTTATTCTTCAAATAAAGGCACTTCTGAGTGCTTTATTCTTCAAATCAGCCATTCCCATGCATGTACTTTGCTAGGCCTCTGTACTGGTTATACATTTTATATATACACTACATATATTATTTATTATTTTATATATTACATTATCGTGTGTGTATATATACATTGTATATATTTTATTACTATATTTATATACATATTTACTATACTTACATATATAATTTTACTATACCACTTAAAAAAAAACCCCAACAAACATATATATACACAGATAGGCACAGTAAATCTAGCCCTCGTGTCACAGTGCAAAAGCAGTTGCGTTGTTTTGGGAGTCCTCTTCATATGGAACTTGAACTGGTTCTGCCTTCCAAGGGAATGAAGGGTGATCAGACAGGACTTAATTTACACAACATCTCTGTACTAACAACCAGATTCAGATTTTAACACAACTTGAGAAATAACAATTGTGTTTTCCAACTTTTCACTTAAATATCTTCACAAATCTATTAACATCTTTATAAATGCTATGAAATTATTATTGTAAAGATAAAAGGTAAAGGCAGGGCTATTAATTTGAGAAAATAAAGTTCACAAAAAAATTTATATGAACATTATAATTTAATATTTGGAGGTTCCTGAAGGCACCACTTTAGGGAACAGTATTTTCAAGCTGCTGAATATTCTCTTCTGGTTACATTTAGATGAAAAATCCTTAGACACCTTTGGAAGCTAATAATACAATAACAGCTATCTGAATTTTAAAAATACATTTTTAATTGTAAAGTTTTTGCCCCCTTTTCCAAGTGTACAATTTGAAACAATTCAGAAGCAACACTATTAGAGTCATCTTAGTCTACTTTTTGGACCAATGCTATTGATCTTCCTGTGAATTACGTTTATACGCAAAAGCAGAATTTGTCTGCATTGGGGTTAAAACACATGCTGGTGCAGTAATTTGACTTCATTACATACAGTAACACAGTTTAATGTATGTATAAATATACAGACTTGAGGTCACATACACTGAATAAATACATATATGCACTTGAAAAACTGCCTGGGGAAATATACCTCAGTGGTTAATAAAGTATTATTTTTTTCAATTTATAAAATGTAAATTATTTTTATGCATACTCAAACATTAAGTTTTTCTTGTAGTGAATTAAAAGTGATTAGTGGTCTAATTATATATATAGTGAATTAAACTTTAACATATTAATAATTTCGATTTTAGTCTTTTGATATTTTTCCATAAATATTAAAATTCAGTTGTTCTCTGAACATTTTGAGTTGTATTCAGAGTGGGACATCCTGCGAAAGATTATCTCACTCTTTTTTCTTAGAAGAAAGGCTAACCATCTATGCAGTCCCGCTGGTAAGCATTTGATTTAGACTGCTAGGAACAGGACAGGAAGTTTCTGGGGAAAAAAAAATTTAAAAAAAAATCCTCTCTCATTTTAGAGAAGTATCCCACGGTTATTTTTACTTTTAACACAATCTATTTTTAAATATGCTTCTTGTGTCTTGTGCTGTCCTCAGAAATTCCATGTGTCCTTTTAAGCACTAACACTTTCTCTTTAAAGAAATTTTGTCTCTTGGCTTCACTCAGTGCAGATTTTATTGGTGTTTCTTGACTCTCGCAATAACATTTTAGCATTCTGTTCAGAATGTTTATCTCTAACTAAGAAACCTCAGGTATTATATATATTTATTTATATTTTAAATCTAAATTTAAATCCTGAACCATATTTTGATTGCACATGTAATGCCATTAGTGATTATATATGCCAACCAATGACACAGAATTTCAGAATATTTAATTTAATTCCATGCAAATCAATCAATTTTACTATTTCATTGCCCAACTTTCACTAGGAAAGAACTTTTCATATATAAAACATGTTCTTGACTTAAATATTCCTTATTATCTCATTTTTTCACATTAATATTTTTAATTAGTGTTTCATACTGTCCAAACTTTTCTATTTCACAACAATTGTCTATGATTATCTCAGATGTGAATGATATGCTTTTAACAGGTACAAGCTTTGAGAATAATTAAGGCATAGAAAGTCTTCTGTCAATAGTGAAGATATCCCTATGCCATCCTAACAATCGGGAAAGTTCTGGCTATGGACTCTTTCAAGCATGGAGAGTTTTTTTAAATTTGCCTAAGCTTTGATGGCATCTTAAAATAGTGGAAAAAAAATACAGTCTAGCACAAACAACTTCCTACTATTCAGTAAAAACAATCAGTTTTTCCAAGATACTCAAGATGTTCCTATTTCCTCTTAATAATCGAAATTTTAACAAAATTGTGGCTAAAGACAGCTTTGCACAGCTATACACATTTAATTTATTTTCTGCAGAGAATACAGGAATAAAGGTTTTGTTTGTTTTTGTTGAGGAACCCTACAGGTTCGCATAACTAGCTAGGGACACCAGTGTTATATTTTGATACCTACGCACCAGCTGGCACTGAGTCCTTCCCACTGTCCTGAAGGCATGACTGAGTTATTTTACAGAGCAGACACAAAATGTAAGTTGCCTTCTGTTTTTTCCACCTAAGTAAACTAAACAGTAACTACTTCAGAAACAGCACTAGTTTATAATGACAGACTAAAGCTCTTCCTTTACTACAGATAAATGAGCTCTGCCTGACATGTTTAGCTGCTGAAATGCAGGACTATATATCTTCAGTGAAAAGTCTATTGTTTTGCTAAGTTTATAGCAGGAAGTGAATTGGGAGACAGGGACATTTTAGGCAGAAGCTCTATTGTAAAGCCAACAGCAACAAAGTAGCATTAGGGATAATACTGTTTCTTTTATTCTAATTAAGTTCCTAAAGCCATATAAAGAAGCTATTCTGTGGGAATCTTATTAATTCCTTCCATGTCAAAGAATTAATAGGGAGAAAGGTTAGTGCTCAGGAAGCAAGCCCCACTATTCAACTCTAGCAATAAGCTCCTTCTACACTGATGTCATTACAACAATTCCCATAGCTGTTTAGAGCTTGTCTATTTAATTCTTCATACAATACTGTCGTTATGCCAGTGATCACTTGAGCATATGAGGAATAGTATTTTAGGACTGAGAAGCACATTTATTTTAGCTCTGCCTGGCAAGTTATTACACTAGCCAAAGTCAGAACTTTTGAGAGCTGTTATTTCTGATTTATTTTGCTCCACTGAAAGCCAAAACAGTTTCTTTATCCTACAGTTAAATACATTTGGAGGATGATTGGCCCAGGGCCATGGTTAGTTACTCAGAACTAAGAGCTTGTCTGCTTGCAGTCACTCAGTTTTAAGCCTACTTAAGCCCTCTCAGTCAGAGGTAAAACAGTCTTTAACCTTTTGGAGAATTAGGCTCCGGCAAAACAAGCTACCTTACCTTTGAATGACAGCATCCACACAAGGTTTAACATCTTTTATTATACATGTTAGCATCACACCTTTAGTCAGTTCCCCTTAACTCCTATAGTAGACGCATGCTCCAAGTGGTGTACACATCTCTCTAATCACCTCAGCTCCAGCTGATGGCAGCGCATGCCCCAGGCTGTTATCAGTTTGTACACCACTTTGTACCATTAGTTCTGTCCTATTATATCAATAGATTTAGTTAAGGACACAGAAGTGAAAGGTTTAAAATTCTACCCCTGAGTAGGCAATTAGAAGTTTTCATTTCCAGTTTCTCTTCCTCCTTACCAGATATTCACCTTTATCTGTCAAGGCCATGTACAAACAAGCATCTCACAGGGTGATATCCACATACTACCCTTCTCGCCCTCCCTCAGAACTATTAGCTATGACTGCTTTTGTTTCCTTGTCATCCTCCTGTTTCTGAGTCTGCAGACAAGCTGCTTCACACACAGAGCAAACTCTCATTCCAGCTAACACAGAACATGACCCTTTCCTTATTCAAATTCTTTCAAAGCAGCATTGTATTTTTCAAAAGGTCTTACGCAGAAAAATAATTATTACAAAGCAGTGCATGTTCCTAATTTTGAGTTTCTCAAGAACATTTCACTTACGTACATGAGGCTGCAAGTTCTTCATAGAAAAGGAAGACTTCCTGCTTGCTTACAGGTTTTTTTGGTTTGTTTGTTACGGCTAATCAGAAAGTCAACCTTAGTCATCTATAATTTCATGTTATTTAAGTTTTGTTCCTTAAAACTCCCTTTGCATACATAGGTTTTTCATGAATTAGAAGTGATAATAACTTCAACGTCTGCAAAAAGATTGCTGGAAAAGGAAATGAGGAGAAAGCAGTCTGATGTATCTAATCACTAGTCTATTGTTTCTAAAAAGAAAGTGGAATGGGATCAGGAAGAGAGGGTCACTGTATCTGCAGTCTCTTTGACTTCTTGCTCTTTAAGGAAGAACATTGCATTACTGAATTCATGTTCGGGTCAGGAGGATAAATTACTAGCAATACATTGGTTGGAGATTTAACTGTGTAAAATGTGACATCAACATTTGAAATCTGAAGTTCTGAGATTAAGTACTACATAGCCAAAGGTTCCCATCAAAGCTTTTTTCTTTTTTTTTTTCCCCCAATTAGTCATACTTTAATGTTTTGATTTTGAGGTAGTAATGATAATTTTATGGATATTTTACAGAAATATTTCATCCTCAAGTGTTTGAAATATGCTTTCCCAATACTACAGTGGCCAGAGAGGAGGGTTTGCTTGTTCCAAATTGATAGCTCTGCTACAAAAATATTTTCCATATGAAATACTGCTCTGCAAATAATATACATGAATTAAATATATCTGCGACACACTAGGACAGAAATCCTTATTCTTTGAAAGCAATACTAAGACTTTCACTGATTTAACATGATGACATCAGAAGTCAGGACTGGAAGACATGCATTATTATACTGTATAATATGAGTGAAAGCTCTTATGAGTTGACCCTTTCCAAGCCATTAGAAACCCCCCCAAACAATTAAATGAAAATATTCAATATTACTAATATTACAGGTAGTGCCATTCCTATTCTGTCTTGTCAATGTCTGTGTTCTGCAGGCCCTGACTCAATAAACTGCCTAGCTACAAAGACACCATTGCCAACCCAGAGCACCGCCTACAAATAAGTTTGGAAGAACAAGATTATTTAGATGCTGCCATCAGTTTTGCTTCATTGTGAAATTACAGCTAAAAAGTATCCCCCGGATTAAGTCTCCAAAGCCTTCTATAGCAATAAAACCTAATAACCCAGACACGGTTTTGCTTTCACATTAAGCCTTCCAAAAAGGGAGATGGAAAATCACTGCAGCTCAGTTAGTATGTTATGACTTCTACACACAACCGTGTGAAGTTGACTTTTTTACCAGAATCTGCATTTCTCAATACACCTCTTCCCTATAAAGTCCCACCAGTGTAGGCTGCATGAACAGGAAAGAAGATAAGGGAAAGAAGTAATCATTCTATTGGAGCAATCCTTGCTAGTGATACTGTTACGATAGAACAAGACTACAACATCCTTTGTCCAAGCTACTAAAGAAACACATTACAAGCAGTGGAAATGAAAGTGAGAGAAAACTCCATTTTCCTTCTATTAGAGTATCCTTGTGTTGCCTGTCTAAGAAATATAGCCATATTACAAAATACTATTTACTACAGTCTCATAGTTCCTGAGGCTGTCACTACTTCCTACTTTACCCCCAACAAGCAGTTGGTGGTAAAGCCGGAAACATCTGCCCACTAAATATCACATCATTAAAACAACACTTAATATCTGACCACACATCTACTTAAGACTAGCTTACCTATCGAGGTTCAAATATACAAGACTCACACTTAGGAACTTAAAAAACCCAAACCAACAAACCAAACACAAAACACCAACCCCCAAAACTGTAAGACCTGGAATTTAGACAAGCTTTACTATCCTGCAGTAATCATCTTTTCTTAGCCTTATGTCAAGAGCCAACTTCAGTATGCTTTTTGTAGAGGCCAGTCTGTAGATTCAAGTCTGATGACCAGAGAATCAGTTGGATTTTGATCTTTAATGGAATATACAAGAGTAATCAAGATGAGGATTACGCTTGGAGTGACTCATTCAGTCTACATATTTCATTCCTTACTGCAAGGATGAATCCTAGATCATGTGTAAGGATGTTGGTCAGCCCAGCTCATATCTGCCCTCCCTCCCCAGCCCAAACTGCTCTTCCCAGATTGTGTTCAGACTGAGAGTCATCAGCACCAACCGTCCCAAAGACCGCAGTTTGCAAGCAGCTGCCCTCTTCTAGAAGGACCTTCAAAAGTAGAAAAAGGGCTGATGTTTTCTGTGGTGCAGGTGGTCTATTTTACATGTTCAAGAAGCTCAAAACTTTTGGGGGAGGTTAAAGTTTACTTTGCAACGCACTTTTAGTGGCCTGCCACAGAGGAGGGCAAAGCACGTAGCCTGCTGTGGCAGGCAGACTGAGTATCACTGCACTAGTGGCATCCAGATTAGAGTTTATTACAGTTACATGGACATTTGCAACTCTCAGCTGCCTTTGTCCTTCTCTCCACAATACTCCACCATCAAAAAAAAAAAAGGGGGGGGGGGGTTTAGTACATAAAGCAGAACAGTGATAAAAGCAAACTGCTAAATGGTAGGAAAATAACATGTAAAAGATTACCCAAAAAAAAGGGGGGGGGGGAGAAGGGGGAAGGAGAATAAAAACAACCAGAACCACACATTGACATTTATAAATAACTGCCCAATAACTGGTGGAAATGCAAGTGGAAGCAACAGCCAATCACAGACCCAACTAGTTTATTTATATGCTATGATGTTCGAAGACTAAAATACCTATTTTTAACTTTTGCTCTATACATTTTGGTAGCTAGTCATCACAACTTTTGTAATCAGAGCTACCAGAAATAGCTTACCACATGCAACAGTATTTTTGTTATAGTGCACATAAAATATACAAAAATATACAGATATCGTACTTATATACATGCATAAATACATGAAGAGATTCTGGTGCAAATAAGGATTTATCATCAGCTTCAAGCAAGAAGATTTATTATAGTATGTAGTCGTTCTGTCTGGTTTTCCATAGATGTGCATTATATTGAAATAAAAATTAATGGCTAGTGAAATAATCCATCAATATACTATTTGAAACACTGCCTCAGTCCATAAAACATTCTACCTTTAAAGAGTTAGCAGCTCAAAACACTTAAAGGAAATTAAAAAAAACCCAACACCTCAGTGTATAAAGGGTTGCTTTTCAATTTCTTAATACTGGTTATAAGTCATTAGCTGCATTAACTGACAATAGCCTCAACTCCATATATCGCTATTTTTTCTAGTTGCTCTTCTTTTACCAGCAAGAATCTGAACTATAATTCTGACAACATTAACACTCACCACTACCACCCTTTTATAGAATCCACAGCTCATTTATAATAGGGAGTTAGGGATAGGCTACTATAGGAAATAAATTATATCCACAACAGCAAAGGGTTTCTTCCAGAACACATATTTGAGTTGTCATCTTTATAAAGAAAGTATAAAGTTATCATCTTTATAAATAATCATTACGGAGAGAATATTAATTTATACCAAGTATCTATATATAAAATAATTATATATACATACTCTATATATTATTGTAATAATCACCAAGTCAGTGTACATCTAGTACAGTTCCTGGTTTCAGAGCGTTTGTTTCACTTCTTTTCAAAGGCTGTATTGTCCTCTTTTAATACTTCCCACAGGGAATGTAGCAAAATAGAAGAATCTGTTCAAAAACTGCATTTTTGTTCATGATGTCTTCCTACCAAGAGTGCAGCTGTTTTTTCTGTTATCACTTCCAGGTGGTTAGTACAGGCTTTCCTGAATCTCTTGCACGATTTCCTTTTACTCCACTGGATTGCCCAGAACGACTTCGCAAGTCACGATCAGATCCATCACTTTGCGCCATCTCTTCATCATATCTGAAAATAAGACAACCTGTTCAATGCCTTGTCCTCCTACGCACCACACAAACAAGAGTGGGTTCTCTATATTCTATTTTGCTTAATATCTAGCACTGAAATTTAATACAAGCTGTTCTACACACAGATTTACACATGCATAGTTTGATATGAAGCTATTATTCAAGGAAATATACTACCACATGGTGTTACAATACAGATCAACTGGAATATCTTCAGCTACTTTTTGAAAGAAACAAATCATCTGGCAGCTTTGGTTAAACTCCTGAGTTTGTGAAATATTACGCTTGTGAAATCTCATGTGTACTTCTGTATTTCTCCTCACTTCGTAGGTCTGTGGTTAAGCAGGAACATCAGACTGCTGGCAATTTTAACAAAGTCTTAAGCTATTGCTTCAAATAGAGGATTGTTAGCTGCAGAGCTAAAAAACTCTGCTGTTGCAAAAGAGAGCG
>NW_009647222.1:9015804-9024626 GCF_000708025.1 Charadrius vociferus
ACTGTGCTTAAATTAAATGCATTTGATGACATGTATTTTGTAACACTTAACCACTGTGACAAGTAGTTCTTTAAATATCTAAGTGCATTATGGCCTCAGATAACCTCACTATATACTTACCTCTCAGCTGCTATGCAAATTCCAAGCAGAAATTGGCTACAGATGCATAAGTGTAATTATCAAAAGACAATACTACAATACTTTGTAGAACAGTCCTAATATGTACTTAGTTACACTATTGTACAGGTATTCACAGCTATCATGTATGTAACATTCATTAAAACTTAAATCATAATTCATCCAACATGTACATATTTAACTGTCTTTACTAGTACATAGAGAGTATTTAAGATCAGTATGAACCATCAGATCAACTATGTACATAACCGCATTCCTGACATATTGTACCATTAGTGGTACAGAAGCTATCTGAACATTTTCTCAAAAGATATGAGAAACTGTATCACCAATACGGTATTTAAATCAGCATGCCTCTGTATAAGACCAATGAATCTTAGACAAATCCTTCAGACACTCCAATATAAAGATCTCCGTCTCCTTTATTTCTCCCTCTGTAACACAGATTGGGGAACTTAAAAAATATCTAATAACACATTTTTATTTCAACCGTGAATTACAGGAGTCAAGTGGCATCATATCTATGAACTGAGAGAAAATGTGTACCAAATAGCTATTATATCTATTTAACTACCATCTATATATTACACTCAATGTAATTAAAGATCTACACATATAGAAGACAAACAGTCTCTTTGCCTCTATCCCTCAAATCTAGGGGCTGGAAGCTCAGAGGGTGCAGGCAGAGGCTTATCAGACAAGTAACATTCCCTCTGGAGATGAGGTGAGGTAACTCTGCTTTAATGCACTCCCATCTCCAACGTTGCTATTGCAGCTCCAAAAAAATGAAGTGGTACTTTGTGCTCATTCTTCACTTTCGAATGAAGTTCACTTTATCTCTGTGGTATACATTACACATTAAAAAAGTGAGGCAACTGAAAAACATTTGCATTTATATAGAACGTTGATAAAACTTACAAGACTTCGTAATTGCCAAGAACCTCTTTTGGTGGAGATTTATTCCATTTACAGTCTGGAATTTCCCCATTAGGCACAGCAATGTTAAGTGTGTCATTAATAAGATTATACTTCAAGATGCGATCATTAGCAGTACTGGAAGTAAGAGAAGGGGAAGCATTAACCTACAAAAGGAAAAAAAAAGATGTCAGCATCAATTTTTTGAGTGGTATATAGTTCTCCAAACAGCATGTGTCATGACTGTATGTACTATTCGGGAAATTAAGACTCAGCGTCTCAAAGCACGTCTTTCAGTTCCTCAGACACTGGAAGGAATCCCCCACTGGGCATTTTTCTTTTTACTTAAAAACAAAAGCCCCACACCACAAAGTGTCTGCAGTGTCAGCCTGAAAATTTTTGTTGAGACTAGATTCACCAGGGTTAATCAGAAAAGACATAGATTTTTGGCTAATGTTCTAACCTTACATGAATACAAAACCCATACATTTCAGTGCTTACAATTTGCCTGGTTCACTTCAACAGCTGTTATATACAGGAACCTGATGGTTTCTTCTAGGTCAACAGCTTTTACTTATGTTCTTAATCTGAGTTCTCCCCTGTTAAATTGTGAGCTGGAGAAATACATACATGCTCTCTATTCAAAGTATCTTGTTTTAGTTAAAACTGGGCTTCATTTAACATATCTCGTGTTCCACACTTATCATAGAGAAGTGGTATCAGAACAATAAACAGATATATTTTTTTTTATAAAGTTCATTTCATTTACCTTTGGTCTTTCACTTTTAATTAAATTGAGGAGGAAGCGGGCTGGATAACATTTATTTTGAATGTACAGATCCAAAGTTAATACACTAAAGAGAAATTTATGTGAAAAAAGCCTCCCAAATATCCCAGTTTTCCTTTGAGTGCCCCTTTTCTTTCCTTTCAAGCTGCAACATTAAGGCCATGAGACAGCATCTAACATTGATGTTGTGCTCCATCAAGTCAATGCCAATTTTCCAGCTACTGATAGAGTACCTAACAGGGCTGCTAACATTCAGACTGCCTCTGAAGTCCCATTGTATGGATGTACTGGATTTAAAAGACAAAACAGAAAGCCACAAACAAATAGAAATACCAAACACACAGGAAAAAAAGCATATCCTAGCTTAGTCATCACATGGCCTATTTTACTTTCCAATATTTTTCTTAATCCACTTACCTGAGGAACAAAAGATATTGTTTCAAAAGAGGAAAGACTACACTGAAATCTAGTTAGTTTTATTCTGTGAAATGAGAAGGAAGGGTTTTTTTTCCTGTATTTTATGTAACTTTACCTCAATTAGCCACGGTTTGAGCTTGTCATCAATGATAATGTCGTATCCATAACACTCAAAGCAGTGTTTATCATTATTCATTACAGGCTAAAAAAAAAAAAAAAGATAATATGTATTAAAATCAACAATTCAGTAAGTAACCTGATTACACACTTTGTTTGCTAGAAATCACATGCAATTACATTGTGAATCTTCTGCAACAATTTTCAGTGTTGTAACTCAAGCTTGCTAGCTACTGAATTCAGGATTGCCTTTTTTCCAAGCTGTAAGTAAATACTGCAATATTAATGACTGCGCTAATGCCAACTACTAAGTTACATTAATTTTAAATTATGTTTCCAGTGTGAAAATAAAAGTGGTTTCATATTTTGCAAAAGTAGTAATAATAGTTAAAGCCTGCACGCATCAGGAAAAATCAAAAAGTTTTAAAATTTACATAACACAGCTTCACATAATCATGAAATCTTTAAAGTTCAGAAAAAAGGGACTTATTCAAAGACACTTCTTTTATTATATTGCTGTAACTATGCAGAAATATGAGGTCAAACAATTACCGGGTACATTTTAAAATTATAATTAGCTCAAGTCAACTATAATCCCGAAAGCCAAGAGAGACCAAGGACCAAGTTGTGCTCAGATGCACATCCTCTAGAGATTCAGTAGTTTTCCAGCATTTGCTAAACATTTGCAGTATGCATGGCAGGACTTCTATGCAAATCTCACCAGATCTTTTAAAACCTTTGTAAGAGGTTAGCAAGATGATTTCCCCTAAACTAATAATGAAAGCTTTTCAGTTCTTCAGGGAGTGAAAGTGAGAAGGAGGAACAAGCATCTCTCATTGTATTTGCCATTGTCAGAAAGACAGAGGACCAAAACATTGCATGCTCAATAATTCTCAACACTTCTTTCCTCTCCTCTCCGTTTCTGCTAACATTCAGATTAAATCACTTTTCTTCTCACATCTGGTTTCAAGTATGATCACACAACAGAGGTTGAGTTGAGCCATGCTTCCCCACCTCCCACTGATCCTAGCTTCATGACCTTGTCCCTCTTTCTCATGCTGATTCTGGTGTTCATCTGGTCCTTCAGTGAAGTGATTCAGCTTATTACACTGGCAGAACACTAACCCATCAATAAAGCAAGATAGTAATTGTCAGTTGGGCGAGTAGAGCTGATTCAGCTCATGATGGTGCCAGGACCAACCCCAAAGAGTTGACAGGACCACGCACTTGGGAACAGGACAGTCCTTGGCACCAGTGAGCTCTTCAGTTACCCCAGCTGACCCACAGAGTGATACCTGCTCCCTAATGTAATCATGGGATATTACCCAAACACTAGAAAGTCACTCAAGCAAAGGACTGATTGCTACTTTTCTTTATTTTTTATTTTTTAAATAAGATCTCATGATAACTACGTGACTCGTGTATAAAAGAGGTGAAGTTATGTAACTCTGCTGAACTAATAGCCCTACGTTTTCTTTGATAAATTGTCCTCCAGAGCTATTTTTTCTTTGACACATTTGTTAGTGCTGAAATGACGTCACGTACCTTGGCAGAGCTTAATACTATTCACAAGGGCAGTATCAAGTCATATTAAATAGTTCACAGAGCCCTCAAGGAAAGAGATTCATCCCCTTCTTCAATATGCACAGACAGCTCACCCACCCAAGATTCAAGTTCACTCAGCTCAGAGAAACCAAGAGATAACAGAATTGCAGAAATCAGCATCAACACGATCGCTCAAACAGCGGGAAATAGATTTTAGGGGTTTTGATGGCAAACTCACTTTCATGGGTATGAGAAGCCTGCAGCTGTAATGCTATCGCTGGCAGCATTCCAGGAACAGTACTCACCGCAACAGCCTTCAGTGACTGTACAATTATCCAGTGAATTTCATCAAATAATTTGTTTGTGACTTCCTTTCCACGGGTGCTCTCCAGATACAGGCGTAAGTTACTCACTGTCCACTTGCCTCCATGGATATGATTGTAGTCATCCTGAAGAGTTAAAGGAGTTAATTCAGGCTACGATTTTGAAGTTGTTCAGCAGTTTTGTTTCATTCACACAAAAAGTCCACTTATACTTACATACAAACATTGCTCTGAAACCAAACTCAGCAAGTCGCTTTTACTCTATTTTACAGCTTTATGAAGACTTCAGCTTTACTTTGAAGTGCCCGCTATATAAACGATTGTTTTTATTACAGCTGGATATGTTTATATCACACATTGCAAATGAAATAATAAATCTTTCTTCGAAGAAAAAAACAACTGTACTTTGACAGTTTTATAGTAAAACATAATTTATGATGGGGAAATACAAGTTTTAAAATGTGAAAGGAAAGAATTGAACTTTTTCCTCCTGTGGGGATAAGGGAGAAATAATTAAGTGAGCAATAGCTAAATTTCACTGCAGTTAGCTGCTTTCCAATGCAGGACTTGAAAGCGCTTGTCTGCGTTTATTCATTTAAAATGTGACTTGACTGTTTCCCAAAAGGCAAACACGTTATCTTCCTAATGGTGCTACTGACAACAGTTACACTCAAGAGGACAGTGAGTGTATTTTTAAAGGTTAATTTTTCAGGTAATTCAGTATTTTGATACAGAAAAAAACACTAAGCGCTACAGAAACAGAAAAGGAGGTTACCTTATATTTGTCTTTTCAGAGGCTATCAAGGCTCTGCACTATATTTTCTTTAAATGGAAAGACAAAAGTAAACCGAGGGTGTTCTTACGGATGGAAAGGCACACATTAGCCCTCGAATAACTCTCAGAACAAATACGTTGTCCCCTTATAAAGGTTCTCAGAGCATTTCTAAAAATCAGTGATTGTATGCCTGCTAAATTATAAAACAAAGAATGCATAGAGCAGAAAAAAATTGTCAGAGAAATTAAATCTGTTGTCCTCTAAGACAAGGTCAGAGAAGCCTCTATCTATTTTTAGGCTTTTTCTACAGCTCCCTCCTTAGTAAATTTGGAAAACCGGACTGTACAAATAAAGATCTGAAACATGGTTCTCAGGACTTGCTGCATGGAAAAAATGCCTTGAGATCAGATTCCAGCAAGGGAACAGAGATCAAAGTTTCAACCCTCTTTGCATTTCAGAACAAATACTCAAATCAAAATAGATTGCAACTGGGTAGAACTTTACACAATCACAGCTGTTTAATTAAAAATATTAAAGTAGAATATTGCAGGCTACTTAGAAGATCACTAACTGAGAATAGTTAAGTAGAAGAATGACTGTTGTTGTGTTTGTATTACACAAGCAGTGAATAATGACTTAGAACTGTCTTTTCCAGCACAAACATTACAACGTGTATACTGACTTACCCTCTTTGCATCATTTCCCCCTCTCCCTCTCCCCAGTATTGAGTTGTACGCTTTTCAAATTAGGGATGTTTTCCCATGAGCTAGTAGGGTACAAACACACTGGAACTCTACGGTTCACGTAGGGGTTACAGTACAGATTAACAGCTAGAACTTAAAGAGTTTTTCCAGACCTCATCATAATTTTGATAAATCACTTGACAGCTCAAATCAGGTTCTTCTTCTAAAACTCTACAGCCTAAGTGCCTCCAAAGTTACGGACATGTTTAAAACAGAACAGATAGGATGGATAGAGTGGCTTTACATTAAAATTTTCTCACTTTTTTCTGCAAAACTCAACAGATATTAGTGATCCAAAATTTCTAAAAAGTTTTTCAAATACTCTAGTAATGACTCCACATTTTCAGACGGATACTTCTATACCCATTTCTGTTGTCCTTTCTTCTCTCAAAGTGACCTGACCATTACTTTCACTTCTAGTTTTATTTGGGTGAAATTTTGAAGACCATTCTTTAACTGGTAGAGAAGATGAAAGGGTGCATAATAACAGGATAGGCACCCTATCACATGCCTCACTTGTTCACTGCTACTGCCAACAGCACTATGATTTATGCTCCGAGTTGTACGGGATATGCTTTCAACACGACTAATTCTCAGTGTGCCCTGTCAAACAATAATGTGTTTGAAGCGCTTCACAAATCAGCACCTAAGCAAAAAAATATTTGTAATACTGAAAAACGCCATCTTTTGACACTTCCCCGGTTTATAACTACCACCATAAGTGACATTTATAGTTCACATTGTTTTTACAGGAATATCCAGACAAAACCAGTTCTGCTATGCTGCATATCTTACAGAACGGTAAGAGACAAGGCACATTTAGCAAGATTGTAATTTAAGATACATTATACGTACCTTGTATGTGAGTGCATGTGTATACACATATGAATATATATATATGCATAAGTGTATGCATACACGTATGTATACACATTTTCCATACTCTTAAAATAAAACCTATGAAATTAGGAAGTGCGACAATAGACTTTTAATTACTGTAACAGAGGCACAGTTTATAAATCACAGACTTCCGCTAAAAACGCAAAAGGGACAGTCATCATCATCAAGCGTATTCCCTGAAGGAACAAGGCTTGGGCAGTGATAGCGTATGCCCATCTGTTCATGTCACCCCTGACCCACTAGCCTTTCCTCCCACTGGTGAATTTCAGCCTATTTTGACACAGGGAAGTGCTGTCAAAGCTATCAGGCTTCCACATGTTTTATGAATATCAATGGCAAATTACAGGACAGAACTCTTCTGCAGGCAGAACTCCATCTTTGTCCGTTCAAGAGGAAGCCACCAGCTGGCCAGGCAACAAACATTTATCTCCAAGCTCGGAACGGCACATTCCCTTTCTTACCCAGAAAAGGAAGGTGGGGGCAGGGGGAGAAACATAGGAAGAAGCTGGAAAGTACTGTGATGAATAAGTGCTGGAAATAGGAAAGCTGAATTAACTGCATGGGAGAGAGAGAGGAAAGGGGAGATCAGGAAGGCGATATCGAAGTGCTATTATAAAATCCAAATCCACAGGAACCTGGCTTCATTAATTCCACTGCTCACAGAATCAACTGCTAAGTGAGCATATTAGCATTTAAATGACAGGAGATTGAAAATAAAACCCCCTGCTTTCAACTACTGCAAGTCAATACTGAAGCTATCACAGTCTATTACAGAGCTGCAACTCATTATTTTGCATACTTTTCATCTGCAGTCTTCTGAAATTTTTTTGTAAGTTCAATTTGAAGTATTTTAACTGCAAGATGATGAAGAATATGACAAATAAACCCTTTTTATTCCAAGTTTTTTGGGACAATGTAAGAAAATCAGTCTTGCTACAAAAGAGCACCTAAGAACTCAGTACACTTACCCCGTGTTTCTGAATGGCAACATTTGTAAGATGTACAAACATGTTATCCAATTCACTTGTACTTGGTGTATATTTTACTGTGCAAAACCGGCAAAATCCAAGTTTATACCTTAAATGCAAAAAGTCATTAAAATGTGTTAAACCCCAATAAGAAATAAGGAAAACAGCATCCTAGGATACCACGTACACATTAAACTTCTTTGTGCAGCGAGTGCAACATTCTTTTGACTACATTAAACATTCTTTCAAAACAAAATACAAATATATACAATCTTACATGTAACATCTCAGTGGACGATACGTAGATACTAAAACATATAGACGAAGATCAAATTTCTTTCCACCAATAAGTAATGGATTGTTGATATAGAGAGAAATCACATAGGCTTCTTTGGAAGACTGAGATACAAACCTGAAAAATACAAATCACGTTTCAGAATGTGACAATTGCAACGATACAATCTGATAAGTCATGTTCTTCTTTAGCAGCAGTCTGTACATTTTGGATTGATTGAAATCCTACATATTTTGCCAAGACAATGTATAAAGTTGTAGTGGTTAACAATACACACCTGGCATCAGGCATTATATACCAAAAAAAGTTAAAAATACAGACGACCAAGATCAATGAGCCGTTTAAACTCAGTTTTGAAGTTAACAGGGCAGCTGACCGAGCTATTCAGAATGCAGCTCTACAAGCCAGTCTTTTCCTCAGAGAGCATTTAGAGCTTCCCACAACTCAGACAAGCAAAAAGTATGTCTTACATTACCTTCATTAGTCAAGGTCTTATACTCCTGGAATATTTGTATTTATGCTTGGTGTGCAATTGCAAACCACTGTGAAAAGCTAAGATAACTTTCAGATTGTGACATTCTTCAGATTCCAAGTCAAACAGGGGTGGGGAGGAGGGGGAGACTCAACTGGTATTCAGCCAGTCACTTTTTTAACAGGAAAAAAATTAACATTAGTTGTGTGATCAAAACTTTTACTAGTTAGAAAAAAAACCCACAGATTGCTAACCTATTTCATTCATTTGGAAGTAGACTGCCAACATGAATTGTATTATTCCGTGCTCCAAACCAATAATGTATTTATTTCATATAAACGCATTCTTCCTGTGTACTAATTAAAAAAAGTTATACATTATATACATTATATATACCTTAAATAAAATAATTATTTAAATTGCTTAG
>NW_009647222.1:9024653-9034900 GCF_000708025.1 Charadrius vociferus
GAACAATTTATTTTTGTGCAACTTTTTCCCCAACAACACTGAAAGCTTTTTTATAAAGAATAGTTAATTGAACAGCTCTTTGGACCTCTTCATACCAAAACAAATCATATTAAAACCTGCTGGAAGGAGGAAGTCAGATAACAACTGAGATTAAATGCAAAACTAACTATATAATGACAAAGCAATAATAATGGAATACTTTTCCCATGCATCAGACAATTAGTATGTTGATGTAGTTCACCTGATTACAGAAAGTAAAAAAAAGGGTTTGGGTTTTAAGAACTTACGAAGATGTTTTGCTATCTCGAGACCATTTTTTAATTTGGGAGAGTTTATTGATTAGAAATATTCCTTTTCCTTGAGCTTTCCCACAAGGTTTCATAATCCAAGTGCTGGAGGGATTTTTTCTGAATTCTTCAACAAAGAGATTATAATCGGCAGGAAGCATAAAAGTAACAGGAACAAAATCTGAGTTAAGGGGAAAAAAAGAAAAAGGTGCACAATTAAGGACACTATATCTGATAAGGCTGCTAACACATATAGACTAAAAAAAATTTCTGTCTTTTCAGTCTTCCGGTCTGGCATGATCCACCTTCACCGAGACTCATGTTGCTTTTTATCTCATTTAAATTCTAGTTGTAGTTTTTACTTAAACAGACAATATGAAAATATTGCACGCTGCTAACTTCAGATTAATATATTTTAATTCACATGACTCGATTTTCTTCTGTTTGTATCCTGTGAAATTAGTGTATTATATACCATTCCAACTTAACTTTATCAAACTTTCTCAATTTCCTGTCAGCTTTTACCATTCCGCTAACCACTATCATCCTCTGTGCATGCAAAAATGTGAGTGATGATGTTGCTTCCCCTTTGGATGTGGTAATTTTCATTTCCATGTAACTCCCATTAGTCCTTCTTGTTTGCTCCCACAATCAGTATTGTCATGCCTACTGAAATCTAAAGAAAAGCATTTCTCACTTCTTTGCTATCAGATTATCCTCACATCCATCCATACAGAACTGCTTCTTTCTTACACAGATGAACAGCACTGTTTTAATTTCACTTTCCCAAGAGGTAAATCACCACATCCCCATGTTTGTTTCACTCCAATGCTTTCTGATCTCCAAAACAACTTTACTCTCCTCATTCCTGATCTATAGCTGGTTTGGGGGATTTTTTTCATGGGGTTTTATTTTATTTTAATTTTGTTTTCTAGCAGTCATTACTTGTTCTCCAGATTCCCCCAAATTTCTCCTCTGAAGAGTTTATTCATTCAGTTCTGTCTAGAGCCTTTCTGCAAAAGTTTAATTTAGTCTTTGCTCCAGTATAAGATTTTCAGATGTTTTTTCACTTTTGAATTAAAGAAACTCCAACCCTGTATCATACGAAGTTCCAGAGCCCTTTAGTTTCACCACTAAACTTATTGCCAAGTACCTTAATCCCCAAATTTTCCCCTCTTCAAAATAATTTAAACAAAACAAAACAATGCCAACAAAAATCCAACCAACCCCTCCCCTCCAACACAAAAAGCCTGGTTACACATCTATTTCTGTGTGCTGACACTTGAAAATAATAATTTAATTATCACTTCATCTAATGTTGCTTCAGCTAATCCTGCACTGTTAAGTTCAGTTTTCTTTAAGGACGGTACTACTTACAAAACTAAGTCTGAATACAACTTCCATGCATACAGACTAGGATTGTTCTCTTTGAATACTGCTGAATACTGCTAGCAAGTACACGCCTTAGTGCTGTGGTAAGATGTCACAGAAACAAAAATGTTCAACCTTTTATTCCTGCTTTAATTCCAATTTCAAGAAAGATCCTGAATGAGTGGCATCCCCTCCATTCCTCTAAATTTGTAAAATATTAGCCGTTATCCTTCAAAGCAGGGTTTGCAAAAAGTTTTGAAAATACACTAGTTCATATGAAATATTCACTACTACTGTTTTTATTACTTTCCCTATTATTGTGTTTCCTTATGCTCTAATGATGGATTTGAGGGGAAGGAAAAGGAGGGGAATACAGAAAGAGAAGGCTGTTCGGTTTGCAGAATGCAGCAAATAACTTTAGGATAAAGTGCACTTTATTTAATTGACAGGGACAGAGCATTTCAAGATAGTCACTTTAATGTTCTAACCCTTCAGAGGTTCAGTGCTTTATGCCCAGAAAAGCTAGCTCAATTCCAGGTTATTGACCACACAGGAAAAAAACAAAAAAATGCTGATAATGAGAGCCACATACCCAAATAAATATATTTCCCATTTTCGTCCTTTTCTGCAAGAGGACTTCCTTCTTTCTCAAGTTCTTTCCTGTATCGCTTGATATTCTTTACCATCAAATCTTTTCTAGTCAGTTCATAGTGGTTCGGGAAATGATTGACAATTTGGTCATCAGAGAGGCGGTAACCAGTTTCCACACTGAAAACATTTCTGATTGTTTGTACACTCATCCTGAAATCAAAGACAGATACCAAATGTACAGATATCAGATTTCTCCCAAGAAACACAATTCAGGAGTTACTGAAGTTGAAATTATTTTGTTACATTCATTTCATCTTTTCTCTCTCTCATTTCTCTTTATAGTATAATATTTTGCTGCACTGACAATCCAATACATCCTGAACTTCTATTAGCAAAACCAACTAAACCCTGCCAGAGTTTTTATTGATCCCTCTACTACTACTGATACTGGCACAGAAAGTGAGGAAAGGAAGATGACAACTTGGCCCTACTGGACGCTGGTTTGTTGATAGTCAGGTCAACCCCCAGCAGGGCCTAAAAATGACTGATGCGTTCACAAATGCTACAGAAGCATCCTTCTAAATCTGTTACTTCACTCTCTGAAAACTCAGTTTTCCTCTTGAAAAAACCCACAAAACCAACTTCCTACTGACTACCTTGCTATTCGGATTGTAAAGGACTTCAAGCATATGATTCAAAAACAGTGATTCAGAGATATTGCTAAAAACACCCATAAATGCCAGATCAGAGGGCTGCAGTGACAAAGTCATCTCATCAGTTATCTACTTCATTTTTCACAGAAGATAAGAGCAGGGCCATAGATACAAGGTATTTTCTGTATTAGATGTCTGACATTGGAAACTTAAGAATATTTCCTGAATGCCGTCAATCTGCTACATTACCATTTCAGGAAGAAAAAAAAAAAAAAAAAAAAGAAAACAAAACAAAACAACCAGTCATCACACACCAGTTTCCATGAGTGCCCTATCCCCCCACTCCCCCCTAACTGCATTCCGAAAGCATGAGCAGATTACTAGAGTCTTACCCATTTAAATAAGTGGTTCACAAAGGGTACATTTGGCAGCACAAATGCCATTCTGTTGTATTTGAAAGGGACAATATAAATTGTTTGGTTTACTTAAACAGTATTGTTTCTGCCAATTAAAAGATTACCGTATTCTAGGACAGCATTTCACAGTCTTATATTAGACAAATGTCAAGTAAGAAGCTAGATTATTTACTCTCCTTTCACCATTATCTTGATTTAATTTCACATTCACTATCAGTATTGAAATGTTGAATAATTAGTCTGCATATAAATCATTATCATGAAGGAGAAGGAAAGTACAGTTCTCAAGGCCTTTATTACAGGAGCCTGGACTCCAGTAACAGGGCAAGCCCTCATCACACTGATAAGAGAATATTTTATCATATATTGGAACTGTGTACTCTTGGATTATTTTGCTTATTTTGTGCTGTCAGAAAATTTGGGGAAAAGATACATTCAAAGATTCCCCTCAAGCTACAAATCCCCTCCAACAGTAAAGGAAAAATTCTGCTTACCGTGTACAAAAGAAAAATCAAATAAAATCAGGTATCACATTTCAAAACAAAAAACACTGAGCACAGCCTTTGCCCTGGGCTTTTTACAATTGGTATTCCCAGAAGTGATCATATCTTGCTAGGTCAGTGACTTTCCACGCCCTGACAAAACCTTTGGCAAACTCTAACAATACACGAGATCGGTAGCATGGGAATGGAACCATGCAGATGGGACCTTCTCCCTGAGGAACACCAATAACTTTAGCAGGCCTGCACAGACACAGAAATCTACCAATGCAAATCTGAACAGAAGACCTGCAACAGCATAAGACATTACAGAAGCAACACACCAATGTTGCACTTTTGGAAGCACTACAGTAAATCAATGATAATTTCTGCATCTTTCATTTTTTGGCATGCATTTTGTTGTATTATTAATGGTATTAACATAAGATATTACAATGCTGCACAAATTTAGAAATTGGTATTTTTAATGTACTTACCAATAAAAATTCCAGTCTTCGTTTTCTGCCACCTGAATCCAGCCTCTTTTTTCAAAGTTGTTTATTAGGACAGATTTTTCTATGTCAGTTACCCACTTCACTTTTCCTGCCATTATCCTAGAGTAGAAGCAACCTGTGAGTAAATAAAAGTTTAAAGATATGAAATTGAAAACAGGGGAGAATACAAACTGGGAAAGTCAAAGCAGAAGAAAAGTGGCATCTAGAAAGCACTTTAACATCAGTAAGATAAAATAAGTAAATTCATTTAAAAATCAAGGAAAATAACATCTTAGGTTCAGACTGAAACCCTGTATTTGTCAACTGGACAACTACAAACAAGGACACTAGTTACAAGGACGTTTCACTCCCCAGCCAATCCACCTTTTATGAATGGGAACACACCTCACATCTTCCTTTAAATACACTAATGACAGAAATCACTATTGTACGCTTACTGGGTAATGCTTACAGAACCAAGCGTAGAGCACAGACATGTTATTATTTCTAACCAAGACTTACAAGCGTTATTTCTAACGAAAACTTTTTTGCTTTGTTTTGAAGTAGCAGAATTCATCTGGATCACTTTGTGACTGTAGAAGAAAATAAAATGATTCCAAGAGAAATCTCTTACATGCTCTATCAAGAATCAGGATTTGCTATACCACGAGGAAGGGAACCAAAGTACCAACTTTCTGCTGTATTCTCTGTATTTCATGCAGCCACGATTTTGCCTTCTGCTCTAGCTGAAGGGGATATGGATAAGCCGATATCATTAAATCCTTGGCAGCAGGATTTTCCCAAACCTGTTAGAACAGTGCTTACAAGCTGCATTTCAATTCATGACACCTAGGTGTCACTTTCTACATTAGATCTCTCACTTGTCTAGATCAGCCTTTTCTGGATCAGGCGATCATTCCAGCTGGAAGGGTTCTCAGGACGTCTCTCATCCAGCCCCCCACTCAATGCAGGGTTAGCTATGAGGTAAGACCAGGTTGCTCAGAGCTTTATCCAGCCACATTTTGAAAACCTCCAGAGATTCACAGCTTCTCCGGGCATCCCGTCTCACTGCTTGACTGGCCACATGGGGAAAAGTTTTTTTTCCATATATTTGTCTACATATTCTAAACCTCTCTTCTTTCACCTTATACCTGTTCTCTCTCATCTTCCCACCTTTCACCATGCTAAAGAGCTTGGGTCTGCCTTTTTGATAATCTCCTGACAGGTACAGGCAGACTGCTTTTAGATGACCCCAGAACCACCTCTTTTCCAGGCTGAAGAAACACAGTTGCCCTAGCTTCTCCTCACCGGACAAGTGCTTCAGTCCCCTGACCGTCTTGGTAACCCTCCGCTCAACTCACTCCAATTCACTGATGTCTGTCTTGCTCTGGGGGACACAAGCATATTGGGTTTGTGTAGCAAGGTTTTGGTAGCTACAGGGGTGGCTTCTGTGAAAAGCTGCTAGAAGTTTTCAATGTGTCCGATAGAGCCAATGCCAGCTGGCTCCAAGACAGACTCGCTGCTGGCCAAGGCCGAGCCCATCAGTGATGGCTGCAGTGCCTCTGTGATAACATAGTTAAGAAGAGGAAAAAAACCTGCGCGACAGCGGCCAGAATAGAGGAGTGAGAATATGTGAGAGGAACAACTCTGCAGACACCAAGGTCAGTGAGGAAGGAGGGGGAGGAGGTGCTCCAGGCACTGGAGCAGAGATTCCCCTGCAGCCCATGCTGAAGACCCATGGCAAGACAGGCTGGCTCCCTGCAGCCCATGGAAGTTAATGCTGGAGCAGATATCCACCTGTAGTCCATGAGGACCCCACACTGGAGCAGGTGGATACAACTGAAGGAAGCTGTGACCCTGTGGACAGCCTGCACTGGAGCAGGCTCCTGGAAGGACCTGTGGCCCCATGGAGAGAAGATTGTACGCTGCAGCAGGTTTGCTGGCAGGACTTGTTCTGTTTCTGAAGGACTGCACCCTATGGAAGGACTCACGTTGGAGAATTTCATGGAGAACTATCTCCCATGGGAGGGACCCCATGCTGGAGCAGGGAAGAGCGTGATGAGTCCTCCCCCGGAGGAGGAGGGAGCGGCAAAAACCATGTGTGATGAACTGACCACACACTCCCATTCCCAATCCCCCTGTGCCACCGTGGCGCAGGGGATGAGGTAGTGGAAAATCGGGAGTGAAATTGAGCCCAGGAAGAAGGGAAGGATGGGGGAAGATGTTTTAAGATTTCTCATTACCCTACTCTGACTGGATTGGTAGTGAATTAAAATAATTTTCACCAAGTTGAGTCTGTTTTGCCCGTGATGGTAACTGCTGAGTGATCTCCCTGTCCTTATCTCGACTCACGAACCTTTTGTTTTAGTTTCCCTCCCCCTGTCCATCTGAGGAGGGGGAGTGATAGAGCGGCTTTGGTGGGCACCTGGAGTCCAGTCGCGGTCAACCCACCATATCAAGTTACTTTTGTCAATCCTCTGATATATTGTGTTACATCCTTGCCATTTTCATTTGAGAAAGACAGCCAAGTCTAGCAAGGTGGGAATGCACGACAAACACGCTGAAGGAGGAGTGAGGACAAGCCCAGCACCCACAATTGCTACCTCTCTGAAGGGCAGGATGAAGCTTTGTGGCAGCAGCAGGCTCTCACCCACTTGCACTCCCCTTTACAAGGGCTCTTTGGCAAGATCCCCTTCACACGGTGTCTCATATCATGCATTAATTTAATACCAATTAAGATGGGGGCAAGGAAACATGAATTGAAGCATATTGTCCTTCATGCATACATAGTCTAGAGCCAAAAGCTGACAATCCAGTTGATGTGGACGGAACATGATACAACGAACAACATATTTACCCCGTCTCTAAGTAATTAGTGAAACCCAGCCTCCCAGGATGTAGGCATGATTAATAACACAACTAAGCAAGCTAACACATATTCATGAGCAAATGATAATAACTGATAAAGGCAAGGGTAGATAGCTCCCATAAGCAGTTTCAATGTTGCTGTTTAGTCTTTCTACAGTTCATTCCACAAATTAGCTTTCAATTGGAGCCTAGTGAATTTTCATAGTTATGTTTCACAGAAGTCAACCACAGAGAAGTGCTGATTCAGAAGAAAATCTCTTTAAGCCAAAAGCAGATTCTTTGGCACGCGCCTCTCCCAAGAACAAAAACTACCATGCAAGGGAGTGGGAGAGAGCAGGATTACACACACACGCACATAACAACATCTACCCCTCCCTCCACATATGCTTTTCCATTAAAAAGTCAATTAAAACTTCAAATCATCTTTACTAATGTAGTACTGTAATTAATGCAAGTAAGTAATGAATGTAGTTAATACAATTTCTGCAACTAAGATATTGGACTGGAATTCAAGGGGTCTTCAGTTTCTAGGACTAGATATCGAGATGTATATCTGCTAGCAAGCTAATGCCCCTATGGTTTCTGTCTTCCTGGGAGGCACAGCCCACTATACAATGCTCCCACTTTTTCCTTCCTAGACTATTTAAACTGCCAAACTTCATAAGGCAGAAATGTTTACTATTAAGACTCCCATTTTAAAGAGTTTTAGACACTTATTTTTATTTACATTGGTAAAACAAATTGAAATCAAGCTTAAATAGACAGATAGAAATGAGTATATGCAGGCTCAGGGTCTTTTTGTGTGTGTTTATACAACACCTGCTTCTACAAGGTCATGATCATTCTCTGGACCTTCCAGATACTACCAAAACAAAAATAAATGAAACAAAGCAATTCATTTATTTGTAGTGAAGCATGTATGATTCACCATCAGTGACTCACTACTACCACATATCATCTTGTTGTGGTTTTAAAAGTTCAGGGATTAGTCAGCTTGGAATAGAATTGTCCCTTCAAAATGAAATGTGTTAAATGCTACGATAGCATTAACCAACCAAACACAACGTAAAATTTTCAAAAGGCCTTAAAACATATCCTCCACATCTCCAAGCTTCCCCCTTAGGTTTACCAACATCCAATACCAATGCTATACCTGTTGCTCTGTCACATGACTCTCTGATCTTGCTCTCTGCTTCGCAAGTATGTCTCACTCCAGCATCCTTAGTACATAAGCTACAAGTACCCTCAGGGCTTGTTCTTCCAGAAATGTTGCCTCAGACAAACGTAGCTACCTGCGCCTCTGTCTTTATAGCAGCACATAGCCGCTGCCTAGCAGAGATTAAGAGACCTGGTGCACTGCCACAAGCAGGGCTACTTTGCCAACACTTCTAATGCTGCAACCTAATTTCTACCCTGGGATGCAACAGCTGTCACAGCGTCCTTCCTGTAGGATTCTTTATGAAGAGATTTCAACGCATGCTACACATCCTATGGTAAGGAACCCTGAAAGACTGTTCTGATCCAGCAAGTGGATTTTGTGGTAGCAGGTGGGACTGCTCCATGACTCGTCTTGTGGTCTTACTCCCAGAGACTGCACTGTTTGACTCCAGAAGCCAGGGACAATTCAACAGAAGACTTACCCACAGGAAGGTGAGTTAAAACCAAACCAAAGCTAAAAAATGATGGTAACTTCTACCACAAATTAAAAAAAAAAAAAAATACAGGAGTGTAATTCTTTTACCGTTTTGGGAACTTTAGGCCTTATAGATCCATCCCACTACAGGAGGATTGAAAGGACAGCAATACAACAGCAGACTGAAAATTAGTCCTTGGTTTATGTGGACCATCTGATCATCTCAGATGATGTTTAACTGACCTGTAAATAAAACCCTCCAATTTTGTGTAACTTGATTATTGAAACCCACAAACAAGGAGTCATAACTTATGTTAAGTTGTACCAAAAGCCTTCTTACTTTCAATAATATAATTTTAATACAATATAACTTTCTGCAGGAATCCTCTAGTCCCCAGTTAGACATTCTAGATAACCTGATGGGACTGCACGAGATAACCACGCGTTCCAGCTTCTGGTCAGCTGAGATCCTTAGCTTTGGTAAGCATCAAACAAGAGCTGTATAACACAGCCCTAGCCTGCACACAGTATGGTAACAGTACAGTAAGTCAAATCCTTCTCAGAGCACCAGACTTCCTGCTCAGGAGACAAGCAGTATATAGTTTAGGCACAGCAGGCCTGACACTTCCCCAAAACACTGCCTTTACAGCAATAGCAAGTAAATCTAAGGAAGTCCAGCAGAAGCCTAATCCAAGGCAAGACCCTCTTGCTTTGGCACATGGCCGGCACAAACCCATGAGGTCATGGCAAGACCCAAAACCATCCCAGTCATCACTCCTCCTGGGAGTTACTGACACTAGGGAGCTACTCATGCTGATCACCAACCATCTTTTCACACTAAAAATTAAGTGTAAGTAAGTGGTGCCAGCACCTGCGTGTGGATGAGGACTCCTGATCTAGCGAGCTCCATTTGCTTCTAACAGTTGAAAACGTAATTGTGGTTCATTATTAAGTTTATTACTGGAAAATCCAGTTTGGCTGATGCAGTTGTGCCATCAGAGGAGACCGGGAGGGCCTGCCAGAGTGAGTCCCAAAATGTTAGGGATAAAAAGGAGCTGAAGACCGAAACGGCTGGGTAGTGGGGCTGTCGGAACCGGGGAGCCCGGGGAAGCCTATCACCAAACGCCCAGCAGCAGATGCCTGCACGCCACACACTCCCGCATGCAACCGCAGCGGAGGCAACTGGACTCAGGTCTCCAATAACCTGTCGCGACAGGCACACAAAGAGTCTGTCCACGGCTGCCTTTGCCCCCGCCCCTCACATGCACTCTCCCAGAGCGGGCTCGCAAGGCGAGACGACTACCTCCCCCCTCCATCTCCGAGGGAGGGTCGCCATCCTATAGGGATCTTCACCTGTCGCGATAGCCCCCGGAGGGGGGGAAGGGAGGCCGAGCGCCTTCCCCGACAGCGGGCGGTTGCAACCCGCACCGGGGGGAGCAGGGAGGGGGGACAAGC
>NW_009647222.1:9035038-9038043 GCF_000708025.1 Charadrius vociferus
GAGCGCGGTTGCCAGGGAGACGCACAGCGGCCCAGCCCGGCGCTGCCGGCGGCCATCTTTGTCTCCGTGAGGGGGGCAGCTTCCGTGTCTTTCGCTGCTCAGGGATGGCAGCCGCCTCAGCCCAGACTCTCGGTAGCCGCCCTACGAAGGAGGAGAGGTGCAGAGGGTGCCTGCCGAGGCCGGGGCCCGGCACTGGTCTTGAACGGAAGGCGCGTGTTGCCTTTGCGGCCTGTGCTAGGCCCGGGCCTTGCCCGCCATTGGCCATCACCCTCTGAATGCTGTGAGCCTGACGGGAAGGCCCTGAAACCTGCCCGACCCTCTCGTCATCATCCACCGTGCTTGGGGACATTTTGATCTTAAGCTGCTGTGGCCTGAGCCTGCCTCATCGTCAGAAAAAAGTCCCTGACAAACATTGATCATGAGTAAACAGATGTTTGTGATAAAACATGCCTAGATGTTCCCAGAACACCTAAAAAAACCCAGGTCACTCAAGATGGCAAAGCTCAAGTCCCTGTTGGAACGCATCAAGTGCTAAGAGGTTCATCACTATAGGGCTGTTGCAATACCTTTTTTTGGTATTGATAGTGTTCTGAGGAAGTGTGCGAATTTTCCCCCAAATGATCAACAACTATAGTTTGCAGTGAAAAATGTGTGAGGTAAATACTACCCAAGAAGTTATGGCAGTAATGCCTGTGTAGAGAAGCCTTATTTATGCATACAAAATTCCTTCCCAAATGAGAGAGATTGCGTTAAGACAACTGGCATAAGTTACTGACATTTTGTGACAGGTCCAATACAAAACAATAAGGTATTACATAATGAACTTCAGAGATATGAAGAATCTCTGAGAAAAAAAAGGTAAAATAAATTATTAATCCCGTAAGACAAATTAGTTATTAAAAAATAGATCCATCAAGACAGTAGCTGAAGTAGTTTGCAGTGTGTTGGCGTACAGCAAATACCCGATACAAATCTATATTCCCTAAGAACCATAATTCCCCAAATAAGCTGCATATAATGAACATGGTCTATGATTTACTGTATCATCCTATGCTAATAGGCTCAGTTTCAAGGATGCAACTACAAAGAAACAGATTTAATAATTAATATAACTGGAGCTATTAAATATTCTGCAGCTTAACTATGAAAGCAGCCACAAAACACAGTGCTTCTTCCTTCGGTCACGTGCAGTGGAAATTTCCTGGCACCACACCACCTCTGGCAGCAGAGAAGAGCGTGGAGCAGCCTTTACAGCCGTCTTTCAACCAAGAAGGTACGTCTGCTGTGACAGCTGGCAGCAAAAAAAGTGAACCTGAATCTTCTCCTTGCGGTCAATCCTTTATTGTCCTTGCATCATCGTACCTCAGGGGAAAGCTGAAAAAGTACCACTTTTTAAATCTATTAAATAATGCATTAAGGACAGAAAGAGTTGCGCTTTTTTTTTTTTTTTTTTTAATGTAAGAGTCTTTTAGCTTAATTCAGCACTCCTTAATCGAAGTTATAGTTTGGTGGTATAAAAAGCTGTTGTTTTGCTGTCTCTCTGAAAATTACATTGACAGTATTACATCACAGCTAATAATAGATGCTCTAGTTTTTAATATTAATGCATCTCCACTTTGTAACATTATTGTTCCAACAAGGGAAGTTGGGGAGAATGTGAGAGAAGCTCAATAATACTTACTATTACTGTATCAGGAAATGCTGTAGCAGCATCAGCATGCTATCTTTAAGACAGAAATCACTCCTACAATGACATTTGTGCATTTTATTTTAAGCTTGAGTCAACTAACTGAATTAAGCAAGATTACCTGTATGTGGAAAATTAAGCCTGGTTTCAGGAGGAGAACTATTATTGATTTGAAGCAAAGTAAATACGAAAATTGAAATACCACAACTGGTAAATAGGGCAGAGTCTTGGCAAGAAGTGGTATTACGGAGGTTAATTTCCCTTTTATTATATTGTACTTTCGAGGCAATTTTCATCTAGCCTATTGCATGTATAAATGTAAACACCATCCTCACAACATAGTCCTTGGCATGAGTTGGACGATAAGCGTTGTCACGTTCATTTTACCGATGAGTAAACCTCATCTGCGGAGCTCAGAGGATGAGAGAAAAACATCCATGTTACAAAGAGGATTATTACGCATCGTGCAAAAAAATAAGTGGTTCGCGTGAGGGTATATATATACACAATCCCCCAAGCACTTTTCGACATTTAAAACCTTGGCCGCGAAAGTTTACAGACATCCCAGCTTCAGGTGGGGTGCTGTCTCTGTGCCGCTGTTCCGCTTCTCCTGGTGTTTACCTTCACTCACACAGAGATGAAATCATACTATAAATAGAGGGCAAAGTCCAAGCTCAAGCATTACCCGCTAAAGCCTCCTGTTTGGACCTGACAATAAAGCATGGAGCAATAGGGCGATTTGGTGCTTTAAAGCTTTTCTGCAGTAAACCTGTGCTCTCTAGTGATGGGCGATACTGACTGAATCACTCACCACCCTGTTATCAACAGCACAAAAGAAAAACACAGCCAGTCCCATGACCTCACTAAACCTTTTGGGCAAGAGGTCAGAAGGGTTTCAGTAGATGTCTTTCTCTCTCTCTTTAACCCCTCAGTGACTCGGTTGCTCCTGCTTTCGGCCCGCAACCTTCTTCCTCGGCTACCCGCAGGACAGCTGGGGATGTTGTTTTCTGATCTCAGTTGTTTCTGCGAAGCTGAACGGGCCGAGAGAAAAACCTGCTCCTCCCTGTTCAAAAGGCAACAATACGACAACATTCCCAACATTTTAAAGGCTGTCTTTAAATTATGAAATATGTAGTGAAGCCCAAAGGGATTCTTAGGCAGCATTGACCTCTGCCACCAAAACCAGCACCACGCCAAAGCCCACAAGCCCGAGCATGGGCTCCAACACGCTCCGGGTGCTGAAAAAAACACGCGGCCCCACGGACAGACAAGCGAAGCCATTTGGAAAAGGGCTCCTGTGGGAAAAGGGGACTGGTCC
>NW_009647222.1:9038750-9047992 GCF_000708025.1 Charadrius vociferus
TGGGCTCGGGAACGGAGGGGGGGAGGGGGGAACCGGTATCCTTTAAAAAACACGCCGTGTGTGTGTGTGTGAACACCGGGAGCCGGGCGGGCGGAGCCGGGGGTTGCAGGTTGCGGCGTGCCCCGCGGACGGTGGGCACGGCCGGGGCCTCCGGGAGGCGCCTGTCCCGGTGCCCTTTCCAAGTGATGCTGCGGGGACCTGTGGGCTTTGTACTCAACTGCTGTCTTCTAAGCAAATGAGGAGCGGAGTACGTGTACTTTCACTCTTAGCAAAGCAGGAAATAAGCCCTCAAAATAAGTCTCAGATGTATAGCAAAATGTGCCACCGATAAACACTTCTAAACGTTCCCGAAGAACTCGTTTTCTCTATCTGTGTAAGTTTACAACAACGTTACTGATAACAGGAGTGATGTGCGACAGCAGAGATGGATAAAGAAATCCACACGGCAGTAAACGCTCAGTAACGTTTAAGTCATTTCACAAGGAGTGATTATGGGAGCGTGGTGAGTTCTGTGATTAAGCACATTTCTAGGTGTTTAAATTGCAAAGCGACTATTAGCCTGAGTCTGCTTGTCTAGGCTGTAGCAGAAAGACATATGTGTAACAAGACAGAATGGTCTCCATTATCATTTTCTCTCACAGGTATATGGACAAAGTTATTTTGAGTTAATGTATTGAGGGTATGTGATTTTTTTTTTTTTTTGGCATTTAATGCATAGTAGTTGAATCGGAATTAGGGCTGAGTATAATGAAGAAAATCAATGCTCGTGCAAGGTATATGATCTCTTTTGATGTCAAAACGTCACTGTTGTAGAGACTCTATTTCTCTGAAAGGAGAAATGTAAGAAAATTGCCTGTTTCACCTGGTCGGTAGGTGTCTGTGGTAGCTCTTTTTAAGGATTTTTGTATCAGTAGGCCATTGACCATAAGACCATTTAGAGAAAAACTGCATGCCCTCAGCTTCTGCAGGTTAACAGCCTGCTGGCCAAAACAAGAGCTGGTGGGAGTAGGGTACGAACTGTGAGCTTCATCCTGCAGTTACCAGAGGGAGTAGTAAAACCTCTCCTAGTGCAGTATGGATCTGAAATGAAACTAGGAAGCCAAATAGTGAAGTCAAAATGTATATGAGTAAGGGCTACAAATTTACAAAAAGAAAATGAGTGAAAGACACATTGCATTTGAAGAAATACAGTGCTGTATCGGGGCAAGGTGACTCCTGTCCATAAAACCTTCTTCGTTTGCTCTTCACAGTCGGTTTTACACATTTGATCTATTTAATAAGACACCCTGTTTTTATTGTTGGTTACATTGCCTGCAAGATGTGTGAAATATACCTTACCAATGGTAACTTGATAATTTTATTATGTAAAAATACCATTAAAATACTGTAGTTGAAGTAGATTTTAAGTCGTAGTAATTTTATTGCAGTGTTTTTAACACTGTTACTATCAGCATTTTATCAATACAGGGAGCCTAAGTAAAACTGAGAACAGATTGGCATTATAATTCTTTACACTGATGTGCAAAACAAGAAAGACAGCGTAAATAGTTAAATTTGAGTTCTTATACTGTACCTGCAAACCAACAGTTTCTCTCATCTTCCCAATCTGGCAGCAGGAAGTGGGATCTCGGAGGCATCTGTAGGAGAAGACCATCAAAGGTCATAGGAGATGCTGAGTTTTCTGACCACAAATCCAATAAAGTGTCTCTCTTAAATGGGAGAGGATGCAGGTGCGATGTGGCAATACATGACAGCATGTGTGCCATGGTGTGCGGTGCTAAGGGGGACCAGGTGAGGGAAAACAGCAGCCCATAGCTATCCCAAACATGTGGCTTTTTGAGAATAGGAATGATCGTGTTCAAATTAACAGTATTATTTGATCCGTTGAAGCTACGCATCTGCCTAAGTATTTTTATAGATTATGACCTTCGTGATCAGCATCCTTTAATCCTGAATTTAATATCAAGGCATGAATTCCACAATCTGCTTGCTGAGGATGCCAGCAGGCTTGTTGCAGGTACTTCACCCTTCAAGTGGATAGAATGGTAGAATAAGGTCTCTTAAGTACATCAGATTTTTTTTTTTTTTTTTTTCAAATTGCTTGAAGGGATGTTAGATTGAAGTATTCCACTTTTCTTATGTAACTGTATTAATAATTGTAAGCATTGCATGAACTTTTCTGACTACCAATAACAACTTTTCTTTCTGCAGCACTTATTTTAGGAGCTTTCAAAAATAAAAAATCTGAGATACAAAATTTTAGAATAAATGTGAACAAAGAAACATTCTCCCTACTTTTATGGTTGATTCATGGGTTATTGAACTCTATACATTGTCATACTTACCTCTTACAAATTGGCCATGCAACTCAAGTAACAATTTTAAACAAATTCTTATTTATTATGAAAGAATCTTGACCTTTTGGTGAGACTGAGAAGTGCAAAGGGCAGAAGATGTTTTGAAAAGGAAATGTAAATGTTAGAGCAGAAGCTTTCTGACTTAATCCAAACCTTAACTCTTTGTGAACAAGTAGAACAAAGGCGACATCACTGAGATATGTGGTGCTGTCACAAAACAATCTGAGCGTGGCAGAAAAAATGTTGTGTGTTTGTTTTTTTTTCTTTTAAATAAAAATGGTTAGTTTCAGTTTGGTATCAATATATTTTTCTCTTCAATGTTCTTAGTTCTTCCTGTAAAACTTCTTGGGAATTTAATGTTTTCCTTTTAATAAAAGGAAACCACCTTGTTTCTTTGAGTATTTAGAAGCTGTTGAAATAGGCCTGAAGGAATCAGTAGATCCTTCAAAGGAAATGGTACTTTGTAGGCTTATCAAATCATGACTTTTTAATGCGGACATAACTGTATTATCTACTTTTTACCGTGGAAACCTCTTGCTGTCTACAGTCATACATTAAATGTCACAGTAAAGACTAGTGCTCTCTGAGTGCTCGAACAGACAACATGCAAATGCTCATGATGCATAAAAATCGTGTGAGATTCTTGAAGTCTTGACTCAGAATTTCAATCAGGGCCCCTTAAACATTTTCAGCAGCGACTGAAATAGAAAATACCTGTGCAGGCTCTTTACTTCAAAAGGTTTCCTCCATTTAAAGTCTGCTGTATGCATTTCTTTCACTAGCGAGGCCATAGGACTTAATAATTTGATTATTTTTAAATACAATCAAACGCTTCATTTCTATCCTGTTTTGAGTTAAGAGAGCCTGTGTTAAATTCCCAGTGAAGGCATGTTCTCACACTAACTTGCTGAGCATGAAACGTAAATGAAATAAAATGTAAGAAGTACATTTTTTTAGATTTACAGAAGTGTGCCTTTAATAGCTGTTTGAGGCAATATTAAGAAGTGTTTATGCGTAAACAGTCTCCAAGGTCATCAGTGTTAGGCTGACTGGGAACACAGTATGAGACAAAGAATTAATTTATCTTTGCTCCTTGGCCTGATGCTGATTTAAGAGTTAATCCAGCAAGCTGGGGTTAACTAACCTGCGCTATTCAAAAACGAGTAACGATGACTTAACCTCTCATCTTTCTACGAGAAACTGCGGTTGCTGATGGCTACCTTGCCATGTTTTGCCAGGCTCCGTGCTGGCTCAGGAGGCAGACCCGTGGAAGCCCAGGTGTTTCTACAAAGGAAGGGGCAGAGATGTCCTGTAGCCATGGCCATGCTTCCCACCGCCTGTGCGCTGTCGGTGCCCGTGCGGGGTCTGACTTGCAAAGAGGAGGGTCAACAGCCCGGGGCAACTGCTGCTAATCTGACAGGGGTCATAGGAGAGCCTAGGACTTAAAAAAAATAAAAAAACCCCAAACCCAAACCCCAAAAATCTGTCTTGGGTTTTAACGAGTACATTCTTCCTCACCACAGTACCCTGAGCGGCCAATATCCCCGTTTCTCTGTAACCTTAACTAGCTCTTAATCGTCGGTCATTTTATCAAAGGCTTGTCCTTGTAAAATGGCATAGAGATTTGTATTTGCAACAGCGAGGATGATGTCATGTTTTGAAAGAGTCGGCCATGGATTGGAGGTATATATGCAAACAACCAAGCCTCTGTTTGTTTTTCATTTAAATTTAGTTTGCATGGGCAGCTGGTAGAATCTGAAACAGTTTGAGATATACTTTGATACCTCAGGGGTAAAGGGTGAGGGTCCTGTCTGGCAATGCATATTTGTGTAGGTAGGTGCTGGGAATTTTGAGCCTGAACGTTGGAATTAGATTATCAGTAGTAGTTTTCTACTTTCATAATCAGCTTTAAAACATAGTAAATTGCATATTGAAATTATTAATAGCCTTACTGTCATGCCTACATAAAAACCGTAAGATTGTATGTGTAAGACATAAAGTGCACATAAATTATACTACAGATAAGTCATAAAATACATAAAGATAATATATAAACTATAATTAATGCATTCAGTGCCTTATACTGAAGTATCATCGTGCCTGTCATCTTAAAAAATACTACCACAGCAAATCTAATTGAACTGACTACAAGTAAATTTCAGGACCTTTCGTGTTCCCCAACTCACCTGTTGGCATACTCGGTTCAGAAAAAAAAATCAGCAACACGTTCCTTTTTCAAGAAGATTTTCTGTTCCCTTTTGCTAGGTAAAAAAAGACACAAATAGAAAAAACTGACTACGCAAAGTAAAGACAGTGTCAACATACTCTTTCTACCAAAGATGCTTCATTATTCAATTGTAATTGTGTTCATAAAATGCTATAATTTCCAACATATAATTAGGAATTTAGAGGGCTGTTTGTTTTGTTTTTTTTTTTTTTTTTAACTTGGATCTGGGCCTCTATTCAGCAAAACATTAAGTATGTATTTAACTTGAAATACATTATTTATTCTGCTGAAGGCATTTCACCATTGAAACTAAGTTTTTCATTTGCTCCGTCAATGCCTTACAGAGAAGCATAAGCTTTTTGATCCAGTTGCTAGTTTGGAAACGATCTCTGTTGCTGGCTTGGGGTCCTGCTCCTGCCTCCCCAGAGGCGTTGTGAGGACTTGGTTGTGGTCACTTGCTCTGTAAAATGACAAGCCACTACTCGTGCACACATATGACCTCTTGGTTTCTGTAAACCAGCGTCAGTTTGCCTTTTCTTTCTGTGTAAACGAGAGAAAGAAGGAAAGCGTGAAATGGGTGGTAGAAGATGAGCACATCCTGCTTTGGAGAACCAGAAGGGCCTCTGGAGTATGGCATACGTTCCTCTTGCCCAGCTCTGCACGGATCCAAACCTGAGGAACAGAACAGGTCCATATCAATGCAGCTTTTACGTCTATTTCTATATATACATAGATTTTAAAAACAATGACGGAAATCAGTAATCAGCCTCAATTTGCTCTTTCCTTGCCAAGAAGGCAATTGCCAAGCTTTGCTTTGAAACTAAATTAGACCCATCTCGTACATCTTCAAGACAGTAGCCCTACCAGACTGCCTTTTCCGCCACGCTGTCTGTCCCATAAAATAACATTATAAATTCCCTCTTTGTTGGGATTGCCCTTACATTGAGACAAATTGGTGGGCAAAGCCAGCATACCAGGCTGCAGCTGAGTTGTGGAGAGCATGACCCAACAGCTACGACAGTTTCTTTTTTAGCCTGTGGGAGGAAGGTATTATCATAACAGGTGTGAGGTAGCATATGTTGTGCTTTGGGCTTTGGTTGTGGTATTGTATGGTTTGTTTACATGTCTGAGTTCTGTCATATTGACTTATTATAGGTCTTTTTCAGAACACAGTTTTCATCTCTCACAGATATAGACATTTCCATTGTATGGTCCTGTGAATGTGAAACCAGCGTTGAGTCTAGAAATGAGGGGAAAAAAAAAAACAAACAAAAGAGAAAAAGAAAATACCTTTTTTTAGAATTTTTTTTCACAATGCATGGTTGTAAAGGCTAAGAATAGTTAGTATACATGTGCAATAGACAGCTGACTTTTTATGCTGGGTTTTAATATATTTTATCCACTATAGTACTTGTTTTACTAGAAACCTTTAATGATTTTATAAGCTGCGAAGAAACACAATTAACACATTTCCCTTTGGTAATCTCCCTGTGGTACCCACAGGCTACAGGAATACATCACTACATACCTAGATGTTTACTTTGTACGTGTGCGTGTACACGTTGCTCACACAAATTGGGTTGTTTAACCTCAAAAAGTCCAACACTGTGTGCTTTGACTGCTTCTTTATGTGGTCTACTGAGACTAACTGCATCCAGAGAACTGACACTTTGGATGTTCAAGTGAGTATTTCAGTATTCCTGGGATCCTCCAGATACTGCTCAGTCATTCCCATTTTCTCATTCCTGAACCTTCAGGACCCTTTGGAGCTCCTGCCTGAGCTCTGGTGGAGTTCCAAACCAGGAGCTGCCCTCGGTCATCCAGTCCGTACTGCAGTGGTGTATCAGACCTTGCACAAAAACCAGACCAGGATAGACTTGTGGGAATGTAATCAGCTGTTGACCATCACTATACCCAGTAACCCACTGGTCTAGACATTCCCCTCGGAAATGAGTCAGTGCAAGTGCCTGCTCCAGTGAACATGGATTTATTTAAAGTGAAACGCTTCACTGTGGGGTATATATGGAGCCTTGGCACCTGATTCAGAGCTACAAAGTCCTTGGGGTGACTGGGTATCTGGAAATCAGGTATGGTGCTGGAATACCCAAAGTCCCTCTACAGTCATTACCCTTTTTTTCCTGATTTTTGTTTGGTCGGGGGAGAGAGACATACAGCAATGCAAAGTGTTTAAAACAGGACAGGGCCTCTCTTGAAGCAAATATAGCACCTGAAGCTCTCTCTCTTAATTAAGCCTTTTAACTCACCTGTAAAATATGTTCAGATTCTGCCGCTCTTGCATACAAATCCACAGGCGCCCCCGTGGAAGAAAGGACTGTGGTGTTTCCCCTCAGGAACAGAGTCGAGTCGCACAACTCCCTCATAGTGATGGCAATAAAATTCAGGTGGCCTAACCCCCACTCTTGTTTGTCAGTGCCAAATTACACACCTCTTCAGAATTCTGGATATATTTAAAATCCTAGATTATAAACATGTATATGAGTAAAGCAGAAATGCTACAGGAAGGAAAAAAACAGAATATTAAACTACAAACGGTATGACACACACATATCTACCCAGCAGAAACTAGTCCATAGCATGCTTTTCCCCAGCCACATTAAACGTCGGCATGAGGAGCCTTCACTTTGGTAGAACCGAGTATATTTTCATCTATTTATATCACATTTCTGTTCGTTTGCTTATGCAATAATGTATACACATTAATTATTAGTAATTTTGCTTTGTGGAATAAAGTAAACTTCATCTAAATATTGAAAGATCATCAAGGCTTCCTTGGGGCACAAGGGCCCCAACTTCATCCTGAGAATAAAACTTAAAGAAAAAGAGTTTACAGGACTCCAGAAACGTGGCAAAAGAAATCCCCGCCAAGCAGCATTGTGACAGATACCTTTTACTTGGTTTAGCTCCATCTCTGAGAGTATTTTAATGTGAGTTTTATTCATTTGACCCACAGAGAGTGTGCTTAAAAGGAGAAAGGAATCCAGCCAGGGGGAAATCCCCTTCCTTGCTGTCCAAGATCACTCCCTCAACAAAAAGGGTGGGGGTGGGGGTGTGTGTCAGGCCTGTGACGATGGAGCTGGAAGCAGAGAGATGATAGAAGAGCTAGCCAAAACCACACCAGATAAAAATGGAGCATCTCCAGAAGACTGTCATTAAGTTCATCAGCAGGCGCCCTTGACAACAGGCAGAGCCTCCCGCTGCAGCCAGCGTCCAAGGGGCAGGAGGAGCGTTACCTGCCCAAGGGCGGGCGTCTAGCTTGAAACACTCCCCTTGCACGGCTCTGATGTCATTTTCTCTTGATAAGCCGAATAAAACAATTGTATCAACCACAAAGACATCAGCTCCTCTCCAAGCTCTGCTGCTGGTGAACTGAACCTCTTTAGTGGTTTCAGGGAAGTGTTATCCAAATACTGGCCATATTAGAGGCCATTTATTTAGCTGAGAAGGGGACCACCTCTTCATGTGGTAGAGCCTGGCCACTGGTTGTGAATAACTTTCCTGTTGTACAAGCAGGCAGCTCCACTGATTTTAGGGGTTCCTACTGTCCCTAAAAAACTCGTCCATTTGGAAAACTATTCATCTGTTTAAATCTTTGTTATATTCTATTCTTCTGGCGAGCTGCTTGTAATTTCCGTGGTGGCGGCCTCCAGCTGAAGATGATGCATAAACACAGACCTAGGAAAACCTGTTCAAGTTTTACGCTTTCAGTACTTCACTGCCCGGGGATCTCCATCGGTTGGGGTGATTTAATGCCAGGCAGGTCGTTGCAAACAGCACAGGAAAGCCTCTTGTACTAAGTGAAACTACTGAGAAACTATACTTATCTACTCTAGCTATATTTATCTAGATTTTCCAATTTCTAGGCTGTTTTGAGCCAATATGAAGCAGCAGCCCTCTAAGTGCAGCACGTTTGAATTGCTGTACATCTGTTGGGTCACTGAAACTTTCCTTTGACTGCTCTCAAAATAGTTATTTTAGCAACGCTCGCATTCTGACTGGAGAAGTAAAAAGGGTAACTTCAAGACCGCGTTAAACAATTTCCATCTAAACTGAAAAGCTGTGTGTTACAAGCAGCCACAGGGTTGTCTTTCATGACTCGTTGCAGAGTAAGATGTCTCAAACGAGTAGAATCCCCAGGCACTTTGTCCTCTCCAGCTACCCCAATGGATCTCCAGAAGAGGAAACCTACAGTAACCTCCGAACAATTCCAGACACCACAGAGCAAATGGAGTTTAATATCAGGTATCACACCACATTAATACTCCTTCTGTCCTCCCCCCACAAATACAAACCCTCAGACTTCGAGGAAGACTCTTTGCTAAGCCAAATAATCAGAGTGGATACTACTGGAAATGGAATAGATGCAAGTGTAGATAACCTGTAGTGCTTAACGCTGACCGTGCAAGATTATGCTGCATTAAATGTCTGTAAGTTGTCCTGCACAGGGACGCAGATGTGTCTTTTCATTAGAAACCCACCTGTTATAGCAAGCAGCTGAGGAAGCCATTTTTACATAATTCTCTAGGCGCCTCTCACAACAAACTGATAGTGCTGCTTTGGGTTTTTCTTAATCCTGTACATACATTTTTTTCCAGTTCAAGAGTCAGGGGCTGCCTTTCCCCTCCCCCCACCCCCACCCC
>NW_009647222.1:9048120-9056721 GCF_000708025.1 Charadrius vociferus
AAACAGATCTCAGCAGAAATACAAGTTAAAATAAAAATGTATAGTCATATAATATTTTTCTACCAAGAAAAAAAAAAGATGCTTGCCTAAGGGAAGCTAAATTTCACTGGAAACTTTCATCAATAAAGCGTCACCTGGTTTTGGCATCAACACATGCTATAGATGTAGTTCAAGGATCTGCACACCCTAGGACCTCCCTAACAGCCTTTAGGTTTTGGTCAGGTCGTACCCTGGCACCACCCATTAGCTGGAGACCCACACTGCATTGTGGAAACCATTGGAGTAAAACTGCTGGATGACAAAGCCAGCAGTTACATTATATGAAATATTTTCAGATGTCTGAAGTGAAGGCTGTTTCAGTATTTTGAATTTGAGAACCCCCTCAAAACCAGAATTCCATTGCCTTGTATAAAGAAACGGGGCACCTAAAAAAACACTGTGTTTCTTCAAAAGTGCCAAATATGTAGCTTTTTATGAAAACATCAAAGCACTTTTGTATGCCTATAAATACGGGGTTAAGATGTCTAATCAATGAAACCATAAATAACAGGGGAAAAAAAACCCACCTTAACATTACGCTTTTACCTGCCCAGCTGAGTCCAACTGTTAAGGGAATAGCTGTGCCTGAACCTCACGGAGTGCTTTTCAGAGAGTTGTTCTTGCAGTGTTTCCCCTCTAACATGCACGTCCCGAATACTTTACAGCTCAGCTACCCAGGTTGGCCATCAGCTGGCCCTGATTGGGGATGAATTTAACAGGATGTACCACAGGAAGTTTGAAGATACACTGCTTCACCTGGCACGTGGGTAAGTTGCTTTACTGCCACTGTCAGTCTGCAGATCCTTTTAAAAAACATGTTAGATAGATAAATGGTAATGTTTTGTTCAATAAACAATAATGTTTCTGTACACAAAGTAAAAAAATTGTCTTGCTACTACTACTGCTGCTTCATACAGAACGTAAAAAATTAAAACAGATACTGCAGCTTGTTTTACAAGGAGGAGCTTTATAATGTAAATTGTTCCCACAGATTATAGCCATTTACAGTCAAAAGATTAAATACTTTCGTGGTATTTAAAATTTCACAGTAGTTTTCTAGGTTAGACAGTATCTTTAAGCACAACTGAGTGATGAGAGCTCTGCAGCCCAGTAAGTGTGATGCTTCAGGGATTAACATGTTACCGCACGTCAAATAACCCACCCGTGCACATACAAGAAAGTGTGGCGAGACTAGTTTGAATTGCCTTTTTATCTGCTGTGAGCTGACAGGGTTGTCATCGATAGTTATTAACTGCAGATTAACTGATGTGTGGTAGTGTCCTAACCCGAGATACATCATCTGTGCCTGAACCCCCAAGTACTCGCGTGCGGTTCTACCTCTTCTCTCTTTGCTTCGGTGAAAGGACGATCACTTATTGCAGACTTACAGAGAATGCCGTTCAATTACAGCTGTGTTCCTGGACATAGCGTATAGTCATATAACTTCTACCTCGGTCAAGCTGGATTCACGCTGCAGAAAGACCCTGTGGGATTGCTGTGCCGGTCCTGTATTGCTGCCCCGAACTCAGATGCATTAGGGATCAACAGCTCTCGTTGGGTTGTGCTGTTCTAAGTTTGAAACAAGAGTAAAGGCACAAGATTGCTGTTCTGGAGCCCTGCTGGACGTTCTCTTGTGTGATCTTAATGATCAGTTCATTCTGAAAACAAATTATCTTTAGCTTTCAAAGGCTTGCTAAGTTGCTAGGTCTCCTTCCCAAATATTTAGAGAAATATATGTGTACACATAGACTTTCAGGAAAGAACATATTGGAGTTTTGGGTTTCTTTTTGTAGTTTTCTAAACCTTGATACTTGATTTGCCAATTTTTAGAATAAGTTTTCTATCCCCATGCTTTTTTTTTGTTTTGTTTAAATCATCAGGGTTGCTCTCAGTGTTTTCCAGACATGGAATATTATTAAAAGTGTTATAAGAAGCTCTGGAAATATTTTGAACAATAACTGGACAAAGAGGATCATTGGTTATGGAAGCTGGGTATGCTCTCTCCCTTTTCTCCCACCTTTTTTGTTGACAAGTAGGTAACAACAACTCTTAACTTACTTATTCCCATGTAAACATCAATGAGTAAAGCATATAAAACAACTTTAGGTTTGGGTTTGTTCCTTAGTTTGTTGGTGTCCCCCCGTTTTCCCATTTTTTTTTCTTTTTAGGCTGAAATTTCTCATTTATAGACAGAGTATGCCAAAAGTCTGCGAACAGCCTCAAACAGCTGCCCGAGTCCCACACAACTCACGGGGGCTCCATGCAGAGGGAAGGCATCTCCCACCGTAAGAAGCTGCAAGGGTCTACTCTAGGGGAGATAAGCAGGACCGCTATCGGCAGTGTTTTACCCTCTGTTTACCCCAGAGAAGAGAGGAGATTCTTTAGAGGCTGGATGTGACCCTGCTACTGCAGCAGTTGCCATAGCCAGCAGCAAAACTAGACCCTGGCGCGCGTTTCCACAAAACCGGATTGTATTCTCAAATTCACACTGACCTCACAGGCGGGCGTTCTCGTTAGCTTTTCTGCACCATCTTTTTGCTGCTTGTTATTTCTAATCACCTCCCCTTTTTCTTCCTGCAGATTTGCAAGCTTCCTTTCAGGTGCGTCTGCCAGAAGCTGGTGCCTGCAGCCTTGCTTGTTGTTGCCTTTTGGTGGGCCATGAATTATGGACTGCTGAATTAACAGGGAGAATTACAATAGGAGGTCATTGCTGGACTCTGACCAATATCATTAACACCCAGGCGGTGGCAGTTGGTTTGTTTTTCAAATTTACACTGATAAAAATCTCTTTTATATTTAAAACCTAGGCTAGTGCTGGGTCACTGCTGTTTCATACCTTTTTTAAAAAAGAAAAATGTTTTAAATAAGGAGGTTGTTGCTGGATAACTGCCTGACTTGCTAGTTTTGAAATGTGACTCCAGGCCATTAGAAAGTCTGTCTTTTTTGTGTTTGTTTTAATGCAATATAAAGTGTCTATTTCATATAAATGAGTTTCTTAAAGAGATTCTGGATGTGGGGAAGACTGAAGGCATGCTGGACATCCTTTAAATTTTAACACTGTTAAAGCGATAGTAAAGATTAAAACCATGATACTTTTTTAAAAATTAAATTGTTGCTTCAAATGTTTTGCAGTGTTATCTACTTTATTTTCCAAGATTGTGCTATCACACGTTAATAACAATACATTTTGTTATCTAAGACTACAGGACAGGCTTTATTTGATTTTTATGCAGTAAAATTAGCATATGAAATGATAGTTTAGTGGAAAAAGAGTGGTTAGGATGAGCTAGCAAGCAAGTCGGTTGGGTTGGTACTTGTGGGCCACTCAAGCCAACCTTTATTTTTCCAGAATTCTTCCAAAATCTACTGATAGATTTTATATTCTTCTGCCTCTTTTCCAAGTAAAACCTTTGAGTTGCCCAGAAAAAAAATGAGTTTGAATTTGGAAAAGTTTTTTTTTTTTTTTCTGATGACACATGTCTTTTCGGAAGGGGTGTGCTTAGGGGGAAATAGATGACTCGGAGAAACTTGAGCGCAGCTTACAGGATGGAGATGGTGTAGGTGTCACCCTCACATATTCCACAGGTGGCCATTAGGACACAGTTGGGTTTCTTCTCTCTCGACAACATGCCACAACCATACCAAGTTATTCTCTATATCTGGGTGCATCTTCCCTGCCCTTTGCTGTTGAAGCTGCTTTTTACTGTATACAGTTACGGACTCTCTCTGGGTGAGGTGAAACGAAAGTGCATCACTGTGGTTTGGGTATTCCCCTCAGCAGAGGGGATACCTGCTTCCTGCCTAGTCAAGTGACTACCAGGGTTAGCACACTTTTGAAAGAGGAAAATACAATATTTAATGGCCTAGTGACTTAAGCGTTCATCCGAGAGGCTGCAGTTTCAAGTTTGAGTCCCTACTTTAAATCAGACACGGACTTAGAACCACTCTCTTCCTCACTGGAGACAAATGCCAAACCCAGTCAAGTTTACGCGGGCTGAGGAACGTGTTTCCTCTCTTTCGCGAATGGTGCCCAAATCCCATTATGATGGTAACTGCTCCTCTCAAAAAATTCTTCTGGGGAAGAAAAAAAACCACAAACATTCAACCATTTCATGTTAAAGGACTTTGAAATATTGCTGATTGACTTGAAATGCAGAGCAAAAAGAAGGTACACAAAGAAGGTAGGTAAAGGGTGGTGGCTCCAGCATACCCTGAAAGTTCAAGCAGCAGCAGCAGCACGTGTTCTAGTGTCACCTTTTTTCAAAATACCCTTGAGCCGATTTGCCCTTCAGCAGCAGGTAGGCAGTTTTTCCTAAAAAAGCATGGTTAGCATATCTGGAAACTTAGTCTCACTCGGGCCAGAAGGTGGCCAGCTGAATTTCCCATATAACCAAAAACCAGATCAAAGTTTCATCAGCGAATTGACTGTTCTGTTTAACTCCATCACGGCAGTGTGATAGAAAATATGTTAAAGTTACTACTTAGTGAAGAGTAAAAATTCCCATCGAGAGTCTAATAAACAATCTATGCACGTTTAATAAAAGTACCAGCTGCCAAAAATTTTATTCTTCCTGGATGAATCACTTTAACACTATAAAATAATTTCAGTTATTTCTAAATAAATAATCTTTATGCACAGGGGAGCAATGATAAACGGGAGACTGCCGTACTGCCTGTTCCACCTGAGAGCTGCTTGGGAGAACTCTGCTTTTTCGCACTTGCAATCAATAACATAACATTTTGAATCACAAGAGAGGGGAAGTTCATCATCCAGCATGTACGGAGCAAAACACAGTCTCAAGGAATATAAAATCATACCCATGAAGCAAGTGAAACACAAAGCGAACAGAATTCGCAACAAATGGGAGTACCACAGCAAGCGGTGATTACCAGGCTCCCTTCTCACCTGTGGAGCTGAGCAAGGAGCCTCTTAGCTAAGGCTCCGCACTGTGACTCAGGAGACCTAAATGTAATTATCTTTTTTTTTTTTTCTTTCTACTGCACACTTCCTCATGTGACGGAGTTTATGGCACTTGATTTTTTTTTTTTCCACATCCTGTTTCTGCTTGTTCTTAGGTGAAGGAACCACGCCGACTTTTCTTCAGTTTACAGAAGCAGAAGGCATAGATGAGTAAGCACATAAAAGAAATGCAGAGAACAGTACTAAGATCCGGGATCCCTAATTACTCTGCATACTCTGCATGCACTATACTAAAACCAAAATCAGTGCCACCAACATGCCATGCTAAGTTCCAACGATCATAAAAGCTGGTTTCAAAGTCACTAACGCTGTGTTTGGCCTTACAAGATATAGTCAGAAACTTCTAACACAGCACGTAATTCAACATTTAATAATATGAATGGGATTTAGTTGAGATATTCTTACCACCTAGTCATGACTTTGGTATGCTTTACTGAAAAATTAATACCTTACCTGTAACATAGGAGCCTTCACTGCAATAGTTTTCTTTACAGTATTCCCAGCCCTTAACTGGCAGCTTCTAGTAGTCCAATGATTAAGCTGACAAATTCTTCTGTATTTTACTAATCATTAATGTTTATACAGTACAAATTCCACTTCTGGCATGTAAAGGTAGGCTCAGCTGCCAATTTCAGTTCCAAAAGAACTGTTTAATAATATACTCCATTAAGCAATCATAATTGAGGCCAGTATTTTTAATACACTTTCCCTTTCAGAAATGTGAAATTACAAAATGATTAATACTGTAATTGGAAGTTATTCTGCATTTCATAATACATTATTCAAGACATGCATGGTCATTTAAATAATATTTTCATTTTTTCCTATATATCTGTTAAATATACTGTTAAAATATGAAACATAAAAAAACCTGGAGTTCAGCTGAAGCTTCTGGTCACACTCTAATAGGCACAATATAACCTTTCCCTGCTTGTTTGTACACGATCCCCGAGCAAATGCTGTTCTCTCCTATTTCCTAAAGCTTTTAGTACCCGTTACAGACAAAGAGCAAACAAAGCAAGCAGACATTTTCTGTGTGCCCTGCAAGTACCTCGCACAGGCAGCCCAATGTTGTCACACGACCAGACCTATTTTAATAAGCCAGAGGTTGGTTACCGAATCCAAACCCATGGATTTGGTGCTAAAGCCGTTCTGAGTGCCACCTTGAGCACTGCAGGCGCTGAGGAAGGTGCTGGAGGCAGCGGGTGCTGCCCCCCCCAGCCTGCCCAGGGACCCGCCAGCAGCCTCACCCACCCAACAGCAGCCAGTGCCAACAGGGCAGCTGGGAAGCTCTTTCTGGGAGGGCTCAGGACAACCTGCTCCTCTCCAGCTCATCTCCTGCTTTTGGAAAACACACAAGCTGGCAAAACACAGTCGAAAACACAGACAACCAAACTACCAGTGTTCAAATCCTCCTCCCTGGCACCCTGTTACCAAAGGGTGCACCCTCTCCAAAGGTGCCCCGAAAAGATCTTTCTGTAAAGTTTCCAATACTGATGTTTTCTGCTCCATCAAGACGTTACCTAAAGGGCTAATTCAGCCTCTGCAGCCACAGAGGCTTGGTCAGGGACAACAAAAGCCCTGCACCTCTCCAAAGGTGGGGAATTATTTTTAAGTTTTTTCTTTCAGTGAAACATTTCTCATGTAACTTTCCACAACCAACATGGCACTGGACCACTGGAGGGAAAATCACTTCCATGTGTGGACTAAAAGGCCAGTAATGATGCACCCCACAGCCTTAAAAATACCAAGAAAAGCTTTATAGTTTATTTATAGTTTAAGGTTAAGAAATTCACGTTCTTAATAACATCTGCCTCAACCAGCTGCTATGTGGCAATATGGACAGAAATTAAAAGAATTTTACACAGATGTACGTCCCCCAAGTCAGTTGAGTTAGAAAACAGGAACATCAACCCACCGAAAGCCATACCAACCTGACAGCTCCTCTGAAAGTACCCTCAAGCCCAGCACAGAGCCCTCCAGAACCCAGAGGCAACAGCCTGGTTATACCCCAATATCCATGCAGAAGATCCTGCATCAGGCAGCCAAAGTTACTGACTTTAACTTGAATCCACCCCCCCACCCCCCCCCCCCCCCAAAAAAATTAAAAAGGAAAAAAAAAAAAGAGGGGAAGTTGCTTGCAGTATTGAGGCCAAACAGGAGGGTATTTGGTGTATTTATTGGCAGTTTTGCAGTCCTGACACAGATGGAAGAGCCAGACTTTGCCCTCCCCTTTCACACCTGAGGCACACAGGGAAGGAAAACGTCCATTGCGACTATGCGCACAGTGCTCTTTTCATCATGAGAAGCCATAAATGTTTAAGACTTCCTCTTTTGGGAGCACAAAGTTATTTTTAAATTAGGCAGAAAAAACAAGTCGTGTGGCTTTTTCTCAAAAGGCTACTTAGGTCTCCGCTGCTTCCTCATCTTCCAGAGCATCTACATGGTGATATTGTTTCCAGGCCTTTAAATTACACTTTTTGAGAACAGCTCCTAGTTGCTTCCCGGGCCCCACTTCGTACGTGTACGGAAATTCTGTTCCTTGCTTTCTTTCGTATACAGAATGCATGGTCTGCTCCCACAAAACAGGTGAAACCACCTGCTTCACTAACAGCTTCTCAATGTGCTTTGAGTGCATGTACTTTTTGCCATCAACATTGGAATAGACACAGACCACTGGTTTCTGAATCTCAATCGATTTTAGGACTTCAGCCAATGGCTCTACTGCTGGTTCCATAAGTCTGGTATGAAAAGCCCCACTGACTGGAAGCATACTTGTACGTATAAAATAGTATTTTCGGGCATTCTCCTGCAAAAACTTCAAAGCCTATAAAAGAGAGAGAGAAGTGAGAGTCTCGCACAACAAAGGTTTACTCAGTCACCCCACAAGAACCACCTCAACAGACTTCGTGTGATGAGGGAATTCCTTTCCCTCCCCAACAACTGGGCACACGCCGGAAAAAAACCAACCCACAGATCAAATACTTTTGTTTGGACAAACTAAGGCCATACAGGTTAACTTCCACACAGACGTGCAAAATGAAAGCTTAAAAAAACTAAAATGTTAAATTCAACTAGAGGGACAGTTATTCTGAAGCAATACCTGTAAGTGTCCTGCAATGACTCTGCTGTCTGGAAACAAATAGTTTGAAATTTCACATACAGGGTTTTCTACACCCAGCGATTCACAGTGTTTACGGGCTTCCACGCAGGCAAATTTGTAATTTGCCTCTCGCCGACCGATAACCGACAGCATTCCACTGGGGACAGCTTCCGACGCCTTTTGCATGGCTTCGGCGCGCACCTTCACCGCGTACAGTGCTAAGGAGAAAAACAGAGATGGTGGGTAAACAGAAGCCCCGAGAAAACACAGCTCGAGGTGCCTTACACCTGCGCGCAAGAAAGGGTGGCAGTGTACTCTCGTGAAATGTCAATGCTTTTAATGCTGTATTACACGTGTTAAAGTGAACAGTGGAAGCAGAAAATAAAATTTATCCTCTATTAAAAAAAAAATAATAAGGCGGGGGTGGGAGGGAAACGGCGTTAGCAGGCGATGCTTTGGAAAAAGCACAGGGCCGGGG
>NW_009647222.1:9057859-9101362 GCF_000708025.1 Charadrius vociferus
GCCACCAGGACCCCCCCTCCCCGTGCGGCCCTGGCAAAGAAAGGGCTTGTTTGCGGTTTTTTTATTTTTTTATTTTTTCCCTCCGGATTTCTAAGTGACGTTTATAAATCAGCACGAAGTGGGTTTTAAGTAATTTGGGCTTTCGATGGCAGGATTATTTTCCTTCCCCCCCCCCCCCAAAAAAAAAAACCAAAGAAAGAAAAAGTGAAAGTTGCCATGCCAGAGTTGAGGTGTTGCAACGACTTTGCCGCGCTTGAGGTTATGAAACGGTATCAAGCAGCGAGTCAGAGCAGTTTCGTAAATGAGATTAAGTTTAACTCGGGAGGAGGATAATGGGTGAGAACAGCCAGAAATTCTGTTGGCTTTATATCCGGGGCCCATTTGGAATGGTCGCGGGAGCAGGTTGTGTGCGCTTTTCTTATTTCTGTCCTATGCTGAGGTGGTCTCCATTTCTGCCAGCTTCCAGGTAAAATAGCTGGAAAAGCCAGTGAGCTTCTCAAGCTAGCCGAAACGCACAGGCAGTACATAAATAAATATGCTTCTAAGTATCTAAAGGGCGGGTGTCAAGAGGATGGGGCCAGACTCTTTTCAGTGGCGCCCAGCGATGGGACAAGGGGCAACGGGCACAAACTGGAACACAGGAAATTCCGTCTCAACATAAGGAAAAATTTCTTTACTTTGAGGGTGGCACAGCACTGGAACAGGCTGCCCAGAGAGGTTGTGGAGTCTCCTCTGGAGACATTCAGACCCCACCTGCATGCATTCCTGTCCAGCCTGCTCTAGGTGATGCTGCTTTGGCAGGGGGGTTGGACTAGATGATTTGCAAAGGTCGCTTCCAACCCCTTCAGTTTTGTGATTCTGTAATACAGGATATATATGATATACATTGATATAGGATACATATGACACACGTGACTACATCCCACTCCATGGCTGCCTCTACCTGTAACGTCGGCAGCAATACCTCTTGTGCTAAGCCGAGAGGAGATGCTGGGTGCCAAGTTACCAGCTGGCAGTACCTCAGTGAGCACCCCAAGAGTAGCTGCTGCTCTTGCTGCGTTTAGCTTGTGTGCTAGAGCGTTTAGGCGCCCTTACTACCAGCTGCCCCACGAGCCCCGACAGCAAGGGCTGCCCCATCTGTGCTGGGCCACCGGATTAGGGTTCACCCTACCGGATGCCCGTCAAACCCTGGGAAGAGTCATGTTTGGTGCTTTCAGAGGCAAAGCCCAGAGCAGTGTCCAGTTCCCACAAAGCTCAGGTAGCAACACTGTGGCTGGGAGCACACCTCAGCGCTACCATTTCATCTTTGGTTTGCTGTAAAAGGGCACAGACTGCTTGAGACTTACCAGTGGTGACACCCCAGGAACGGCCCGCTGCTATTAAAACATCCCTCGGATGTGGCACTTGTTACGTTTTCCCCCGTTAAAAGAATACCTGGCAAGCTAAGAAAGAGTCAGGCCTAGGCAGCACTTAAGCGGGAAACATCCAAGAGAAACTGAACTTTTTTTAGGAACAGATGTGGATGACGCTTTCCAGGTGGGTGGACAAAGCAGAAAAAGAAAAACCTATGGCAGGAGGTTGGGTAGCTGTTTTGGAAGGAAGGTAGTCAAAGGGATTTTTCGTCCTCAAACTACACTGTGTGCAAAGGATTTTATACAAAGATACATAGGGAAAATCAGAAGAGATTGAGCAGTAAATGACTAATTACCACCCGGGCAGATGTTGTTCTAGCGTACACTTCAGTTCCCAGCATGTGAGTCTTCAATAAATCGTAGACTTATTTGCACTTGTGCTCTGCCATTTTAAAAGAAGCATAACCTGGGTAGTGAAATTTGTTGTCTCTAAACCCAATGAGTACACCTTGCATTATATCCTTAAATGAAGGCCATAATTTTATTTTTAGTTATAAATACATTTTATAAACATATACTATACACTTACTTGTTGGATACTTATATTATGTAATGTATACTGTTTTAAGTTTCTCTATTACTTGAGATTAGATAACAAAGATAAGACTGCTTTTTTTGTGGTAGCCGTATTCTGTGTCACAGACTGTGATATAGCTTTGCTTTTAGTGTTGCGGTTTCCCAGGAGTTAAAAGCCACAACAGACATAAACAGTTTATCAATATAAATGAAGTATGCACCCCTGCATTCTTCAGACCACTATCTTGGAAAGAAGCCTTTCCCCAGGGAAAATTTGCATGCTGCCTCGTAGACCTGGGTAGAACCTTATCTGCCCTCAAACACATAGACTGTAGAGGAGGAGAGGGAAAGTATATACCTTAGGGGACTCCCTCCCCCGACCTCCAGTACTTTCACAGCTTTGTGAATCTACCTCAGAACAGCGGGGACTAGAAACCCCAGAACCGCGTGGGTGATTTAGCCCCGCCGAGAGATTTTTCCTTCGTGTTTTTAATGCGATAGCTAGAATTTAAGCTGCATGTGATTGGGTAGCCAGCACTAAGTTGCACAAGAAAGGGATTAGTCAGAGGTTTATCAACAAAGGGATATAAGAAAATGCAACGAAAGTAGTTGTCCTTTCTTTCCTTCTACTTCCCATTGACCTGAGCTCTCCCTGGGAGCACCTGGGGAAGGGACCCACCTGCCTTTCAGAGACCTGCTTGAAGATAAATAAGTGCTTTAGTTCATTTTTTGCATCAGGCTGAAGCAAACCAGCTCCTCTGTCATGATATATCTAGTCTCTGTCCTGGCATGCACCCCATCCCTTTTTTTGGGTGTGCAACATTTTTTCCAGAAAGGAGGCTATGGAAAGCTTCTGTTTGTTTTTCTGCGTGTTACACCACCACAGAGAAACAACCTGGAAAAAGATTGCTGCCCAGTAGGCAGCAAGTTGCAGTATTGTGTGTCATCGTCCCCGCCTCGCCCTTTATTTCTCCTGTTACTTTATGTAGCTGGAACCATCTTTGGGCAAATCGGATTTTTTGAATACCTAAAAAATTATTTTAACACGTTTGTAAAACAAACTGGCCTGCTGCAGCCCTCACTGCTGTGCTGGAACTGCCTGAAGTCAGACTAGGGCTGAACAGAAAATGGGCAGGATGATGAAGAAAATGTTGCAGGGCAGAGATAAGAGGTGAAAACAGAAATAAACGAGTTAAGAGTGTGTGGGGAGAAAAGATTTCCAACTGTGGTGGTTCTGAGCGGCAGATATCTGCTGGGCACCCTGCAGATACCATCCACAGACATCCAGGTTTCTTCAGTATGAAAATCAGGGTGCAACAATATTGTGCAACCAGATCTCACCCTGAAGGGGGGCTGGGATGCGAGTGGGAAAGTAGTAATTATTTCTAGGTTGTGTAATACAGATGCAGCCAGAGGGGCTGTGGTAGCAAGCCTGTGCCGTGCAAGTTACTACCAAGTAATTTCAGGATTATCAGCTATAGACTAAAAGGAAGTCAAGGCTGATAATCCTTTATATATATACTCTGTGATTACATTACTTTTAAAAAATGTACTGGGCATTCTATAAATGTCTTGCAGATCTGGTGCTGCACAGCTAACCAAAGGCTACAGCACTGACCGAACGCACCGACTCTCTAGTGCATCCCTGCCTTTTACTTACTCTCTCACCAAAGACCTACAACAAGTAACCAGAGGAAGATGGACATGGCTTCTTCCAAAATCAATTAGTGCTGCTCCCTGAATTAGCTATTGCTTTTTATGGGAAACTGACACTAGTATTTTATTTCTTGGGGATTACAATACAGGAACACTGACTGCTGATGGGCAGCTGTGGTCTACTAGGCCAAGTCTGCCAAGCCTACAGTCTGATCTTGCTGCGTGGCTTTGTTCCTCTTTCTCCTTGGTACTATGCAAGAGAGTATTGTGCCATGCTTGGGAAGTCCTGAGAAATACTTTTGGAAAACATAGTATATAATTAGTAGTAATAGTAGTCAAAAGACTAGGGCACCAACATTGAATTCAAGCCATTATGTTCAATCTCATCACTTCCGTTTCTTCCCCTTTCCTGTTCATGCACGGCTTCGCTTTCCCTGTTTCTTTGCTTTGTGCCTTCCCCATTTCTGTTTCCCTGCCTGATTTTCTTTGTTTTGTCACCTAAGAATTATTTCAGCCTTCTTCCTCCAACACGCAGAGGGACAGATGCGTAGCTACATCATTTATTCACTAATGACTGCATCAAAGCAATGCTTTTCCAATTTGGTAGCATTTAGCACTTTCAGCTTGCAGAATACTTTCAGACTTTCTTCCCTGGGGAGAAGCTGACAGAAGCCCTGACAAAGTCCAGTTGCTTAATACCTGCAGGAAACCACCCTGATATTGTTACGTCCAAATAAAGCATAAACCCCTTTGGGTCCTTGCTTATAACTTAAAAAAAAAAAAAAAATAAAAAAAATCAGCATTTGATAGCCCCACTGGAGCCGCACAGACGACCAGCACTTTACAGCACATGTAGAGAGCTAAGCCTCATGTTCTTTCTGTAGGCGAAGCAAGAGCAACAGGGTTAAGAATTAGTGAGATCTTAGTAACCTTAAATTTCTAACTTAACCTTTGGGAATTACTTATCTGAAGACAACCAAAGAGAATCATTGTGCTTGGAGCTCTTGTTCCCGTTACACCTTGTTGCTCCTGCACATAGCAATTCCTTCACATCCTAGGAAAAGCAGAGCCTTTCATGCTGTCAATATGGGTGACAAGTAGCATATACAGCTTGACAGCCTGCTCCCTCAGGAAACTAACAATGTAGATCTAGGCATAGGACAACACATTAACTCCTTTGCTCCATTTAAGATGCTCCCTAGTAAATAGCAAGGAGAATCCATTAGGCAGGAAGTAAATTAGGCAATGACTACAGCAATGAGCTATGCAGATTTTTTTCCCCCCTTCCCTTCCTTGTCCATTCTCCACCCAAGACCTAATTGATACTATTCCAGCAGACTAGCACATCAGTCTCCCACTTCTTCTCCACAACCTTAGTTCTGAATTCTTCCCTGCTTAGTTTTTCTTTCACTGAGTCATTCTTTTGCTCTGTTTTTGACTTTTGACTGTTGTACTGCTTTGTCTGCTGCCTTTTTTGCGTGCATTCCTACTCACTACCCTCCCACGCCTCTCCCCTGAGGCATGCCCACAGCCCAGCAGCCTACATGCCCTTTCTTGTTTACTCCTTACACCCTTTCTAATCCTGCGTGCTTTACCGGTCCCTCCACGCTCTGTTTTGCCTTCAAAATTCTGCTCTGCTTCTATCACCACCAGGATTTTTCTCGATCCCATGCAATCTGGCTTGTGGTTCCAGCCACTGAAATCTCTTCATTAAATTTGCATAACTGTATGGGCAGACCCCCGAGTACAGGGACAAAATCCATAATGCAAGAGAGCTCCCTTGCTGGCCAAGCTTATACCTGTTCTCCAAACAGAAATCCACTGTACCAGCAGAATTGCAACAACGCAACATCATCTATGCGCCATTTCCTGTCAGTTTAAGCACATCTGTTACAAGTGGGATTTCCTCTTCCCCACTCCCTGCCTCCTTATCCCAGCATTCATAACTACAGCAATAAAAACTTCTAAACATGGCCCAAGACAACAGCCATGGCAATAAGGCACTTTTCTTTCACAAACCTCTGAAATGCTGGTTGCTCTAAAACTTTATTTTCTCTCCTGGGGCTTCCACAGTTACCCTTTCCCCACTGCTTCAACCTCTCTTACGATTTCTTCCTGCTTCTCCCCCTCCTGCACAACAGATGAACAGGAATCGGGTGTATGTGCATACTGTATATTTGAAAAAAATAACGCATTTCAGTTCTGCCCTTTTTTATCATACCTCTAATCTGTTTACATTTTAGCAAGCTAAACACAGCTCTTCTGTAGCATTTGGCTTTTGGCCAGAAAATCTGCAATGAAGCTTTTTCCTGCTTGCTTACTTACTTTTTTTACTGCCGCCTGTACTCGAACTAAACCAGCACGGTCTAACCAGAACGAGCCATTACTTAGTCTTACTTCTGTAGGCAAGTTTAATCCAGTACACTTCATGGGCTTGGCAGCTAAGATTGCAGCGACTGATTGAATGCTTCATAAAGAAGCCACAGGTGCACTCCCCATTTATCCGCTGAGATCTCCTCCTTGTTTAGCAAAACATCATTTAAGTACTTATCTTCTCATTGTCCTCCCTGGTGTTTATTTTCCGAGGCAGCATCTCAAGTGTCTGCTACTAATTCACATCACTCTTAACTGGCCATTGAGCATCCTCAGCAACCTTTTGAAGCTAAAAATGCAACACAAGGTATACAGTTGAGGTATACACTTGAGCACAGGAAAGCACACACTGTTTTCTTACTCTTGACTACACCATTTCATTGAGTGAATGGGCTTTTTGGTGAATACAGAAATACACAGTTCTTGGTGCATATTCCAGTTCATGTAATATTCAGCTGCTTTATTCCTCTGGCATACTTATGGGTGAGGATATTTATGTAGGTAAAACTAAGTAATTTTAGTGCACAAAGCTGAGAGGGATGCAAAGGCATCATTTCCCCCCCTGTAAATGATACGTTCCTTTATGGGAGTGAGTATTGTCCAGTAAAACTGGTACAAGGTCCATTAATTTCAGCTGCTGTCTTTCTCAGTGACAAGACTAGGCTGTGGATCAGATCCTACACGTGTTTATTTTTAAAATCTGCAAAAAATGGAAAATTTTTGTAGTTGCATTTTAAAATTGCTCTGCCAAATCAACATGTTTGGGTTTGTTTCAGATTCATTGTCTCAATGGAAGCAGTACCAGCCTGGGCCCCAGCAGTGGGTTTCACACTCTTGCCCCATGCAGGAGGATTTTTAGGAAGCAAGATAACCAAAAAGGAAATCCCAGTGTGGTATGAATCTCTACAGAAGCCATCCTGGTGTCCACCTAACTGGGTGTTTGCTCCTGTTTGGGGAACTCTCTATACATCTATGGGGTATGTTTTTCACATTGTATTACGGCACTTACCTGATCTCAGAGTTGCTTATTGTATAATGCCGGACTAGACAACTACTACTGTATTACTGTGGCTGTATGTTTGTAAGAAACTGTCAAGCTGCCGATTTAACAGGTAAAAACATGTTTTGGGAGTCATGTGTGGGTTTGATGGGACATTTTGTGTGCACAAGTATCAACATCAAAAGCGGGAGTTTGAAAAGCTGCCATTCATTCTGAGGGAAGACCTGCCAAGCTGGCAGTGATGAAACAAGGCAGCACTGGGATTTCTTCTATGTATGTCCTTCAGTAGTTTTAAGAAAATAAAAAGAAAGGGCGGGGAGGGGGCGGGGTTGGGATAGAACTGTTCTGACAGAGCTCAATTAAAAGACACCAAAATCAAAATATACATGTCCTTTTGAATAAAACTGCCAGGCTGTTACACTGTAAATGTTTGAAGCCATATACTGCCTCCTTATTTAACTAGTTTAAAATACCTGACAGCACAGCAATTACTGTCAAATGAACAAGGAATCACAAAGCCAAATAGCATTCCCACAGGAACCTTAGAAGTTTAATAATACTGTATTTTGGCAGCTGCTACTTTTAATAAGATGTAGCAAAAATATTTTGCTGGATGTAGGTTGTCTCAGGAGATTGTTTGGGCAGTTTTGATACTCCTCACAGACTGCTCTGGAAGCTGTCCACCTAACATCATGTGCTTTTATGTTAACTCTGGTGAGCTGTGCCACAGAGAGGTAGAGCCTCAACAGAGGTCGGTGCAGCCCCCAAGCACAGAATCACAGAATTTTCAGAGTTGGAAGGGACCTCTAGAGATCATCTAGTCCAACTCCCCTGCTAAAGCAGGATTGCCCAGAGCACATTACTCAGGACTGCATCCAGGCGGGTCTTGAAAACCTCCAGAGAAGGGGACTCCACAACCTCCCTGGGCAGCCTGTGCCAGTGCTCCGTCACCCGAACCGTAAGAATTTTTTCTGTGTATTTGAACGGAACTTCCTATGTTCCAACTTGTGCCCATTGCCCCTCATCCTGTCACTGGGAACCATTGAGGAGTCTGGCGCCATCCTCCTTCAACCCACCCTTTAGATATTTGTAAGTAGTAATAAGGTCTCCCCTCAGCCTTCTCTTCTCCAGGCTAAAGAGTCCCAGCTCTCTCAGCATGAAGCGATGCTTTGTGTCTCTTCTGCACTTGGTCATTAAGAACTAGCTACATACTAAGATTCAGCATGTTTTTTCCTAGTATCAAATACACGTAGTTGGTAATCCAATAGTCATAGTTTTGTAGGATGGAATATGCCTTTTATGGCTTACCCCTCCCATTTGTTCCATCATGACAGTACATTTTAAGTGATTTGTAGTTTGTATATAGCACTGGCTTAACTATTTAAAGTTTCAAAAAGAAAATCTTTTCCGAGGTAACATTACATGGTCACCTGCAGGTTATCTTAAATACCACACCACCTGTTGCAAAATACAGCAATGATGTAATGTCTAAAACTGTATGTGAATGCTAAATTGGCTCTCACACATTCATTTTGGTTTCATTTTTTTTCCAGCAAAGCTTTGTAATTTTTATAGCATCACGTACCCTTCCTCCTTTTCCATCAGTATTCTTTTCTTTCTCCTCTTACAGAGTGTACCTTTAAAAATTGTTCTATGCTCTTGTATATTCCAAGAGTTAGCATTTGAATCAGATCATTACTGTCCTGTAGATAAAAAAAAAAAGCGCCTTTTATCAAAAGGGACAAGAGCTGAGCCGCTTTCCCATGAAGGGCTTCCTTCAAGTGGACTGCGTAATTCGTAACCCTTTTTCTGGATTCCTCACCATAAACCCGGACATCAAGCTAAATATTTTAAAAATCCAAGTTGTGACAGCTTAGGACTTACTTTGATAATATCAGAATCGGTATATTCTGAGGTGGATGGCCCTGGTTATGTACTATACCTCTAGCTCAGTGAAAAGATCATATTTATTACCAGGCCTTTTCTTCTGTAATCCATCATATGCACACATTCCTTGAATGATCCAGATATCTCATTCCTGTAGAATCTCTTGTATATATTAAAAGCAAGAAATAACTAAAAGCAAGATTTAATAAGCGTACATGCCTTTCTTGACATTTAGCTTCCTTAGCAGATTTGTATATCATGATCTTGGTCTGAAGTCAGTTAGATGTACGAACAACTCTAAGTCCACACTGTGGCTCTGTAAATCACTTAAGAACAATTTGGGTCCTGATGCATTTTACGAAGATAAACTGTTAAGTTTTTAAGGCTTACCCTGCCTTCCCTTTCTTTCTTTCTTTTTTTTTTTTTTTTTTTTTTTTAATACTTTCTGCAATCAAAGCTGCATTGTTCAGTCTCTATGAAAGTAACAGCCAAGAAGCATGCTTGTGTCACTAACTGGGTTAAACAGAAAAAAAATTTTGCTTCTTATATGACCTACAAATGAAGACAAACTCCTTGCAATAACTCCTATGGATGTTTGTCTGCTCCTAAAAAAATAACGCTTACAAATTGGTCTCCATCTTTGCTCCACTGCCAACAGAAACACGTAGGAGCCACCTGCCGTCCAGCATAGTGCACAGTCCAGCTGGACATTCCTACCAGGATGGAACCAGTATTCAGTTACTAATTCTGAAACAAGGGTTTAGTTCCAGATGTTGGCATTTTATCCAGGGGATTCTCCTGTTGTCAATTGGAATGGCTGTGTAGTCATCTGGATTGAAACCTAGCTAATGTCTAAACGGAAAATCAAAGAGGAGCAAAAGAAATAGTCTTAGGTGATGAATGCTCCCTGTTCTAATCAGGTTCCTTCGGTGCAAAAATAAACCTTACATCAGTAAATCTCCCAAATCCTGAGAATTCCTGTCTTCAGCAGCTTACGTTCTGGGATCCCACCAGCAAACTGTTCTTCTGTGGCGTTAAGCCCTGTTCAGAATCTTCAAAATATCTTTCAGTAGCCAGGATCCTGCAGATAGATGGGTAAGCATTAAAAACTTAATGGTTTATCTTCGTAAAATGCATCAGGACCCAAATTGTTCTTAAGTGATTTACAGAGCCACAGTGTGGACTTAGAGTTGTTCGTACATCTAACTGACTTCAGACCAAGATCATGATATACAAATCTGCTAAGGAAGCTAAATGTCAAGAAAGGCATGTAAGGTGCTAGATGCTCCTTGTGGTTAATTCTTTCCACAGAACTCCTAAAATCTTTGCTCTCCCCATCTTTGTCCCCTTCTTTCTGAAAAGTGACTACAGGGTTCCTCCTGCTCTACCACCATCCATCCCCATACTCACCTGTGCTTTAGGATGCCACTCAGTTCCTATTTCTCCTATATTCATGTCATCCACTTAGAAAGTTAGTGGGTTGTGGGTTTGTTTTTTTTTTTTTTTAATTTATTTTTAAAGCACCATCTCCCAGTACCAAGAGTTTCCTCACTATCTACAGACTTACCTTTTACCCTTGCGTCTTAGATTTGCTTCCATTTCAATATGGCTTTCTCTTTTGAGACTGAAATGCAGTAGTTCATCTGCTCCTCTGCACCTAGAAGCAAGAACTCTGGCAGGACAGGGAATTTTTTGTCTCTCCGTACTGCGATCTGCAGCAGGTGATCAACCCTGTGCAGTCGCTGTGCCAAGTAGTACCCGGATACCCACTTTTCCAAATAAATTTAGACCCTAGCACTGAAGTCCTTTCATTTGATCAAGAATGTGTGGTCGTTTTCTAACCAGTGTACTGAATTACACCTTACTTTTCCTTTCTCCAGATACGGCTCCTACCTGGTGTGGAAGGAACTGGGGGGCTTCAATGAAAAGTCAGTGGTTCCTCTGGGTCTCTATGCGGGGCAGCTGGCATTAAACTGGGCATGGACTCCAATATTTTTTGGAGCTCACAAAATGGGATGGGTAAGTGGAAAAAGTAAGTTTCTTAATCATAGGCTTCTGCTGTCATTTGCAAGGTACTAAACTGAAAGTTTTATGTTATTACCTTTTCTTCCTGAAAATGAGCCTGAGTACAGAATATGGCTTGCAGAAGTTTTCCAAAATTCTTTTTAAGGCATGCCAGCAGCCACCTTAGAGAATTTACATATCTACATCCTTACATGTTTAAACTTCAAGAAGCTCTTTCTGCCACCCTTTGATAAGAGCTTTTGTGTGACTAGAAAATGTAAACATTTGTGCCTCACTAAAATTCCTAGGTATCTTGGGCAAACAGCAGTGATAAGAAGCTTATCACAACATTACTCAGGTAATCAGCACCCATTTTAGACAAGACTAATTTTCTGCTGTCTAAAGAGAAACAGCTTGCCTCAAAACCAAAAATAAATAATAAATAATATTTGCCTAGTTCTCTAAATACATACATGCAATGCTGTAGTAGTGGAAGACTTTGCAATCCACCATTGATTCATTCATACCGCATCTCTTCAGGTAGCATCTATGACATGAAAAGACAAAGTGACTTGCTCAAAGTCACACTGGGTTTGTAGTCAATGTAGCACTTGCTGCTGCCAAAAAGAGTGGGCAAGAGGGATTTTATTCTCCCTCTCCTGCTCCCACCTGCAATGCCCTTTCTTGTGACTGTTGTATCGTTTTAGGAGTCAATTCAACTCATAACTCAGCAAAAATCTGTCTTTTTTTTTGCTGGCTGGTTTTCTGAGAAGGAATTAACCCACAAAGGGATCCACCAGAGCTAAGTGGAAAGAGCCACACAAAGACTATCTGGTCAAGAAAATGCAGCAAGTAAAACCAACACTAACCACCTTCCTGTATTTCAGGGGTTGGTAACTCTCCTGCTCACGACTGGTACGGCAACAGCTACAACTGCTTCCTGGTATAACATCAACAAAACAGCGGCTTATTTGATGGTTCCTTATTTAGCTTGGCTAACCATGGCTTCTGCACTCAATTACCGTGTCTGGAAGGACAATCGCAACAAGAAACAATCTGAATAAACAGTTTTCAACCAAGCTTTTTTTTTTTTTAAAAAATAATTTTCTAAATAAAGTTATGGCCTTATTTTATTTTTAGCTGAACTACTTACAGCATTAGTTTGCTAGTGACAAGTTGACAAAGCAGCACTTGTTTGAAACAAATACGTCTTTACTAGGCAAGTCACAAAGGGGTGTATGCCTGACTGGGTTTTATAGCAAACTAGAAGATAGCCTTGATTGAAAAATACTAGTTTTCTATATTACAGCATTACATTTTATATGAGAGCAGCATTTTAACTATTATCTGAAATAAGCATGAACTCCAGCTTCATTTTGCTCAGAGGAAGAAATCCAGCCATATATTAACACAGCTTCCAGAAAGTTGCTCTTAACAGTGACAGGCATGATTGTGGCCTGAATCTTTTACGTTTACCACTAGACACATGGCTTTAGTGCTGTGTGTCCCACTGCAGCTGCCAGATGTTTATCTTCTGGACATTGTTCTCTGGAAATATGAGATTTTTTTTTTCCACAGTTGGTGCCTTCCCACTTTGAAGCATTGTACAATCTAGTGTCAGCTAAATGCATTAAACTACATGTAAACTTACAAACCTTGTTCCTCTGGTTTTTACTGTTTTTAAATGATTTTGTGCAGAAAAATACTGAAGGCAACAGGATGCTATAAGCCTCAAAGATAGCCTCTTCATCTCTTCTCCTCACCATTGCAATGGGCAAGAAAAAACAGGAACTTCAGAGCACCCGGACAGAAACTGAGAGTACCCAAATATTCAGCAGCCCCTGCATGCACCTCTGAGGCATTAGCAGCACTGGCTAGACAGCACTAACGTGCTCCACCTGTACCCTAAGCATGATGCCAGTTCACCACCAGACCTTGACAGCGGAGCCAGCAGCCAGGCCACAGGTGGGTCTGTTGCCCAGCAGGGCTGTACGTACACTGTAGCTACTGGTGTCCTACCCACACCTTCTCACTTTAGCTGCTTAGAAATAGAAACAAGGGTTTCTCCTCAGGGTTATGCTAGGTGATGTAGTAAGGTCTGGGATGCTTAGTTCAACCAGTTGCTTCCTATAAAATACAACCATCTCTTGTTTAAGACTACAACAACAGACTGTTTTTGCACACAGCTTGTGGTCCCACTGCACAGTCTTACTGCTTTTAAAAAGTCATTATTCTGGTTTGCTAAGCGTGACATCACTTTTCCTCTTGTGATGAGGGAAACCTTCCCCTTTACTCTAGATCCACAGTTATACTTTGTTACATGTTTTTTGGTATTTTGAAGGCAGAAAGTGCCTTTTGCTCTCCTACAAGTGAAAAATACATCTGCTGAACAGCACTGCATGTCCCTTTACATTTAGTCTCACGCAGCCCTTACGGTAACTATATTCTGTATCACAGACAAACTTTTTCCCTGCACCAGAATTAGTCACACCATTTATGTTAAGCACTTCACCATGTTTCTTTAATCACACTGAAGTAAGGAGTCCAAAAAAGTTCTGACTCATGAGCAGGAGAGCGATATGGCTGTCAGCGCCGCTTCTGGCTGTGCAATCCAGCTCTCCCTTCTGCCCCACCTGTGCAATGACTGAATTTTCTTAAGACACAGATGGTTTATTTCTCCAGCCTATGTTCCATTCAGTGGAAAAAAGGAGGTTTCCGCAGACCAGCCTGAAATAGCCCAAAATATCCATCTCCCTTCCTGATCATGAGGTATAACACGTGGTATATTTGCAAAGCTTGAAGCAAAGCTTAGAACATTTATACAATTTTATAACTATACTTCACTCTTAAGCAGATCCAATTGCTCCAACTAGCTTAAAAAAATACTACCCACATAATACATACTTCATGAGGGACAACAGAATTTTTGCAACTTGTACATACATACAAAGCAACATATATATAGCCTAAAATTTCTAAGTTTCAGCCAGCTACCCTGATCTAAGGAGGGAGGAGACATTAGGAATGATTAATTTCAAACTGACATGGCACTCTCAAATAACTCTGAGGCCCTAAACTTTGAAGTCCGAAGTTTGCTTGGGCTTCTAGCAAAGTTTCCTAGATCTCTTTCATTCCTCCAGGCTTCTGCATTCCTGTGCTGCTCTAGACATTGCATCCTTCTTACTTCCTGCCCGACCTGTTCTCAAAAAAAAAAAAAAAAAAAAAATTAAAAATCACGTTTCTTTAAGGGGCAGGCTAGGACAGCCAGCAGTACACCGTTTCTAAATATTGTGGGATTTGTTTGTCTTTTTTTTTTTTTAAATAGAAAAATTGTAAAAGCCATCATTTTTTTAATCCCATTACCCTAGTGGTTCATTGCATTTCCCATCAGAAAATTTTAGATCTTTGAATAACTGATGGAGAGATAAGAAAGAGTTATACAAACTCCAACATGATTCAGTAAATTATAGTTTTAATGTTGACATGGGGAACTTGCACAATGTTTCCCAGCAAGCAAGCAGTCAGGGTACCTGAAAAACAAGTCAATTGCTCCAGTTACTGTCCTATTTTGAGGTCTCCCATATTCAATAAACAACACATGGTCAACACAAACTGATGACTTATAGAAAAAAGAAGACAAGAAAAATGCAGACAAAATGATTATCAATACAGTATATGGCATATGCATATTCTTCTAATATAATCTTTTTTTCCTGGGTTACCAATATAGGAAAATAATTGCATCAGCAGCTCATAGAACTGAAATAGAAATCTTGCTGTCAAGCATATCTGGGAAGGAGATTTATAATAGAGTCAAGCCTCCTGTGGCTAGACAATGCACGTCACATGGCAGCCGTCTGTTTCATCCAGAAATAGGGTGCTGAAGACATCATTAAAAAAGGTAGGGTGGTATTTGCAGGCTCTATCACAGTCAGGATTAAAGTTCACTTCCAGGATCTGAGGCTGCATAATTCTTTTCCCTGTAAAGAGGAATACAAACATTGCCTCTTAATACAAGCTCTAGAGAGATCCTGAATCACTACTTGTCTTTAAACCAGAGATTATAGAAAGTGACTGGAAAAGGCCATTTTTTATGGCCCAAGCTGGCAAGCCAGTAGGATGTTTTTGTTTCAGTGGGTTTGGTATTTTTTGGAGGGACTGAGGTCTGCTCTACCATCGTTATCCAGAGGACAATTACCCAATAGACTCTGCAATCACTGTGCTAATCAAATACCTCATTTAGATTGAGAATTTGCAGCAATTTAATAGGATCCCCCTGATACAGGTCTTGCTTGACAGTTTGAAACATCTTCCAGAAAACTCTGCTTATTCTTTCACATTTCTTTCTTAAAGCTCTTAGATATCTACCTTTCTAGTTCTAGCAGTCCTGTTCCTTTACGCTTCAGCCACTCTCACCTGCCACTTCACCTCACTCCTAGAAGGAAGTCAGGAAGTTTAATTTTCTCTTAAAATTTCATCAAGACAGTTCAGAATCAAATGCATTCTGTGCAGAGAGAAACAAAAGGATTTTATTTCCTGTCTGGTGTTGATATTGTAAAGTGAGGGTACAAGCTTCTGATTCACAGGTAAACCATACTCTACACAGAAGCAACTAAACTATTTGTCCATAGGCTGCCTACAGCATCACAGCCCTGGCTTTTGCACCCATGCCTGCATCTCCCAAAGGCTAGGGACCTGCGCAGCTCCTGTTCAGCCAGGACTGTAATGTGAGGTTGGTTCTTTTACTACAATAGTTTTCCTCGAGCTACTAAGAAGTTGCTTTGCCTCTCCCATTCAATACAACTCTGGGACAGGTGAAAGAGCATTCAACATGGATGTAGCAGACCCAAATTCAAACCCTTGCTCCACCTGATCTGAACAGCAAAGGCTCAATTCTACACCTCCCGTTTCTCAATCATTTCCCTCCATTGAAGTGATTCAGTATTTACAGAATCAGCCACTGCAGCAGTGGGCTAGGGGCACCGAAACATCTAGTCACTCCTCCAGCAAACCTGGGCACAAGCAATTAACTTCTCCTGGGTCCCACAGACCACAATATTACAAGAAAAGAGTACACTCAGTCCTGTTTAATAGTCCTCCAATAGTCCTTTTTGTGTTGGTGCCTCTGCTGCTTTTCTACGCACAAGAGACATATGTCTGGGTTGGGCTTGCTTACAGAACATTTTTGAACCTCTTGGTGAGATAATAAAGAATTCACCCTGTTTGGCAAATTTTGCTACCAGTCCTCCACAACTGACTGGAAGAAAGTCTCCAGGTAGTTACTGATGCTGTGGCATTAACATGAAGCTGCTGCACATACATGTTCTTGCAGAGATTTGGCAACAACTGCATGATGATCCTGAGGACATCAATAGCACTGAAATGGTGAATGTGGTCTCTTCTCTGCTTTAATAAGTAACTGTGCATTGAAGACACTGGTCCAAGTCTGGAAGCCACAGATAGTAAGATATCTCTTTAAGGTTTTTGATTTTTATAAAGAGACAGGTATTTCAGTCATTCTCTCACCATAAGGGGGAAAGAAAACTTGCTGTTGTCAGAGTGACTAGACTGCTGTACAGTTGGGGTTTTGTGTGTGCGTGTGTGTTGGTTTGGTGGTGGGTTTGGGTTTTTTTGTTTGTGGGTGTTTTTTTGTTTTGTTTTTTGTTTGTTTGTTTTTTTAAACAGAGAATGGCACTAGCAGGGGCATAAGGGAAGCAAGGACTCAGCCAAGCACATTTAACAGCTCCCCCATCATTCCTGTCAACCAGCATGGCAGATGCTAACCCCACAGATCAAAGCATATCTGGACTTGCAGATATCAGTGGGAGGCACAGAGCACACAGCTCTCACTGCCTGAAAAACACTAAGAGTTTAGACAGAAGAAAAATTTCTGAAAAGGTCCACAAATATAAAGAATTCAACATTCAAAGAAATGAGCTTCTCACCATCTCTGTTGGTGTCCCATTTAAGCATCAAGTCAATGGCATATATTGCTCTTGATGATGGATAATCGCAGACGCCAAGAGGTGCAGGTTTAGCTGAAGCAACTTGGAACAATTCAGCAAATGCCTTAAAAATATTTGCCTAATAACAGAAAAAGGTCTCTGAATGAGAAGTGAGGTTCCATAAAAGCAATAAACATGTTTTTAATCACTTTATTCATACAGCTTTTTAAAGAGTTTGTATAAATTACTGCACAGATTTTCATCTGTTCGCTAGTGTATCAGCTTCAAAAGACCGAAAGACAACACAGTGAAAGTGCCAAGCACCTGGCAATATCAACGGACTTTTCTGGGGAGCAAATCAGTACTACAGAAGTCCTGTAAACAGGGCATTTAATATAAGAATTACCGCCCTTCTCAAACATTATATACAGTATTGCACTTATGTGTGGGGGAGGGGAAAAAAAAAAACCCAGGAATTTTCTGTGAACACCAGGAGTACAACTGTGAAGTTCTGACTTTTTCCTGCCTATTAAGTCCTCTAAAAAGGGTAGTGGGAACATAGGAGAATTTAAGAATATAATACATTGGTATTTTGAGAAACAATCAGATATCCGATGTGAAAGTGAAATAAAACAGAGAGAACATAGAGGTGTGAATTTTAGCATTGAGTTCATACTGCTTGTGACTTACAAGCTTTGTTCAGTAGCAACAAAGGCAGAATAAAGGCTTTGTGTATCTGGTTGCTTGGGCAAGTTGCCTTATTTAGCAAATGCAAAGATTAAATTTCTATTCAGATGATTAAAAAAAGAGCTTCTTATGTTTTACTGCATGACTTGCTCTGTTTATGGTGCGTTAGGTGTTTAGTGATAGAAAAATGGCACCTTCTCCATCTCCCTCTCTTCTCCTTTGTGTCAGCAAACCCCCTCAGCTCACTGCCACGCTCTCAGTTCTGAGAGCTCCTTATCTTGTGAAGCCATTTGGGACAAAAGAAGCAACAGCCTGAATACTTCAGTGGTTCGACTTTTCAGAATCAGAGTTAATATTCTACTGAAGAATAGTGAAGGCTTTGAAAACAACTTTTCCAGTCATGTGAGCAACATTTGTAATGGTTAGCACACTTCTATTCTGGACTTCTCTGCTTTTTTGCATTAAATACTAAGTCTTCACAACCATGGGCTTAGATTATTGGCAACCTTCTGCAAAATAAATGGAACTCACAAGAAAAAAGACCCTGCTCCCAGGATCCTGAGGGTAGTCAGGACTGGCTTTATTACTAAGTCTAATATCAATAATTCTCAGTGTAATTATGAAATAAAATTCTGAAATGCTAACAACAAAACGTATGAGGAGGCATTCCACGAAGTCAATAAATGCTTCTAAAATAAAGGTTAACATTTGTTGTCCTTTGTGGAACTGATACACATGAAGTATGTCTTATGAGAAAAAACCCTGCAATGCTGTTGGAAAAGCTAGTTTGCTGAGTTCAAAAAAAGATTCATGAACATTTACAGGAGAAAGAATTGCTGACTTACTTGCACCGTTGTCCAAGGATATTCAGGATATTGTTTTTCAAACAGAGGAATAAATTCTTCACAGTGTACCTAAAACAGGTTAGCAACATCAAAGACTGTTTTGGTTGGGAATGACTGAGCAATCAGATGACAAGAGAATGGAACATCAAATACTTTTTGCCATTTATACAAACCCAGGTAGAGAACTAGGGAATTAGACAGCTCCCGAATACCTTCCTTGTTCCAGTATTTCTTGTTATAAAAGATCACACCAAAGTCTTTGACAATGATTAGCCACCATTTTAATAATTCTTTTACTGGTCTCTATCAATGTGGGTTATATTCAGGACGTAGGTGGTTGGTATTAACTTATTTAATCACAGATGATTAGGGGGGAAGAAGAGGAAGAGTCTAGGAAAATATTTGCTTAGGACTTAGGACACTTTCAACACACAGACTGCTTGTTTAAGTGGATGTGAAATAGGTTATTAGGCAAGAGCCACAAAGGAGTCACTGGAGGGTTTTTCTAACACTGGACAAGTGAGTGAATGTTCTGGACTGTTTGCTTACCTGTTTTAATGTTACACCAGGAGCATAATTCATGACTGTGAAATGCTTCTCATAGTCATCCAAGTCATCGAGTGAAAATGCCCTAAGGAATAAAACAATTCCTTAGTTTCCAAGGTATCAGATTTAATTCTAAGCCCCTCCACACTAATAAGAACATAATTACCGATTGGAAAAGCGCAGCCAGAATACATCATAGATATACAGCTTGAGTGGTTTTATGGACCGCAACAATACAACATAACGGATGTCAAATTTAACCATCCCCACATCTTCACGGTGAAACAAGACTGGATTCTCAATATATTTGCACACTACCTACAACAAAGCAAAAAGTCACCGTAAATATAATTCAACTGAAATGAAAACATTGTCACTGGATATCAATGATTTAAGGTATCCTTGTACATATTTCAGTTTTTCTTTAGAAATGTGCAGGAATACACAATGTTGTTATGCAGATAAGTACCTTTTATCAAACTCTTTGGCATCAGGGTGGGGAAAGTGGGAGGCCAGAATGTACTCATTTTTAAAAATCACAAAATTAACTTTATTTATAATTTTTGTGACCTTGTTGTTTTGAACTAGAAACGTAAAGCAATTCTTTGTGCATTTATGCATTCCAGAAAACACATGCAGTCCACACACCAACAGAAATAAAGCAGGAATTGACACTTTGAGGTATGACCACACATTGCAGACTCCCCATAAAAAGCTCCACAATTCATCTGTTGTTGGCAAAGATGGTACTTTGTGCCACTGAGTAGAGCTGTGGATCAGCAATAACGATCAACCTGGGGACAGAAGCAATAACGTTCCAAAATTTACGACCAACGCTAACTATAGCTAATAGGTGTTCATCTGCCAGTCTGAGGATTAGTGTTAAACCAGCACCACATTGAAGTATTCATTACTGTCAGGGCAAGTTTTATTTTTTAAATAAGAAGACATCAGGCTCTGAGTTCATCACTGCAACAAATGGAGCTGACCAATTTGAATGTGAATGAATTCTGAGTTGATTGAAACTGTATACTTACGGCCAGCATATGAATTTTCAAGAAAATAAATTTCCTTCTTTGTATTTTTAGACCTCCTTCTACGAAACAGTTTTTTCAGCTCTTCCCTTTAAATCACATTCTAAACCATGTTTTCTAACCTTTGGGCTGCTTTCCCTATGCCTGATGATATTGTTAAGGCTGTTGGTGATGTGGGTATCCAGGCTCCTGGCCAGGTTCCATGGTTTGCATATCCAGTGGTTGTCTTCGCCTCTGAGAGAAAGAGAAAGAAGCCAACACCTGTAAGTATCCACCTCATTTCATCTGTATGAACATCCACTTGATCTGATCTACATACTCCCCTGAATAAATACTTTATTTATGTGGGCTACAGTGCAAAAACTAAGGACGTCTGACTGACAGCTGGGAACAGTAGGCCTTAGGCACTAAGTGGAGAAAAGGCAGTGGTAGCTCTCACTGATATTCTCAGTTTGGGCCAAGCATGCTTTCACTGTTTATTTCCTTCTTCTGCATCTGACTCCTTCAAAAGGGGAAAACAACCCATGAACAGGACAGCAACATCATAAACAGGCGCAGGTCATGGTGTGGAAATCATCCTGCCAGGAGTCTGAGAACATTCTGGCAGGGTATCATGCAGTTTTCCAAGTTGCTTCCCTAATAACACCTCCAAATCATCCACATAAAGCAACATAACTCATCTCTTTGAGAAGAAATCACACAATATCCCAACAGTTCATATTGGAAGAAAATGAAAGCACAGCACCATCTTCTCACTTTCTAGTACCTAGTCACCTCAAGGGGCAAAATTCTTTGAAATATTCTTGAGGAAAACAAGCAACATGCTGGTCTTTCAATGTATCTTTCCAAGTAAGGGCAAGGTGACGATGTCTTTCCTCTATCTATTAAAAGTATCCTGAGAAACTTCTGGAGCTTCACGATAAACAGCATAAACTGAGCTTAAGTTAGCAGCGTTAACTTGAGAGGCTGTTTTGTTTATTTGAAAATCCCTATCCTCTCCTTCCCATTCCCTACATACACATTCCATTCACTGTCAATCCTTGATATTAAAAAAGAATGAAAACACCACACCCTAGGGATACATGGAAGGAGCACTGTCTCCTGGTCATGCTAGTCAATAACAGAATATGCAGACCAAAGAATGGCCAAATTAAATGCCTGGCAGACGGCACCATAAGCAAGTGTCCCCAAAGAAGCAACCTTTCAACCAGAATACTCTATACTACGCAAAAGAGGTTATTCCACTAGCAGTACCTAATGCTCTCTTTCTCTCTTACCATAAGAAAATCTTAGTTTCCATCCACTCCAAGGCAGCTGTAGAAGCAGAAAGAGAGTGGATTTAAAACCCTAAAGCTCCACAACTGCTTTAGGCTAATACTAAAACTCAATTTTACTTTCACAACCTTACAGAACTCAAGTACTTTAACTTTAACATTTTCCACTCTGGCTTAAGTGCAAGAACAACTGCTACTGGTCCCCTGAAAAAAAACACCCCAACATTTGTTGCAAACACATTTTGACCCTTTGTATATCTGCTAAATACAAGATGGAAGATCTTGACTGGACAAAAAGCAACAAATCTATATTCAAATCATGATGAAGTTTGTGTTTCAAAATGCATTGCTTAACTACTCTTACATTAAAGAAAATACCTAACAAGTTCATGCTTCCCAGGTAAAATTCACTTGAACATTGATGCAGCAAGAGCAAACTCATGGTAGTGTAACAGCTGTCAAGCCCAAAATGCAAACTACTGGTCTTTGAGGAAAGTGGGATCAAGAAAGCACAAAATGTAAGGAAGCAGAAACACAAGGCACCTTCTGTCACGTTGCTGAAAGTAGCTGATAAACTGAGGCAATTCTGTCTGGAGGTTAAAAGTACGAGGCAACCATTTTGGCCCATCTGGTCCTCCAGCTCGTCTAGAAATGGATGCCAGGCAGTCTTTGACAGTCAGGAGATTCTCACACGGGAACTGATTCAGCATTACCTCAGGCCTTTCCTCACTTAGCTTCCTACAAAATGAAGGAGATGTTGGGTGAAGGAGGAAGGTTAGAGAGGCCTTTGGGAATGCAGTTTTTATGGCAAAAATAGAATTTGTATTATCAAAGGAACAATTTCAACCTATAATCTTTGAAGTGTGAGAAGTTGTAGAGAATGTCTGCTTCTCCCTCGTTGTCTGTGAATACAAAACGGGGATGTGTCAGGTTGTTGAGGACTTGCTGAATGTCTGTGAAAACCCTAGAAGAAAAAGGCACATGAAGAAAACCAGTTTGGTTTCTGAAACTGATCAACTCATGCTTGAACAGAAAAAAGTTTTAAGCTTGGCTTTCTCTAATTATGCTTTACCAATACACAATATCTGTGACAATGTCTTAACATGCAGAAACATCTTAAATTGAAGTGAGACATTAAAAAAAATTGTATTTCGAGACAGAAATCTCAAGGATAGTTTAGCTCCTACAACTTCACAAAAAATAGCAATTCAGAAGTAAATGACTGAGTCCCTGACAGAGAAGCACTAACATGAATTCACTATTCTACATGAAAAGTCTCTGAGTGAGACAGACTTTGTAAAGGCCTTTGTTGCTGGAAGAGTTCTAAAAATCTACCTGCTATTATCCACGAGAAATAAATTCATAGGAAATCTTGTCAGTTTAACTCAGTAGCTTCAGAAGACTATTTTCATTTGTTCAGAACTTCACACACAGATATTTCCAAACAATCAAAACATAGGAAAGTATGTATGTTATGTATGCGTAGGAAGTACACAAAACTTTGAGGTTTAACACAAATCTCCTCCCAGCCCCATAAAAAAAACACACCAAACCCCAACCCAAACCTGATACACATTACAGAACATAGCCAAGTCACTGGTTTTATTTGGAAGGGGAATTTCCGAAGATACGCAGCATCTTGCCTCATTCTTGGTTATCTGAGACACTAACATAAGTGGACAGTAATATAGGTTATTTTGATGATTTCACAGCTTAAAGTGAGGTCACTTAATTCAGAATTCAGTATGATGACATAAAAAGCGAGACTGACATAGAAAACCATTCTCGTGGTTAGGGAACATTTCAACAGACTAAGCAACTGCTAATTTTTCCATGAGAAACCACTATATTCTTTCTCCTCTCCAAACCTATTCTTATCAGTTGCATAACCTTCCTCTCCTCCTCTGCTACTAACCAACTGGAAGACATATTCCCCTGAGAGAGACTTCTCTGAAATGAAGAACAGTAAAAATAGCTCAGTCACAGGGGGAAAGATATTCTTTAAAAAGAAAAGTATGTAAGATGCTTTGCATAACTTCATATGCGACATACTACAACCGTTACACTATTTATGCTGGAGCCTAAGACAAAAGAGATGACCTCATTGTAGATAAGGAAGGTCAGTCTGGCATCCCTGTTGAAAGAAGTCACCAATCCCTCCGCACTGTTGCAACAGAGCAAAGTCAGTATCTTCATACAGCCCCACTAGCACTTCTTTCTGCAATATGTGGCTTCTTGGTTTCTCCTTGTAAGCCTGAACAACAGGGGAGAGTACAATACCAAATTCGATGTCCTGAATCCAGTACCAGTTCCACCAAACCCATTTCAAACACAAGCTATCCAAATATCCACTGTTTTGGAGCAACTTTTAGTCCTTGCTGAAGCAAAAGGGAATCAAAGTGGTTATGTAAAGATAAAAAGCTTTATAATGCTGTAACAAAGTCCTGAACACCACACAAACACGCGTGCAAGAACACATGCAACACAAGAAATACTAGAATTTAAAGTTGCTCTTACAGTCCCAGATCAGTCCCTTAAAAACACACCCTACAATACAAGTTATCGTCCCACAAAGACACTAGTCCTGTGTAGCTGGATCCAAACCTAGCTAATAGGTCTTAGTAGCCAGAGGATCATCAGATCTACACAGTGGACTTATCCTGCTTGTTAAATCCACTCAATAAATGGGAGCAGCAATAGTTTTGTGTTGGTTTGTTTTCCGTTTTTTTTTTTTTTTTTTTTTTTCCTTTTGATTAAGCCTCTTTAGCATGGTATGGAAATATTTTGCCAACATATTGCAAAACTTTTTGTGGCAGAGTGCTGGAATGCCAGCCTTCAGGATTCCCGGCTTCCAATCCAGGCTATGTGAGTGGTATCTGGTTTCCAGCTCAGGAAAAAGGGTAAAACGCAGCCAAGCATAGAGTTTGGTACACTGATTCTGAAAAGCCATGTGGTTGGATAAAACTTGTATAATGTTATGTATTTGGAGTACAGCCACGATTAGAGTTGGGCTAAGGCTGTGCAATCATTTGGTTAATTATCTGCAAAAACAGCCCAGTTACAGTTGCATCTCCAGGACCTAAGTGAAACCTCGGTTTAAAATTAGTGTTATGCTGGAGCTATGAAGAGTCACAGGAAGTACTCCTTTGCACATGAACTAACAGAGACCTTGAATACACTTACAGGTAAAGTTCAAAAAAGGTTTTTATTGAAATCAGTGGAAGTAACTCAGTAGGGATCTTTGGGATTCAAAAGTGTAAGACTTCCTTCCCCTCCAATTGCAGCTATAGCAAATATCTTTGAAAACTCTGGTTCATCAACTGACGGTTCTCACAATTCTTCCAACTATGGTAACAATGAGGCTGAACTATAACCTAAGGTATTAAAACAGATTAATCAGTGCTTAAGACCAAACGAAAACATAACCCCTCTGGCAAACTTCCTTACTCCAGTCAGAAATGGGCAATGGGATGAAAAATGCTGCTGTAACAAACGCCTGAGGCTAAGGCATTGGGCCTTACACAGAATGAAAGGATACCTCAAGAGCCCAGTAGCTTTTGATAACTCCAGTAAGTCTTATTCCACATCATTCCCTAGACATCATTTAATCAGTTGGAGGTGTCCTGTCTGCCCTGCCCCTCCCCCCCCCCTTTTTTATTCCATGTTTCCAAATACATCATTTAGTAATAAACTCTCACTGCTGGCTGGGCACCAGCTGCTTTTCTCAGCTGAAAAGCTGGCTGTTCTTTACATAAATTGGGGATTCAGCTGAGAGGTGGGTCACCTCCTCTTGCACATCCAAAAATCCATTTCCCCCCTCAGCGTTAATTCATTTGAATGCTCTACACAAGCTCTACACCACACAGAAATACAAGTAGTGACCTGCATTCAGTCACTCCGAACAGGAGGCTTAAAGAGAGATGCTGGTACTATTTTTCCCCCACTTAAGTATTAAAACCAAAGAACCCCCTTCCTAAAAAACTAATACTTCTTTCAAAAATTTCCCACTACAACACTGAGCTGCCTTTATAGATACCCAGAAGACAGCACTATCTTCTATAATATGTAGTTATCGAAGGCTATAAAAAGACCCTTTTTTTTCTGCCAGTAGATTACAGCTATACACATGATTTCAGAGGTGCTACTCACATTAACAATAAGAATCCTGCTTTCTTAATCTTATAGTCTTGTTAAGAAATTCATGTGCCAGAGCCCTCTGGATTATGCATCTTAAGACTTGCTTATAGAACACAAAAATGCAACACAAAAGAAACAGGGGAGCTCAATCTATCTTTGCTAAGTGCAGGAAGACCACTGAAATAAACTGATAGAGTTTAAGATCAGAGAGAAGATAAGGCCATTTCACTTGTTCAAAGTTTTTAAGTTACTCCATCCATTCTATACACAATCCTCTCACCATAAAAGTCTTGGGACAGTCAAAGGCTCTGGAAGGCAGATGATTTAATTTCCAGAATGAAAATTTCAGAGAAACACTATACAAAATTAACGCATTTCACTGCCAACACCGATCACTGAGTTTTGTGGTCAGATTCCCTTAGGTGATTTAGTACTGGAATTAATGCATACATTTGAAAAAAAATTAGACCTCTGCGCTGAAGAACACAGACTATAAGGGCAGGCACTTGAAAAGTATTTGGAGATTCCTTTGTCATTATCTAAAGAGCATGTAGGATCTTCTATGGTTTTCCCTTGTTTTTAGTTAAATAAGTTCGTACACATTCTAATGTCCACTCTGATAATACACATCCACATATATACTTAAAAATACACACAGATAAGAATTGCATCAAGTCCCATTCTGGATTTGATAGATGACAGAACCTCTACACTGCAATACTGTGGTATTAGCCAACTTATTCTGGACCTTTCATTCTGGTATCAATGACACATTGAACTAATGAAGCCAGCTAACCATACTTCCTGCATGATTTCCGCCCCGTCACGCCAAAGTCCTAGCAGGGATACTATAAAGTCTGAGATTAAAGATGATATTATTCAGTGGAATTATGCAAATAGGATAAAACATGTTAGATGTTAATTTACTCAAAGCATTTAAAGCTAAGAAGCAATTATGAGAATCTACTCCCAAAGCACAGACCTGACAAGACCAAAACATAAAAAGTGACTGATGTAGCTGAAGAGAAACACGAAAGAGAAGATCAAGTGAAAAAGAGATGATCAAGGCCAACACAAACTAGAAGAACTTTTCATATCCATTTTGTCTTTGAAACATTTAGTTCTTTTATCCACCTTTTTTTCAAGCCAGCAATCAGCACAGCTGGATAGAACAATCTCCCTAGGGCAGCAGTTACTATTAATGCTACAAAACCTACTTGAATCTGTAATTTTGCTATATCAAACTACATGTACTTGCTCCCCTGCTTTTCAGGACGCAGGTTAAACATTTATTTCGTCTTCCCATTCCCCGTCTTAGCTCTACTTGGAAACAAGATGACTAAGAATTTGTCTCAGGTTCTAAACTTTGCAACCTTACGCATTTAATTTCTTCTGAATCCTCTACGAGAGTCGCAATATGCAAGACAAAAGCATACACATTAACAGGCTACACACATCTAGCTAGCGTGACACGTTCCCATCTGCCTGTCCATGGTGGCAGCCTTAAAACCTTTAAAGCTTTGAAAGAGGCCAAGAGCACCGCAAGACTGCAGCTCCCACTACATCACCTGAACTCTGAGATGCTACCCTGCTTCTGGAGGAACTTTAGTAGATGAAATTCAGAACACAAGAAGGACCCTCTGGCCTCCTATGGAGGCTAAGGTGCTCTCTTTTCTCCTCTGCAGACAGCAACTGGATAAAGAAGAGAGGAAAACCCTTAGGAATACATGGAGAGGGTGTTGATGACATTCCTCAGAAGCAGAGCAGGAAGGATTTGGCATGTGTTTCCCCCCTCCTCCCCTCCCTGCCTCCTGGATGTGAACGCCATTCTCCTGAAATATGAAATGCAAAAGAAAGAGGTTGCAGTAAAAAACAAGTCGACATTTCCCAGCATCCTCCCTGTTTCTTTCCATCTCTATTAGAATGCGTCTACCTTCAACTCCCTTATCTGAAATAGAGGCAAGTACACTGGGTGAAAAAAATAGCTTTTACTTATTCTCACAGTCTTGTAATCAGAGATTTCAACTGCATAACGAAATCTAGACTACCACTAAGCAAGTTAACAAATGCCTCTCAACTCAATGTGACTTTGGTTTTCTTTCTTCTCAAGTAAAGTTGCTCTAGTGAATAACAAATTCCCTCAACACAAGAAGCTGGGGTGTGAGTATACCTAGCAAATACATTTTAGCCTAACCTCATCCCTTAGGCAAAATACTGCAAACAAAAACTCGGATCCCACTGTCAAGACTACAAACAGCCTGGAGTGCAACTCACAGCACACGCTATGTAATAGTATGTTTTTCTGGAATCAGATTAGTAATAAGGCAGCCTAGCCATGCAGTGCCACCGCTTTTGCTCACAAAAATCCCTTATCTTTGCAATGTTCTTCCAACTTTCTTCTGAAATAGTTTCACACCATACACTCCATTTTTGTAGTAAGGAACATATGCAATTTAAAACATCCCAGGTTTTGACAAGATTCCTGTTTGGCAATCTCATCTGAAGAAGGGGAAAAATCTGTTATATTCACACAGCACAGAGAAGCACATGTATCTCTATGGACATACATCCTATAAAGCAGAAGAGAAGTCTTCAGTCTTTCTTGTATACTTTAGTAATACTCCTCAGTGAAAACAGTGTTACAACATTATCTGTTATATTCACACAGCACAGAGAAGCACATGTATCTCTATGGACATACATCCTATAAAGCAGAAGAGAAGTCTTCAGTCTTTCTTGTATACTTTAGTAATACTCCTCAGTGAAAAAAGTGTTACAACATTATGCAACTTTTCTTTCATCCAGAAGGTGGCATTTACTTGAAAAAGAATCTAAATATTTTAAAAGAAATTCTGTAAGTGACAATTCATTTACTCTGAAGAATCCAACAAGAACAACTAGTAAGTCAAATTCTTAAGCAAGTGGCTACATATAAACAGACCTTGTTGTCTCTGTTGTTCAAAGCTGGAAAAGGCTGTTTAGCCTCAGCACACTGCAATTGTTATATTTAATCTTGGTAAGAAACCTTTTTTTTTTTCCAGATACGTACTTGAAAACTTTGTCTTTGTCATAAACTGGTGGGTTTATCGCTATAGGCAGTTTTTCCTTGTTTTCTGCTAAAATAGCCTAAAAAACAAACAAAAAAAGCAACCCAAAAAGTTAATACTAGGCAAAAATAAATGAGCAGCCTTAAGTCAAACTCCACAATATTCAGCAGATATGAACAGCAGCTTAGACCACACTGAATTTTAAAGTGTGCATAATCAGGTTTATAAAAAAAATTATAGAAAACCAACATAATCTTTAAGGAGAAGCTACAGGTAAAATATTCTGTATGACTCAGTGTTCATCTAAGTGTTTTATTAGCAATAGCCTGTTGAAGTACAGCCTGCTGAAATTTTCTCAAATTGTAAACCTGTACAGATCATTTTCTGCAATTCTTTATCTCCACATAAGTATTTAAATACATATATACATGTGCATTTGTAGTCTGAGTAAAAATGACAGTCCATCTGCATGTCTCCTTGGCACAAGCAAATTCCACCAAAGCTGCATTTTGAGAAATATATTGTGTAATATTGAGAAATAAATTATATTGTGTAATATATGCTGCTCAGGAAAAAAAAAAAAATAAAATCAGTACAAGAGCAGAGGCAGAGGGGGATCAGAGGTAAGAGGCTATTAGTAAAAAAGGAACAAGAAATATGGCTTCGAGACCAGGGCTTATGAACACTGTCGAAGCACTCTGAGAAATTCCCGTTTCTCCTAAGCATTAAACAAAATATCAAATAACAGACAATCATATGCAGTGAAAGACAAAGTTACTGTATTTCCAACAAAATGAAAGATTGACCATTTAGCCATGATGTTTTATTATAGATAACTAAAAAAAATTATAGAGATTGGAATCTAATTCTTTTCCTGTAAAAATGAGTAAAAGGCTTTTTGCAATCTTCAACAGGAAACATGCTTGAATAAATCTCACTATCTTTTACAACACCTCTGACTGATAAAAAAAAATACACATCTGGATCATTGCTGATACCCTGCCAAAGGAAGCTCAGAGAAACTCTGGAGTGAGAGAAGTGCATTTTGAGAAACCAAAGTAACTGCTGTTCTGCAACAGCTTCCTGAGTTCCAGCTGCTGCAGGCTGTCGTCATAAGTTGCAGTGGTAAAACATCTGTCCAGCCACAGACATACCTCTTTACCTTTAAGGCTGCTATAGAGAATACAATGATACATAACTGGAAAGCATAAACAAAACCACAATCATAATCAAAGATCTTCGGCATCACCTTCTAAAATAGATGGAATGGTACAAATACAAAATAATTCCTGCAGTCACCTAAGAATAAGAAGGGAGTCCGTACTTTTAAGAGAAGACTACAGTTCTCAGAACAGCACCAGAGGGATTCATTACTGTCTCTTCTGGAACTCGAATGCAGGGTGCTGTTGCAGACCAGCAACTACTCGAGTCTCTCCATGAGATCTCAGACACTTTATTAGAAGCTGCCTTCCCTGACACTGGTTTCTGCAATCATTGTCCAATCACTACCCATAGTACCATTTAAGTTACAGCCTTTGGGGTCTGTGTTGGAGACCAGAATTAGGTAACAGAACAAAAAACAGGTAAAAGTTAAGCCACAATATTGCTGTAACAACTCTGATTCTTTTAAACAGAACACTGAAGCCTTCAGGTTTAACGGAAACTTAAAATAAGAAATAACATCCTTAGCTATAATAAAACCCAACAAAACTCATTTAAAAATCAACAATTATCTGCACATAGTAGTAAAGCAGTTGCAGAAATTGTACAGTTATCACAGCAAATGATTTTGAAATGGTATGACTTGTATAAACATTTAGAAATATTTTTACACAATTGTATTTCCCTGCAGAACTGCTGGCTCACATATTAATGCTGTAAACAGATCTCTGAAGCTGTCTGTACTTCTTTTGCACGTGCAGCTCTGCTTATGTGAAAATAGGGGAATTACACGTCAGCAACATGGTATCTCTTTCTAGCCATCTCGCTTCCGGTGTTTAGGGATGTGCTATGCCCTAAGCTATTCTTCACTGGTCTGTCACCAGTTAAGACTTTAATCTACAGCTAAACATTCTAGAGTAAAAGAAAGTTCTGTTGGTTGGTTCTATCATCAATATTATGCTGTCATCTCTTCTCAATAGCTGAGTGGCAGAGACACAGCAAAGAAAAAAAAGTATACTTTGAGAAGATGCTTTTAAGGTGAGGTGGTAAAGGAAGATACTGTTTGCCCATTTGCCACACACAGTTTTTAACTTGACCTTATCATCCCAAAACAGAATTAAAACACATGCAAAAAAATTGCCTTATCTGAGATCCAGGTACTTTTGCCAAGAGAACACCTGTAAGACATGAACTATGGGTGCATTGTTTTTCCTCATCTGTAAATGCAAAGTACATCTATCCCTCTTCCAAAAATGCAAAATCCCAACCAACCAATCTGACTTAGGTACAAGACAGCCTACCTACTTTGAGTGTATACCTTTATTTGGCAGAAGCAGGTTAACTTAATTTCTGACTAGATATTGTTAATAACAAGCTGGATCCAGCATTTTCTGCCTATATTCTATCATAAGAAACAGATAGTTGGGGTATAGATTGATCTTTAGAAGCTGCACTTTGAATGCTGTTAGTGGCCAGTACAGCATCCTCATAGGCATCGGGTTTCTTCATTTTTCTTAAAAAAAAAACAAACAACCGCGCTCATGCAGACTTGGTTCATGAAAAGGAGATTCCAAACAACATTAATTTCAAGTCCTTAAAATATCACAAACCTTCAATAAAAAAGAGAGCTCAAAACAAAACAGACAACTACTTTATAATAGCGTCATCAAATGAAAGATGTCTCTGCTCTAATATTCAATTGTTCTAAACCACAACATTAAATGAGTACCCAGGCTGAAAAATATAACTACTCCTAAAATACTAAAGCAAATCTTTCTGTCGTTCAAGACCAAACAGAAGTGCTGCAATAATAAATCCAATCAGTAAGCCTATTAGACAATGTATCAAATATCTAACTGGAAGATGGGTACCCCATATGAATTACCTTGTAGCATGCTTATAAAAAAGTTACACAATACTGCAGTAACATATTAGAGCTCATTTATGTTGCTTCAGCTTTTAAACAGTTAAATATTATTTGCAAGACATTTCTTGTCTCACCTTGCTTTTCTTTGATTTTTTTTTTTTATAATAGCTATACTCTAAATCAATCTTTAAGCCTAAAAAGAACTAAAATCAGAACTCTTGCAATGTTTTGTAGACACTGCTTCTTTTTAAGAGATAAAATGTGAGATTAACCTGTTAAAATTATACCTGGTAATGCTCATCTGATGGCTCTGGCGTAAAACAGTTAACATCCAACACTTCACTAGGCACCCACGGTAACAAAACACACTTCCTGATCAAGCGATCCGTTTCCCCATAAGCATAATCACGAGTCACTTCATCTGCAGCAAAACAAGGAGAATCTTTAGGAACTGCCTTTTATTCTCCACTGAAAATCCTCCTCATGGCATATCACATAAATGATAGTCAAACAGTTAATAATAACACAACTTTTGTTATTTAAATATAAAGTTAAAGAACTACATTAAAAATGGTATTATTTAGGATGCAAAAATTTGTCAGAAACCATCTGACTTATGTTAGACTTATGACTAAACTTAAGTGTTCAGTTGTCTGACTAAACATATCTCCTGCACCTGATGGGGACACGAAGTGGCCCCAACCAAGATTACAGGAGTAAATTGTTAGCCTGGCATTTCCCAGCTTCCAGTACTTGACTTTCTGACTGCAACTCAAAGCCACAAACATAGACTTTTAAGGATTTTTTTTTTTTTTTAAACTCTCAGATGACTGAAATGGTAGTTTCACTAAGACAGTGATGCAAGATTTAAGTTCTCTGTCAATAAAACATTACCAACGTTTTTAGACTGATAAAGGACTCTCACATAAATTATGAAAATATCAGCCAGAGAACTTTTAAATTTGAGAGCATTAAAAATATGCAGTCATTTTGGTCTTGACATTTTTGTTCTACTGTGAAGTGCTTAATGATTTGTAAGAATATGGCCCATCTGCTATTGTGAGCTTAAAAAAACCCAACTCAAACAAACACAAACTTACCACCAGTTTCTAGGTCTCTCAAAGGCCAGAGAACAGTGTAAGCAATTTGTTGAGGCATATAAAACAGAGGTGCTGTTGCAAAACTAGGCTGATCTGAATGCTGAATGCGTGATCCAAATTCATCCATAATGTACCAGACAGGAACCTTCTCCTCTGCAGTCTGTGCGATTAAAGAGAGTGAGACATCCTGCACATATCAACTGCTAGAAAGGCACCGCAAGACAGAAGGTGCTGGCAGCACCCCCTACTCCATTTCTCTGTTTCCCACTCTAGCCAAGACTGTGAGCAGGTGCTAGGTATGCAGTAACACTCTCATCCCTGCGACTCTGAGGTTAAGCCAGTCTAGCATCCAGCCAGTGATGGGAACAGCCTGTTCCCATCTCCACTGCACTATCCCATCCTCTTTCTTATGCTGCTGCTATTGCCTACCAGACCCGCTTCCCCTGTACCAAACTAGTCAGTTCAGGGAGCTAAATCAGCAGAAGGCTGTTTCATAGGATTAATTTTCCTTCAGTTCTTACCAGAATCACCTTGCTAAAAGGAGTTCAAAGTTTACAGCTTAAGAGTGATGGAGAGCAGAACTGCCTCCTGCAACAACACCTGGCTGTGTCAGCATTGAGGTTGCATCATCAAAGCACCCCTTCCTGCAACACTTGTCATGATAGAATTCTAAATGAATGAATACACCTTAAATTGGTTGGTAGCACTACTGTTTCCTTTTTACAGAGGCAGAAATGGACTAGAGAGATTAGACTTAATATATTCAAAAGCGCACAGTGCCAGAAAGGGGAACAGAACACAAGATCTACTACAAGTTTAATTGTTTTCCAGGAAATCACTTTTCAAGTGGTAACACAGATAATTCCACCTGACTCACAAGCCATTCATGACAACAAGATGGGAAACAAAGACATAGGGTAGAAAGATTGAGAGATACTGTTCAGATCTCCCTTTTATTTACAGAAAAGGCAGTCACAACAAATCCCTTCCTCGGGTATTTTTCAGGCCTGATACTACTGTGAGCTAAGCTGATACCTTAAGTGATAAAGATGACCACTCCAGAGAACAACACCAAGCCCCTGAGCTAATAGGTGCAAATTGGTCATGCTCACACTGCTTAGGGTTAGCTAGCACTGCCCATTTCACACAAGGCTTGGCCCAAATAATTCACCCTTCTCCACTTTAATCCAGAAGACTTACAATAGCCTAGGAGCTACATGCAGACCCTGCAAAAGCATTTTTACCTGAATCCTGAAGGTTGCATTCCCTCAGAAATGGCACGTATGCCATGTTTGAAGGCACAAAACATGCTGGTGCAGTGCTGAAGGACTGCATAGGGCAGAGGGACCAAACCTGGAGCGGCCTTATCCATACTACCTAAAAGTAGCAGCATTGGAGTAAGCTATGCCTAGAAACTCTTAGGCTCCACCTTGAAGCTAGATGGTTCTCACCTGAGGGTGAGCTAACATTCACACAGTATGGACAATCAGTTGCCAAATACAAACCAGGAAGTTAAGTTATCTGACAGCGCTGATATATCCCTGGTATGTAAAGCACTCTATACAGGCGAGGAAAACTGCGAGCATAGCTGAGACATTTTTATGCGAGACAGTTGATTCATGAGAGGTTCTTTCCTTCACTGTAAGAAAGCCTAAGTAGAAAAACCCCACATAACATACAAGCAGATGTCTCCCTTTCAGCCTCTTTTACAGCAGATTCTTCCCCTCTATATAAAAAAAAAAAAAAATCCCTCAAAGTTCCCATTAGAAAGCTGGTAGCAAGCTGCTGTGCATTTTAGCCCTACATGGCATTTGCTCTCCTTCCAAGTAGTTTATTCTGAAATGCCCGTAAAGGACAGATTGTTTTTTTTTTTTCTAATTGAAAATGTACGTTTCTTAATAGCCATATATTGGAATGTCTTCACTCAGGATTGCTCAGAACTTTTTAGCATCCTAATTAGACTTTAGAGACTTACCCCTTGAGAAAGCTGGTAGGTCTGATTGTATTTCCACATTTCCTGCAACACTTGCTCAATACTGCCCTCATCTGGGATCTCTCCGTGAAAATCGATTCCCATGAGATTTGTCATTCTGTGCAGTAAGCCAGGTACATGAAGCAGCTGCTGGCGGGCATGTTCAACACGGTAAGTCCAGGCATGGTCAATAAGGAAAATGCTTAAAGAGAATTTTGGTAACATTACAACGATATATTTTTACATGTATATAGACAAACGTCCCATAAATAAGAACTACATCTCCCTGTAACTAAGACTTCTCTTATGCCCAAAGTCACTCCCTGAGCACACACTGTGACATTACTGGTTAGGAACAACTTCCCAGCAGTAACTTACACTTTTTTGTTCTGGAAAGCTTATTTTGCATTAGTTACTACTTTCATGAAAATGAGGAGCAAACACAGCACAGGGCATTCACTTTGTAAGCCTAATTCCCTTTAAAGGCTGGAAACACAAGTTTCTTCCCTTTTGATCATTACCAAGTCCACTGCATCAACTTGATATTCTTGCCTGAATAAGGAAAACAATACATTATTTTGGAAAAGTACTTGAAAAGTACTTGAGGATCTTGTTAGCCATGAGCTCTGTGACATCTACCATCATCTGCAAAACTTAGTAGAGAGGTCCAATCATCAAAAACCTGTATTTGCTATTAAAAAAAATAAAATTTTATGATTGTTTCTCTTTGGGTTGTCTGCCCCCCTCCCCCCCCCGGCCTTTTTAGAAAAAAAAAAAAAAAAGCATTGTTTTAAAAGAATTACCAATCTAACCCAAAATAAAATCATACACAACTGGCACAGCTTCCCTTGACAAGTTTACCCCTTGTTTAGGCCACAAAATTTTTTAAAAAACCCCACAGTTATTCAAACAGAAGGGTTCTCCACATTTTGGTTTTATCCTCTTACTGAACCAACTCAGAGAAAAATCTGAATTCTACTTGCTAAAATAAACCAAACCAACCAACCCACAACAAGCCCCCCAGACAAAACCACCCCACCACCTATATTTCAGAAAGTTAAAAACACGTCAGCTGTCATGTACAGCAAATATGCTTGAACAATTATTGTATCTGAGATGCCACATACAGAAGAAACCTCATTTAATTTTAAAATTAAAGACTCCAGAGAACACTAAGGTCAAGCTCTTTGGAAACGTTAGCAAACAGGCATGCTGGTGTTCTGTTCCTACATTCCCATACATCTGAATGCTGCAAGGAAGCCCAAGATTATCACAGGAGCTGTTTTGAACTTCATAATTTAAGTGTGAAAGACACTTAAAGAAAGAAATGTCAGAAAAGACAGCTCTGTCTTAAACAGAAAAGACAATGACTTAGGTTAAAGCAGGCACGTAAAGGCAGATACCTATGCTCTATCTTGTTTTCACTCATCAAGGCTAAATTTAGATTTTGAGACCTTGTATGTTTACCTAAGACCTCAAAAGTATGGAAGTTCTGGCAAAAGAAGTTTTATAGAACTGAGCAGAATTGTGTTTATACCTGCAGCAGAGATGAGTTCATCTCACCACTACCTATTAATACACGAGAAATAGCCTGTTCTATGTTTGAAATCAATAAGAACACAAAAAGCTGTGTTGTAACATTAAGTTGTTTCTTATGCAACTTTTTTCTAGTTTTATAGCTGTATACTAGTCTCATATTCATGACAGTAAGCCAATTCTGAAAAACGCCAACAGTAACTTGATATATTCAATTATGCAAGTATGCACAGCATGCAATCACACGATCACACTCTTGAATTATATTTTAACCGACTAGAGGAAATTTAATAGTCCATGGATCATTACTTTGAAGCTGCTTAGTAGCTCCTTAGCCTGAGACTTTTGAAGGTCACAATTATTTCTTCAGTTTTTTTTTTTTTTCAATTGCACACAGTCTTGCAGATAAGAAGTTTTGTTTTACTTCTGCAGAATTCATTTCAAGGTTGCCTTTTCCCTATTTTCTCCCTCAGTTTACTACAACCAATTTCTAAGAGTCTTCCTGTATGACTTGAAAAGGAACAATGTTAAGATACTTACGCTTCTAGTACCCTTTTCAAGATATGCCTCAAAGCATGCACCTTTCCTCAAACAGGGAGCAATGTCTTATGTAAGAAAAGAGGATTTCTGAATAGGATCAAACAAGTTTTAAAGCAAACGGTATGCATCATTTTAGAGTTTAAGACCATTCAAAGACTGCACACTAGTTCTGAAATCACTACTTACCTATTAGGATTGGAGGCCTGAAGCCCATTCTCATTTGTTACAATAACTTTGAAACAAGGTTCATTTCCAGGATTTGGTTTCTTTTTTAATTCTTCTTCCATTTCTTCATCACCTTCTTCTTCCTCATCCACCTCTTCTACTTGCATTATCCCAAAGTAGTCACCAGCATCAAATACCTAGATAGAAAGTGCACAAAATACCAAGCAGATGCTTAAGGCAGTACCCTGATATACATAATGCAACACTGAAAGGCACTTGTAAACAATTTTGGCCTGCAATCCAATAAAAATTGCCACTTTTAGCTTAACAGATAAATGAACAACAGCACTTCAATATTTTAATGGAGCGCTTTGGGAAGTTTCTTTAGTTAATATTGACAGGAAGTTTTGTTGTTTTCTTTGGTACCAACAGGTCTATTAGTTTAACTCCTCATAAAGAATTTTAGAAGCTGAAACAGAATGTCTTTGCTTAACTTCAACAAAATCAACAATTTAAGACCTGCAAAACCAGGTGTGATCCAGGCTATACAACCATACTAAAGTACATTAAGATCCCTGAAGAAAAAGAGCTTTTACCAATCAAGTTCCGAACCAGTCAAGAAACCTTAGCATGCTTCCCTCTCTCCCTCTTCTTTCCCTACAAAAGGAACTGGCCATTCTCACTCACCTCCAGATGAGTTGCAAGCTTCCTTATACTGCTGCAATTTAAGGTCTATACACCTACCTCTACTAATGTGCTGAAAGGATTTTTTTTTTTTTTTTTTTTTTTACATTCTTGCCTACTCTGGACATAACACCTTCATCTACATAAATTAAATAGGTCACTACACAAGTTTACCTTCTGCCCAAAATCTTGCCAAATGGTGGGCTTGCATATCTTCTGAAGAACCAAGACTCTGCTGATAACTTTTGTGATTTGAAAGTGAACATATGCTTTTAAGAAGAAAAAAATGAGTAAACCCTCAGAAGTCTTTTTAAAACCTTTCAGAGGGAGCTATTCTGCTAAGTCACTCACACACTATATAACAACCAGGCAGAAACAGACAAATCGTTTGCCTCAATCTAATCTCACTAGCAAGTAGTGGGAGGGAGAAAGACCTAGAAGTGTGACCTCTAGAGTTACTGGTTTAACACGCCAACCCCAGGTACACCTAGCCTCTGACATCGTATTATTAGAAGTCATTACTTCTAGACATTGACAACTTATTACCTGCATAATCCCAGTGGCAGTGACGAGCTTTTATTCATTCGAGTGTCCTATGGCAGAGGGATTGGAACTTGATGATCTTCAAGGTCCTTTCCAACCTAAACCATTCTATGATTCTACGATAACTATTTCTGCTAAGCCCCAACAGGAGGGTAAGGAAATCAACTCTAAATTTGTAAAGCAAGGCCACCTAGACAAAGCAGAGAGCTGCTCAAAGACATCTAATGTCCTCGTTTGATGTAAACCAGAACTGATTTTCTGTTCAGTAATTTTACTTTTTAGCTGAGCCTCTTCTAACTAACTGAACTCTTGAAATCAACAGCATATTGTGGAGACACTGTTCGTTCTCAGAGTGGAAAGACCTGATTATTTGTAATTTATGCCAAGGAACAGTATGCAAAGAGCCTCTTGCTTATACCTATTGCTATACCAACCAAGGTCAGCTTCATTATTTGCCCCGTTAGAGGGTCAGAAGCAGAAAAGCGTAGAGGGGTTGCACCTGTGTGGAGGAACAGACAGGACTGGTGACCCAAAACTGACCAACACGGTATTCCATCCCATTTGCCTCATGCTCAGTATAAAAGCTGAGGGATCAAAGGGTCAGCTCTCTTTCTTCAATGGCTGGGGTCCAAGGAGGATTCTGTCTGCCTTTGATCCCGATCCATGCATTCCCGAATCCAGATCTAGAATACAGCTCCTGTCCGTTGCCGAGTCCAGTCTGGGACTTTCCCCAGTGCCAGCCTGTGACATGATCGTCATCCTGGGAGCTTGATATGGTTTTGTATATATTGTATATATTTCATTATTTTCTTTTAAAAATTATTTTATTAATTTATTAATATTTCCATTAAATTATTTTAGTTTTTTTCTAAACTCGTAAGTATCCTTCTGTGTCTCTCTCATCAGAGAGAGAGGTGGGGGGAGAGAATCTGTCATTTGTTTCAGTGGCCAGTCCAGCCCAAAGCATGACATCTAACAAGGGAGGACGGCAGCAGGGAAACAACTCCTACTTCAGATCTTAAGCCACAGCATGGTATCATAGACCTGATCCAAGTGGAAAAGTGCCTGAAATTCCCTTCTGAGGAGCAGGAGATGGTGTTTTCCGTTGGGCTGAGGGGGTAGAAAAAGAAGATGCCAAAAACATGTTGACTAACTCCACATATAAATTTTTCTTAGGGTAAAGAAAATTACTTTGCAAAAAACTCACTGGAGATTAAAAACACACCTATTTTAAAAAAAAAAAAAACCAAAACCAGAAACTGACCTCATATCTTCCACTTCAGCCAGCATCAAAATAGCTAGCAGTTCTAATTTATTTCTAGTTTTGCCAGAAGAGGATAACATTACCCAATAGTAAGCAGTCACAACCTCTTGCTGTGATAACAGTAGCCACCAACGTTTCTTTAAGTCTCTGCTCGATTGCCTGTAAAATTCATAGTCACTCACGTAACAGCAGGCAGGTCACAGCAAAAGGAAGAGTCTTTCCTTGTGGGGCCATCAGTGGTGCTCACAATTAATTTTTGTCAAGTTAGCTCCCAGCTGGATCAGCTCCCTGATCTGGCTCACCACGCAAGTGCTAATTCCAGCTCACAGCAGGCAGCAGAAAAGTGCATCAGGGCACACACATGTTCCACTCATCCCTGAAGTGACACTTCGCTGCTCCTGCTGCTGGATCAAGAGCTGTACTCATCAAGCTCATTAGCTAGCAGAAGAAACCACAGCTAAGTCACTGACAGTCATTAGAAAATTAAAACCGCAAGTGTGATTCACTGAAGTCCACTTGACACCTGCTGCTGCATGACACTACGTATTCTTTCTACACTTGACATTATCTTGAAGAGTTTGTAAGAGCTGGGGTATGAAGTGAGCCAGCTGCTGACTCAGAGATTAGCCTTCACTTGCCACAGGCTCCACCCGTTCACCAAACACCCATGATGAAAGTTAGTATCAAGTCCTTCTACAACTAAAGGGAAGCTGTTGGCTTTATATTTTATTAAATATCAACCCAAGATTTAAAAATGAAGGGACTCCAAATCCCCTAAGCCAAAGTTTTGATCTCTCCCTCCAACAGAGCATCAACAGCATGCGATAGCAGGAGTTGCATTTAGCAAAAAAAATCTACTTTTAATACCTTTCAACTCAGAGAATTTACAACCTTGAAAAAGTTAATTAGGTGTTCCCCTCACCTGCAGCAATTCACACTTCTCAGAGCAGCAGTTCAAGACTACCTTAATCAGTGGCTTTTCGTTGGTGGTTTTGGTTTTTTTTTTTTTTTTAATTCCTAATTGATAATGCAAACACTTCAGTAGTGAACTGACTGGTTTGGCACAAGCGGCTGGCCGGCCGCTGTGGACACACAGCCTGTTGAGCGGACGGAAGACACCGCTGTCCTGCTCTCCCCCTCCCTCCCTTTGAGAGGGTCTGTCACACCATAAGCCTACTAACGCAGGAGCTCCATTAAAAGAATCTTAAGCTACTTAAGGCAAATATCAGCCGGATAAGATCACGCCACCAATTTGAAAAGTATAACTTTTTGCTTGAAGCAGAATAGGGAGAACTCACATGAAGTACTCCACCAGAGTAAGTAATAATCTCTAGAAGACAGCAAAGGGATAGCAACGCATTTCGGTGGCACAACCATTTACAAGCAAAACATGCTTGGGTAAAATGATTGCCTGTTCATATTCAAGTGCAGTTCCAACCTAACAAACCTAATGAACCAGAGAATGTGATAACAAAGCAGGCACACAACTACCACACACAGGCATTTTCTGCAAATTTCTTTTAGGCACATTGCAAATTGCCTTGAAGGCCACAGGTAGCCTCTGAGCAAGAGCCTGCCCTTCCCATGCTCTGGAAAATAAAGTCTAGTAATATTGATCTGCTGTATTCCTTTTAGTAATTAATTAAGAGCCTCCATTTCTAACCGGGACAAAACTCTAAGCAGTCCTTTGCCAGCAACATCTCAGGGCCACAAAAATCCTGCTGCAATATGTTCTGTTTTTCAAGTTTCTACCAGAAACACAGGAAAGTTTGCTTCCCAACAGAGACACTGAATGCCAAAAGCAAAATAAATAAATAAAAGCAGGTTTCTTGATCTGGCAGATATACCATGTTTTGAATGAGCAATCCAATTCAATTCATGGTTATATAATGCTTTCACAAGGAAACCTGCTCCAGCAGATCTCAAGGTAAATGAAAAAAAACAACCACAAACCCTCCACTTCTCTCACAGGCTTTAACGTACACCTAGGAAGGAGGGTGTATTCACTCTGTATGTTGGAAGCACGTGTGTGTGTTGGAAAACAGCTGCCTGGGCTGGGTTCTAGAGGTACTCATGTAAGAGATTCTTATCTGTATTATGGATGCAAATTTTCCACGTTCTATGCTAGAAAGTTTTAATCTTTGCAACAGGTTAGGACAAAAGAAAAATTCTTCCACCTACACACATGAAACAAGAAAACTCATCCTATGCTCCATGTTGCAGTGATCTCCCCCCGTTATTCTTTATTACCTAGACTCCCATTTTTTTCCTGTTTTCATGTCATTTTCATCCTTTCCCTTCACCTCGTTTGATTTCTTTACTGCCACTCCTCCGGCCACTCCACATGGTCCAGTTCTAAGTAAGGTAATCCAGATGTCTCAACCTCCTCAAGAGCTCATCACAGGACTCCTCACAGTTATTTTCCCTGGACATCCCAGTCTTCTCCATATCCTTTTGCCCTTCTTCTGGATAAAACCCAGAAGCTTCAACAGTAGAGATAAACACCATCAGCAGCCTAATTTATCGTCCTGAGCACACTGAAATCATTAAATCTCGCTCTCTGCACACACTGGAACACTTAGTACAAAGAGCATGCTCAACCACCACTGCAAACAGAATGAAATGGAGCAGCCTACCACCTTAGGGCATATGCTTTCTTCATCCTGCCTTTCGCCATCCTAGCCTCTGTAAAAAGATCAGGATGAGGGTTGGACTAGATTATCTCCAGAGGTCCCTTCCAACCCTCACCATTCTGTGATTCTGTGACCATGGATCTCCTCTCACTCTATTGTCACACCTTCTAAATTTCACACCCCTCCAACAAAGTTGGTAACACGCAAGGATTTCAGCCACAGGACAGCAGTCTTCAGCCTGTGTCACAGGACAATTCCACAGTTTGCCAGCTACCTCCAGCTTTCTAATACTGGCATATGGCAATGCAACAGTTTGCAATTTTAGGTTTCTTTATCAGCTTTATACCGCCTTCTATTTCATCCTGTTCAATCATTTAAGCAAAGTATTAAATATTCCCTGCTTCAAGTCACTTGCACATATGCTTGCTGAGACAGGTATAATGTAACAGGAAGTTTGTGACCTGGCATATGCTTAAGTTAACATAGATTTATTTTCTCTGCAATACACACGTATTCCTGTTATTAGCAGTACTAGAGACACAACATTTAGAAAGCAGTAGAAACATATTTAGACCCTGTGCTCTAAACACTTAGATTATATCATGACTTGCTATGCTTCCATTTGGTCCCAACTTTGAAGTTGATATAGGGAAAAGAAGAGTTAAAGCAATTACCAATTAGTTTACTTGTACACGGGTGTTAAACTACAGTTCCCCTCTCTTTGCCCACTGTTCTCCACCTCCTGTTCAAACTTCTCATTGCATCTCATCCGTTTCTCCACTGCTCATCATGCCCACCTGCACCCCACTGCTAGTTCCTTTTTCTCCCCATACCTTGAGGTTCCCATCAGATCTCTTTCCCCAGAACTAAAAGTTCACCTCATTCTTAGTTCCTTCTCCTGGTTGACTCCTCCAGACTCCCTGGAGCGCTCAAGTCTAGCTGAAACAACTAGTTTCGGGTTCTGTCTCTTTCCTGCCTCAGTTCCTGGTTCCTTTACTCCAACAAATGCAAGACAGCTTTCCTCACCACTGAGGCTGACTACGTATGCCCAAAATAATAATAATAAAAAAAAATTTCTAAATTCAACTTGTGTCCCTACAAGCTCTTTGTCCATGACTCCTTTTCTTGATTTGATTTCTTCCCCCTTTCTCATCAATGTTTTCTCATTGAAAACACTCCAGAAAACAGCCTGAGACAGGTAACTTGCGCATATGCAAGACAAGCTGATTGAGTTAGCTCTGCTGAGAACTGGTAGACCACTGTGGAAATGAAGAAAACAGGGAAAAAAGAAAAAAAATAAAATGATGAGGTACAAGCCAATCCAAACCACAGTACATTAACATGACAACATCCTGGCTTTAATACCACCACTGCTGCTTTCCTAAATTTCTCTTTGGCAAAAAGGGCTGAAGGCGTTAGGGTATATTTGCCAACCCTCTCCAATATCGGATCTCTAGTTACCAGGATGCCCAAAACGCTTTCAAGCTTTACGCTGACATCGAACAATAAGACGGAATCAGACAGGCACAATACACCTGATCTCTTTCACAGCTGCAGCTCCGCTAACACAACCGGCGCGGAGCTTTTCCCACCCTCCCCTGCTGGGCAACCTCTGGGCTCTCTCCTCCAACCCCGGCTGGGAAAGGGGAACACGTTCCCCACCACGGTGCCCCCC
>NW_009647222.1:9101609-9144347 GCF_000708025.1 Charadrius vociferus
GGGGGGCGGCCGTTGGGCGGTGGCTCGCCTCAGGGAGGGTACGGCAGGTCCCCCGTTACCCCTGAGGAGACGGGGGTCTGAGGGGGATTCAGTCGGCTGAGCGGGAGGGGGCTCTGGTTGTGCTTTGTTCTTCTCCTGCGGTTGAGCTTTAATAATAGGATCTGCCTGGTTGGGGAGCAGCTCTGTGGAAAAGGACCTGGGGGTCTTGGTGGACAAGAAGCTCAATGTGAGTGAACAGTGTTGCTGCTGCCGCAAAGCAAGCCAAGGATGCTGGGTTGCACCACCAGCAGAGATAGAGAAGTTGTTATCCCACGCTAGTCAGCGCTTGTCAGGCCACGCTTGGAATACTGTGTTCAATTTTGGTCCCCGCTATACAAAAAAGACGCAGACAAGCTGGAGAGGTTCCAGAGAAGGGCCAACGTAGTGATAAAAGGACTGGGAAGGCTGCCATATGAGGAAAAGCTGAGAGAATTGGCTTTGTTCAGCCTTGAGAAAAGAAGGCTTAGGGGGGACTTTACCACGTGTATTTAAAGGGTGGCTACAAATATGATGGAGACTCCCTTTTTACAAGGAGTCACATGGAAAAGGCGAGGGGTAATGGGTACAAGCTACTCCTGGGGAGATTCCAATTAGACACAAGAGGAAAATTTATCACAGTGAGAACAATCAGCCATTGGAATAATCTCTCCAAGGAAGTGGTAGATTCCCCAACATTGGACACTTTTAAGATTAAGGTTGACAGGGTCTGGGCCATCTTGTCTAAACCGAGCTTTTGCCAACAAAGATTGGACCAGATGATCTTTGAGGTCCCTTCCAACTTGAGATTCTATGATTCTATGAATAAAATCACAGCATTTGTGGCCCTGTGCTAGCCACAAGATTTTTGAGTTTCCCAATGTTTCATGATGAAGGGGCTTTTTGAAGGCCCCAGCCATAGCCCCTGAACTGGGTTACAGGTGGGGTGTGAGGCATGACAGGGGCTACCTGCTGTCCATAGCCATGGGAAATGCTGTCCGATTTGTGTGTGCAAAGGAAAAACTGGCACCGTGTACGATGCCAAACAGTCATTTTTTAAATTACAGCTTTTTTAAAAAAACTTTGACAAGTGAATTTTAACATTAGGCCTCTCTTACAGATCTGTCAGTGTAAGAGGGAGGTGTGCTCTTTGCAGGTGTCTGTAGCGGGAAAGCGGCTTCCAAGTGTTTTTGTTCGGTTGTTCAGAAGACATTTCTAAGAAAATCCATTCCTTCTCAGATTTTGTAGGGAGTAGCGCAGGCTCGGGCTTTGCTGTGCCTGCCATTGTGGCTTTTCCAGAGCTGCTGCTGTTGCTGGGGGTGCCTGCATTGCTTCCTCAGTGGATTGTCTGCTCCAGGGACTGTGGAAACTGCTTTTCCTGCCAGCCTATCCTCAAATCAAGCCAGGATCTGACTTCAGCGCTGCTCCTGCTGGCAGGGTGGCACTGCGCTGGGAAGGGTGTCCTACAGCCCTGGAAATAAAAGGCAGGTTCTAGAAATAGGAATTTAGGCTCGGTAGCTGGTCAAGAAACCCTCAAATTCATGGAGCGCAGTCAGTGGAGAATATAGATGAATGCCATGTTGAAGAAATACCTCTTTGCTCACTGCCCTGTCTTGTGTTGCTGGACTGGTGTCCTATATAACTACCCAGAGCAGCAATCCCTCTCTCCACATGATCACAGAGTTATCGGGTGGAGGGTCTGTAAATTAAAGTGCTCAATAGCTTGGCCAGGTAGAGGGAGAGTAGAAAAAGATTAAAACTGATGCCTACGTGCTGTACCTATACATCAGTGTTCTGCAGCTGAGGATCTAGCACAATTCTCAGGTTGGATATCTGAATAGTAAATGCAGGCAAATCTTCCTCTTTTGCCTGAGACTGTGTCTGCCTCACAGACACAGTCTGTGTCTCACAGTGTTCCCACACTTCCCCAGCACAAAGGCTATACTAGGATGCCACTAAGGAGACCTACCTGATTAAACAGCAGAAGATCAAAAAACAGTTGTATTTCCAGTGTTCCTTGACTGGGTTACCACCATGCTACTCTGAGTTTGAGGACATTTTTGCTTATACTTTGGTTTGGAAAAAGAGGATGGCTGTGGTGGTGATTGTGCACTAGTGTTATAAAATGTGGAGATGAGATCACTTACCGGTCCTCATGGGGATCCTGCTTATCGATGAGGTTCCCAGTGCCGCCCTTCCCTCATTTCTGTCTTTGCCATAGACTCAATACCTGATGGCATATTATATGTGACCACAACGCGATACAGTTCTGCACAGTATATGTTGAGTATACCCAGTTACACAACTTGGGTTTTTTGCATAGATTTTGCTCACTACACCAAATGTTGTCTCAAGTTGGGAGTGTGTACTACTGCTAATTTGAACTGGTTGGTTGTTTACTTCTTTTTTTGCCAGATGACTTTATAAAAATAAGAAAGTTCCCAGAAAATATATAATAATAATTTTACAGTTGTCAAACTTTTTAATTATCTAAAAAAAAAAAAGTAAATCTTTTTTCCCTAGACAGACCAAGTAAGAAAAGTGGGAATATATTTTCATTTCTTTGTTGAGTAGAGCCATGCTGATCGTGCCTTGTCCAGAGGCAAGGGGAACATGATCCTGCTCCAACATGAGATTTACATAATTCTTGTTCTCGCCAAGTGCAGGCAGGTGCTTTCTCAGTGCTTGTTTGCACTTCCACCTCGCTTTGGGTAGGAGTTCTGGCTGCTGGCCAGCTGTCTGTAGTTCCAGGCTGTTTGGGTGCCTTTGCAGGTCTGGGGGCTGGCTACACTGCTGCTGATAAATTCCGAGTAATAATAAAACACAATCAGAATCACTGGGGTTAAAGGTAGGTAAGACTCCAATACAAAGAAGCAACTCTAAGTGGGCTATTCCCTGCCTTTGTCCAATGGTTACCTAGCGTGGTCTTACTCAACTGCTATCCTTAGCAGCATATCCCACTTTTTTTCTGTTTTTCCAACAACAGGAGCAATTCCTGGAGCAGGGAGCAGAGTCCAGCACTCACCACTCTCCTGTCACCACTTCAGCTGCCAGCAGCACAGTGAGGCTTTCTGGAATAGTTGTTCCTACTCTGCGGCATAGATCACCTGTGATGCCAGAGCCATAGCCCAGAGATACCACTGTCAGCCTCTCATTATGAAAGCAGGTATTTGTGGATAATCTTTGTAAAGAAAAAGTTGCCACAGTATATTATTCTGATTGTTTTCTTAGGAAGAGTTACTAATTTACAGTGGCTGAACAACGCAGTCCTTACTCAGGCAAAGTGCTTGTTAAATTTAATGGGTTACTTTACGTAGGTATTTGCAGAGAATGCAAAAAATTCTCAACAAGGCTGAGCTTACTAGCACTACCCCAGTCTAAATTAAGGGGATTTAGCCTTCTAGCACTATCTATGGGGCCAACCCATGCAGCCGTTGTGCCTCTCTGTCACAGCAGTCCCGGTGACTACCCCATTTAGTTACTGCCCTGTAGCAGCTTGTAGCAGGAAATTATCATGAGTTAGCAGCACATGAAGCAGCATTTGCCTCCAACAAATATAACCAGTTTTACAAAGTTTTGTGAGTCTGGCAGTTTCTGGCTTTATTCCAAATGTTTACGGCTATTTGATTTAGATAGTTCTGATGTGTATTGCCCACTTCATTTTTCTGTTGTTTCATGTTAGTACTTTCCTCTTTGGCAGCATGCCGTGGAAACCTTCTCCCAAAGAGAGGTAGGGATGTAAGGGGCAGAAGAGACCCTAAACATAGTAATAAAAAGGAGATGAGGGGACATGTTTCTGGTGCATTTTACAATAAATGCTGTAATATGTTATCAAAGAAACCATTTGCTTTCAACTAAACAACTTTCTCAACAGTAAAACCAGAACTTCTAAGCATGGAAAGCTGAGATAGGGGCAGTAACATAATTTGCTGTCAATACTTTATCATAGCTGTATCTGTGAGCCTAAAACCGCATAGATGCTGTTATAAGAATGCAAAATGTATTCTACTGCATCAAAATAGAAGTGATTTTGTGTAGCTTTTGCTTACCTGCTCTTGTGGACAGGAATATTTTTGGGAAGGTACTGCATCCCTCTAACTGCAGGAATCCCCCAAACAGCACTGACCGTGTTTTGCACTCACCTGGCAAGGAACCTGTGCAGAGGCAGTGACAGCAACCAGCTGTGAGGCTGTGAGCATGACTCTGTGATGAGCCACGTAAGGCTCAGACAGTTGCGAGGTCATCAACTCAGAGCTTCACACTGTAGTGATGTCCTGGCATGTAACTGCACACAAATGCTGCATGTACAGCTGTACAAAAGATTTCTGCATATGCCATGGCTAGAAGCTGAACCACTGACAGAACAAGGAGAGAAAAATAAAGCACCAAATTTAGTTAAATTTGCAATACTTACCTGTCAGCTGGAGTCCATCAAAGCCCTTACACGGAGTTTCTTTTCCCATATCCTAGCTAGCGTGTGACAGTGGGGCTGCACTGTCCTGTCGTGTGGCTGGATGGGCACCCGAGTGAGGAGGGAAATCCAGGTTTTGTTTTTTGGGATGGGTGCCCATGTGAACATGGAGTTTGGAAAAAGCCCTGGAGAAAAGGAGCCATGGAGGGCAGCTTGCAGGCAGATGAATGATCTTAGCAGATTGGACTTAGTCTGTGGCCTAAAGGTCTGACAAGACATCAGTGTCTTTAGGGAAATAAGCTAAACAAATTGTCTGGCACAAACAAAACTTTTACTTATTGTATCCCCCAAGAAACATATTTACTGCATTTATATTATACGCTGACGTAACACACACTGACAAGTGCAGTTAATTTCAAAGATGTTCTCTCATTGCCCAAGCAGAACCGGGGTGGAGGGAGGCTGCCTTCATAGCGGGGGCACAATATGAAAAAACAGCTTGGCAGGCCACTCCAAGGATCTTCAGCTCATGTCACATCCATGTAGGCAATCCAACGCGCTGCCTTTAGTCCCAAGACATCCTGCTGCGCCTCCACAGCCAGTGCTGCAGTTTGTCACAAGCTGCTTGTGTCTTCAGAAAGGCAGATCCCTGTTCTTCCCTTTCCTGTGTCTTTAGGCATACACAGCATGTCACCTAATATATTACTTTTATAAAAGTATGACCGTTACATAGGAATACTGTGGTACGCACAATACAAGTGATGTTATTTTACAAGTTAAGAAGTGCTATTGCACTGTAGCGTATCTCACCACACGTCAGCAGGCACACAGTGGCGGTGACAACTGGTATCTGTGTCACCTTTGTGCTGGAGTGGCTCAGGACGCTGATGGGCTGTGTGCCCAGCATCCATCTCCTCAGGCAGTGATGGGGCTCTCCAGAGCTACTTAGTGCGGGATCTCCTCAAATGATCATAAAAAAGCTGTGACTGGTAATAGCACTGACTCCTAAATAAATATTATACGGGATAAAATGCAGAGATGGGCACTTATGGTACCTCTCTTGAGTTATGTTTTAAACATAGAAATATTTTGTAGGAAAACTAGTCTGTGGCTACCTAGAGCACGTGCATCTATGTTTATGTTGCCTGCCTAGCAACACGATAGAAGGAAGTTTGTTGGGGCACAAGGCAGCAACAGCAGCAGCAAGATGCACTCATGGGCAGCAGCAAGCAGACTGCATCCCATTGTTAGCTTCATGGGCTGTAGAAAATCAAGCACAGCTACATAAAACAGAGGGAGAAAGAAAATGCACCCAGGCAGGGGAATGTCCCCTGAAAATGCTCTGGGAATGATGTCTGGTTTGCATCTTACATAAAGATTTGGAGAGCTGTTGCCAGCGATTCCCAGCTGACTGCCCATTTAGATGTTATTTTTAAGAGGCAAAAATAGCTATTTGTTATGATTGTACAGGACAGACCCCTTCTGTGCCACCAGGACTCAGTCAATGTTGATGGCCGAACAAAGAGAAAAGTAAATCTATGGCCAGTCTGCTTTCAGTTACCTGCTGTGTCACGCTGGAGTGTCTTTCATCAGGCCATCATGTTTTGTGAGCTTGTTAGCAAGTCATGGAAAGATCTGAAATTGGAATGGATCCCTCTGTGATTCTCACCAGGCAATGCCTATTTCAGTAAACTAGAATTTTGTACTGAAATGTATGTTGTCACAACTGCTGAACTTTCAGTGGCTTTTGCCCTTATATGCAGATACTTCATCACCAGTAATTAATTTGACTTCTAATGACCATTAGGAATTTTTGAGTTCAGCTTTTCTCTGCCTTTAATAGGAGGTGTCTTTTCCTATTACTCCTTTGAAGCTCTGAAGCTATAAGGACATGCCATCTGACATGGCACCTTCTGTAGTCTGATAAAAGTGATACTGTATCTTCTTGGAGCATAATGAGGATAACTGCTCTATTACCTAAGTGGATTGCTACTAGCTGAAAAAGGCAGTAATTGATTTTTTGTAGCCAGTCAGAATGTAGCTGGCTGTCTCTATGCCTTTCAAACCTGTCGGTGACACTAATAGTCATCAGTCATACTGATAGTATTTATATAATTTACAACATATATAAAATCAGTGGAGCATACTGTCATATGATAAATGCTTTCTATTAACAAGATAAACTGCTTACATGAGAGTATTAGCAGAATGCCACGCACCGTGCTGGTATATGAGGTCTCCCATCTGTTGACAGTAGGTGGCTGCTGTACTGTTTACAATGCTCCGCAGGCTGTGCTCATCTCCTAACAAGCACTGCTGAGTGGCAAACCTGTTATCAGGTGTTATCAATTGAATTAATAACATGCGTGCTTTTTGTCTGGTCTAGTGTGCTGTGTACCGTTAATGACAACTTGCACTTCCTCTTAAGCTGCTAAAGCTGATTTAAATCAAATCTAACTGAGCTTTTGTGTCACTACAGATAGTCTATTTTCTGTCAGCTCTTCATCATCCATTTTCATCATTACCAGCATCAGGAGGTTCACTTGGGCCACGGATTATAGAAATTCTACTTACTTTGTAATCTTGGACTGCAAAAGTGTAACTATCATCATAAAATTCAGCAGCAAGGAGGGCCTGGGCAAATACACTTTTTCACCAGCAAGGCTAGAGGAGGAAAGGACACTTTTGAACTCACTTGAAATCATCATTTTTGGTGCAAACGTAGTTTCTTCTCAACCTCAGTGGGACAAGCAGCAGGTCAGTTTCGAAGTCACCAGTCTTCTTGGCAGCTTGTGGTGGGATAGCCTATCAGGCCACCAGTGCAAGAGACCTTCCTTCCTCCCTCTTTCTTTCTTTGAGGCAGTTTCTCAATAGAGGGGTATGGGAAAGTGCACCTGCGTGATATACACATAGTTATCTGAAGAATTATCAGAGTTATTTGAAGAAATGGTTCAAGGTCCTGGAGGGATGTTGGTGATGTGGTGCTTTGCTGTAGCCAGCATTTCTTGCTCTGAAAAACTCCCATGAAGTGTATTTGGAAGGAACTTAACTCATTGTCCCAGCACTCACAAGCTCCAGTTGTTCGGTGAGAAAGAAAAAACTCTCTGTTGCCTAAAGATGAAAATTAGACCTAAATATGTAAATGCTATCAGAAAAGAGAAGTTCTCTTCTGATTCCAGTCTGCATTATGCTGGTGCATGGAACATTTTCCACGTAAACAAATAAATGGCAGGATGGCGTTTCCATTCCATTTTATGTTTATTATGAAAGCGATTTTAACAAAAATTTTATTACATGCTTCATTTTGAGCTTTGACATAGAAATCAAAGCTATTAATATACAGAGGCAAAAGGAAATGTATTTTCTTATAAGGTACATTTACAACAACATTTTCTACTACAAATCTGACAGTATTGTTAAAATATTGGTAAAGCTTAGACCACTGTATTTTATTTTCTAAGTATCAAATTTTGTACAGTTATTCACTATCTTTGCTCTAAACTATCATGGTACATTTCATATGGAAATAGCTGTTTGTACATAATTTACATTCGTAATAAAGCTTAGAATTCCCAGCAGCATCTACAAGGGTTTAGTTCAAAATGTCACATGTGCCCAGTGATTTGCATGGAGCAAATTGGTACAGAAACCAGTATTACACATACAGGTATTTTCCCCTGAAATGTAGCCTACTAGAAATTCCTGCTTAGCAGATGATGGACACGATATAGTGAACTTTATGCAGGTGAAACTACCACTGACGTCAGTGGCAGTTTTGCCTAAAAAAGGCTCTATGATCCCACCCAATTCGAGGTTTTATCACTTCCACTGCTATCTAGGAACACAGAGATACCATTCCTTTCCTTGTCTTCATACTGTATTTGGGCATAATCTTTTGAATTCTATTTAATTTGTGAATTTTGAGTTGTTTCTTATCCTAACAACAGAAGAACTAGAAGAACTAACTTTAAAATGGATATCCGTTATATGTTATGAAGATGGTAAGCACTTCAGAATGAGATTGATAGTCAATTCTATGAAAATTAGCAGGTTAAATTGCCCCCGAGAACTCTTCCTATGACACCAGTGAGACTGCAGAAATAACAGGAGCAGTAATCTGGAAGGATGAATCTGACTACTGACCGCATCCACCCCAGTCTCCTAAAGTACATTTTTAATCATCACATCGAGTATCTGCTGCTGTCAATGCAAATTAACCTTTCTAAGGTATAAAACATAGAAAACAATATTTACAAAATAATTTTAATTAAAAAAAGTAACAAAAACAAACTCTAAAAAAGATATTTTCACAATCATTAAAATAAAGTTTAATTAAGCAAAGCCACTTCTTTTCCTAGATATTGAGAAATTCAGCTAAAATGGAATTGCAATTGTTTGTATATCTTTAAACTTGTTATCTCTGCTTTCTGAATACAGATGGTTTAAATTATTACATCTAAAGGTACTTCTGTACATTTTACTCTTGTATATTACATATTAATTTTATAGATTAAAAGCTTAGTGATGAAACAGAATAAATAAATGAAATAAAAACCTGGAATTGTATATATTCAGATACTTAGATAACAGGTTTTTGACATTAAGAATTTATTTCCCAGTTTGTTTCTGTTCAGATGAAAAACTTTATGATAAAACATGAGACTTCTGTCTGAATCCAAGTTGCACACTGAGGAGTAAGTTTATATTACCTTACAGAAATTTCCAGTCTTCCATAAATTCTTATGCGAGACAAAAGTCTTTTTTTTTCCCTCCAAGTGCTTACAACAGTCTCTCATCCTAGAAAACAATTTCATTAAAGTCTCAAAGTATTGAGAGCCTATAGAACTTCTCCATTTACTATCATTCCTATCAATCAGTGGTTTTAAACTATGAAAGAAAATGCAACTACTTGAACTCATGACACAGGTACAAGTAACTGCATGTGTTGCTCATTCCCAGCTTTAGAAAACGGAAAATCCAGACCTCTGAGATGGCTGAGAAATTTGCCACTGGATTAAGTTGTTGAAGATTTCACTCCAGCTTCTTTTTTAAGAGCACTCAAAGGTAATTGGAGTCCAGACACAGGAACTGTGACAGAGCAGTTAGGTTTTGCTGGCAAAGACCTGTCAGCAGTTCCTGTATAAGAATCATACCACTACTTTTGCTCCTGATGTTCATAACTTGTTATCTGTGAGATTAAAACTGGGTTGTTCATAGATAAGACTGACCTGATAAATTTTAATCTGTTGGGCACACTTACAAAGGGGCATGGGGTGGGGTTTGACTTTCCTCTTTGAATGTTTAATGCAGGTAAGCATGTTTCTTGTTCATGTGGCATCATCATGTGTTCTGCTTACAGACAGAGGACCACAGGTGAGTCGTGCTCTTTCAAAATGAGCTGACAACTCAGAATGCAGACTCTCTGAAAACTCTGCCTGTATTTATTTAAGCTAGTCTAAAACTAAACTTAAACTAAACTAAATCTAGCTTACTAGGTAACCTAATTTTAAGTAAACTTACTTACTTTTTAAGCAAGCTTACCCAAGTATGAAGCTGATGTGTAGGAAAGATCAGTCTAAAGGGTCAGTAGTTGTAAGACTGATTTAACTTTATTCTATGGGGAGGCACAATGAGGAAATAAATTTCTTTTGAAAAGGTGGTCTTTAGCTCAAAATCTAATGCATGACGGAGGAAGAAAGGCAGGGCAATAAAACGGGCTGAAAGAAGAATTCAGTGGCTTTAAGTCCAGTTGCAGTGAGCTAAATCTTCAGGCAGAATAAACCTTGCTATTGCAGGCAAGATGCAGGTGGCAATCTATCGAACACAGAATCCTGATGCTTCTTGTACTCAAATTTGACACACACACAGGCACCTTGCCCACAGCAATCACTAACGAGCACTTTCAAAGTACGACTTAGAGCTTGATTAGCAACTTCTGATTGTTGCAGCAGGTATGCAGGTGGTGATTTGGTGGCACAGGAGAATGTTTAGGGATGATTCACCACCACCTCACTAAAAATAAGTGCAGTATTTAAAGCAGGAGGAGAGGCTTGAAACGGTTAAGTGCTACAGGTGCAGCTTTTCAGCATACAGGCATTTGCAAATTGAAAATAAAAAGCTCAGTTTGTGACATGGACTTGGGCAATCACAAATGGACACTTCTTCAACCTTACTGTAATAACACAAACATGTTGTTGCACCTATCCTGTATGCAACGTGTAATTCTATAAGAACAAATACAGGGCTGTAGTTATGGAACATGTTTATATGTAATATTTCATGTTTAGGATAAAAGCCAAAATTTTATATTCTGTGATGTCTTGATTCATTTCATGAAGCTGGTTTTCTTAAGGGTGGCCATATTTCTCCTTGTATGGCTTTTGATTCCCACACAGGTCTAGGTCTTCTCCATAGATGAAGACATTCCTTGGTGTACTGTTATTGTATAGCAACATGGTCTCTGACTTCTGACAATGAAGACATTCTACACCTACATCAGCAAAGAACTGAGCTCACCTTCTATTTGATGACCGTTGGTTTCTGTAACTATAAATCTGGTATGAAAGTCAAAGCATTTTTAACTTTTAGAGCTGATGTAAAAATTCTGTGCTGTTGTACAAATCAGCTGAAATTGGTTCAGACAGTGCTGTATACCACTTGTCATTACTTATTTCATTAGAAATTTGTACATCCAAGGGCATTTCTATGGAGAACTGTGAACACTCAAACCTGACTCATTTTCTGTCACATATATATATGTCACATATGAAACCCCTATATATTCAGAAGCACTTCACTGTCTGCTTTGGAAGGCCAAATCATTCTCTTTCTTTCAATGCTTTCAGCAACACAAAGTCTCTGAGCGCCCTGCCTCAGGTAGTCTGTCCAGATGAACTAGACAAACCCCTGTTTTTGCCTAACGTGGTTGTAAGTTAGGGCAAGTTGTGGCAGAGCTAAATGCAGCTAGTCCCTCCTGTATTCACGTCTCACAGCTGTACCAAGGTCCCACTGACAGTGGCTACAACTGGGACACGTCTCTCTCGTGGTTGCTCTCTAGCGCTGGATTCCCCATGTAGCTAAGAACCTGCAAAATGTTACAGTGCTGCCAGTGATTTCTGGACTCGTAAGACAATTACTTTCAGCCCTGTTCCAGAGAGGAACAGGGCTTGTCCTGCTTGGCACCAGTGTCGTACAGTGGTATTATGTCCAAACGTGTGGACTGTTAGACAAAAATTTTAGCAAGGATTTTCCTAAACTCACTGCACAGCATCAGGTTCCAAAGTTTACTTACTGAAATTTGAAATACTAAAGATCACTGTAAATCATTCAGCAAACAAGGAAGTTATTTTTCTCCGTATCTTTCATATCTTATCCTTCATATCTTCAGTAGGATGGCTGCAATCCTGACCCATTCTAATCATTCTAGATAGCCTATCAGACTTTGAAATACTGTTTGGCTGAAGTAGTTTTTTAGCTATACACTTATACATGACTGAGTACCTAAAAAGATTTCCGTTTTTTTAAGGTTTAATTTTTTTCTACAAATAACTCTTTTAAGGAAAAAATATGTGTAACTTTTTTTTTTGTTCCTGGCATGCACTGAATCTAGGACTGATATTATGTTCTCCTTCGAATGTCCACCTTTAGCAACCCATAATGAATATTTAATAAAAGTAGTTTTAACTTCTTCACAAAAAATTAGGTTTAACAGCCTTCAAAAAGGACTTTTATGGTGGTGTTGCATTTTGAAATGAGAGTTAATATAGAAATATATATATTAAAGAGAAAGCTTGTCAAAGACCGAAGATCCATGAGTGAAAAAAATGAGCTGTTAGACCCTACATTCAAACCGTTCAGTCATATAAAGAAAAAGAATTATACCCTTCAGCAGAAAAGGAAAGAAGGCAAGCAAAATTACAAGATGGCTAAGTAGAAAAACTCAACAGAACACTTAAGTTGTCTCTTAGAAACAGAATATTCAACCACTTGTAGCCAACAGAAAAACAACTTTGTAAATTTAAACAGTACTTGGTCAAAGACATAAAAAAGCGTAAGTAGTTAACCATAACCACCCTTAATGTACGTGTTTGAAAGCATCCAAAGGTTTGTTAAACTACAGGGTACATATGAAAAAAAAAAAAAAAAAGAGTGAAGCAAAACTGTATGTTAGTCTTTTTCTGAAAGGATGTTGGCGTAATAGTTAATTTCTCCATATAATAGACTTGTAGGATCGAAAGTGAGAATGATATAAAAGTTGAAGGGACTTAAAAGTAAAGAGGCTGAAATAATAATAAAAATAGCTACTTTCTCCTTAGCTCCTGTGCCAGGCAACAGCAGGAAACACAGGACTTATCATCATCCTAACCCACCAGTACCTGTCGCTCTGTAAAGAAGGCCTGACCATGAGGCTAAGGCTGTCTTGCAGACTGTACAGTCCCTGCGGTTGATGGGCACTGCAGTTGCACACTCATGATAAAAAGGAGCACGTGGTCTCTGAAGACTGCAGGGCCTGTCTTCCAGCTCATCTAACTGGGCTGCTAAACTGTTCTGTTCACCTCCTCACCCCCCTTAGAGTCTGGGCCTGAGACACAGGTATGTTCCCAGCGGCTTAGAGATGGCAGATCCAATAAAAATTCTTCCTCGCTGAGCTCCTGTGTTGTGTGTTGTCCTCGTAACTCTGTTGGTCTGTGTGTGAGGGGTGCCCAAAGAAGAGGCAATAGCTCACCCTTTACTGGAGAGCAGTTGCATCTTAACTGATGTTATTTTTCCTGGAATACTGTATGTTGAAAGAGAGTGTCCCAGGGTAAACCATTATCCTGTATTATAAAACTCCAAAAGGCTTCAGTTTGGTGTTAACGGAAGTGACAAGCACTTGGAGAAGTCATTTAATCATCTAAGCAAAGTTACAAATAGATATGAGTAAATAGGGTGTGTGGGAGTAAAGATTTAAGCATGAATAATATTTACAGTAACTAAAGATAACATTACTAATGTACCCACAAATAGAAGTATATATTTATATATTTATATATCGTACTTAATTAGATGCTCTATTAACGGAAAGAAAAACAGACTATTACTGTTGTTGTTCATTTCTCACCTATCTTATTGTAAATGCCTTCAAAGGGACCAACTGGTGTATGGCAATCCAGAGCTAAATCTGTTTCAGTAACTGACAGTGGCAAACCTCTGAAGAAGTTTAGAAGAGGACAGATAAAAACATTAGGGCATTAGGGCACGGGACTCAATCTTGTGAAATTCATAAACCAAAATTATAGATCTGTTTCTTTTTTTTTCTTTCTTCTTTTTTTCCCTTTTGATTTCTACTTGGACAGAGGTTCCACTTAGCCACAAATGAGAAATAGCAAAATTTAGATTGTTTTGTTTTCTTCTAAAGATTCAAATATAAACTTCAAGTGCAATTCAAAATCCAAGTATTATTTATACTACATACTTCTTTCTACAACAGAACTTGCAGGTAGCTTAATCAGATTTGAATAAATTCCTTCTTTGCTTTGACCAAAGCTATTGTTGATGAAAAATAAAAAGCTAGAAAGAATATTTCCTACATAATGTAATTTCAAATGGAAAGTGAAGATACACTAGTGCAGACACAAATTTGGATGTTCAACTAGATACACTCAAGGATGCACAATTTTTTTTTTGTAGTAAAAATCCCACTCAGAACATTGGCTTTTAACGATTATAAAACATTATAGGTATTCTTCAATATACAATTGAAAACATAGACTGCAAAAAAGAGCCTTCAAATTAGAAAATGTTTCTACTATGGAGAAAAGACAATATTTGACAGGAATGCAAAGTAACCAAAAATTGAATACCAGTAGACTATTTGTATGGTCGTAGAAATCTGGAAACTTTTGATCGTAGTAGTTTTATAAATGATCTGGGAAACATCTCTTTTGACTCTTGTGCTGTGTACTTGAAATAGTTTTGTGGGTGTGCCAGAACATCAAAGAGAGCTTTAATCAGTTTCTTGTCCTATGGAAGACAACACATACATTAGGTAAAAATAGGGTTTGGATTTAGTGTCTGCACAGCTTTCGAAATTAATGAACAACAACTAGGGTTTTTTTGCAAAACTTGCTTCTGGGTAAAGCACTGTAAGAAAACTACTGTACTTCCAAACTGTACATTCACAGGCTGAATTTTGCCTTCTGAACAGCCCTTTTTCAGTTTTAATTGGTTAGTTGTTATAGGTGGCAGCTCAGCAGCCTTCCTCCACAATTGTCTCCAATGCGTTGCTTGTTTCTTTGAAAAACCATTTCATGGACAGCTTACAATGCGACATTATGGTTGAGTCTTGTTGAGGCAGGACAGTGATTTAGGTAAACACATTTTTTTAATGCACAGGAAATTCTAACTTAATGACTCATTTAAACACATGCCAGACTGAGGCTGCAGAAGGCTCTTTAAACAATAAGTTCTTCATTCTTCATTGACTGATTTTTCTAATGTACAATCATGTTAGCATACATTGAATTTAGTTCCTGATTCAGCAAAGGATATACGCACATGCTCAGCCCAGCTGAGCTACTGATTTTGTGCTGCGCCAAATACCAGCATAAACCTCAGAAGACAGAGAATTTAATTTGGGGTCATACTTGAGGTTTAAATGTTATGACCCTATCAGGGTAATGAGAACTTTCTGGGGAAAATATTTAGAAAAAGGAATTCTTGGTTAGCCTCAGATAAAGCAGAATTTTCTTACCTTTAGAATTTCTTGATGATTTTCTGATGCATATAATCGACCATCTCGAACAATGTCTTCTATTAGTTGTTGGTAGTCCTCTGAAAAATAAAGATCAGTTGAGTGACTGTTTGTGACATCCTTTGGGAGGTTAATAGCCAGACATTAGCGAGATTGTTCAGTGTCTCTCAAGCTGCTGTAGTCTAATCTAATCACATTAAAATTCTGTACTGCTTTAGAACGGTAATTTTGAATTAACCATATGAATACTAACTTAGCCCCAGAAAACTAATCCCTCCAGATAGCAATGGTTTATTGTCTGCATTTTAGAGATGAAGAAACAGGACCAGGGATATGAAACAACTGTCAAAGGTTATACGTGAAGGCAGCAGCACAGTCAGGAACAGATCCTTGTTTTCTGCCCTGAGAACAGCTCTCATTTTGATTCCTGAATGACCAGCTTAATACAGATTTTTTCATCATTCACAAAATTGCACTAGTGTTTGGAAAAGAGCTGGACTAACAGCTGCCAAAGGTATCACAGAAAAGTCTTTGTTTCATCAAAACAGAAATCATCCCAAAGTACAAAACATACATTTTAATGCATAATTTATATTACAAGCCAGACTTTTAAAATGCAGATTTATGAAAGTGATTGCTGAAAGGATATTTCTTTTTGCATCATTGTTTTTCTCTGTTGGACTTGTGATTTTATTAATTTATAGTTTTCAAAATTGTGTGGGTTACCAGTAGGACTTGATGAAGGGGCTTTCTAAAAATGCACAGCAATTAATGGTATTGTCATTATGCATATGATAAATGCCAATTAAAAGGAGTCTCGTTGAATTCAGTGGGATAAGGATTCAGTTTAAAGAATTCTGTGTAACTTGCTGTCCATCTTCAAAGTATTAGAAAAATTAAAAAAAAAATAATTAGGTATTATTTCAAAATCTTTGCAACTGGTTTTAAAGTAATTCACTGGACTAAAACTGGGTTACATCAAGTTTTCCCTCATTCTTCTCTTGCTGTAACCAGTGGAAGAGAGAGTCTAAAGGACAGTTTTCTGTAATTCACATATAACATAAAGATGGAAAGCAATCCCATTCTCACCATCGTAAGTCACATAGGGGACCTGAAATCCTTTGCCACTGTTTCCTTCATTTGACTTGAACTGAATCCAGAGCTTCCTTGATCTTGAGGTAAATGCAATGGGTCTCTCGTAAGTCTGACATGTTTCATATGTAGTAATTGAAGTAGGAGAAGCTAGAAATAAAAAAATATTAAAAAAAAATATTAAACTAATAGTCTCCTTCTCTGGAGATTTTCAAAACCTGCCTGGATGCAGTCCTGAGTAATGTGCTCTGGGCAATCCTGCTTTAGCAGGGGAGTTGGACTGGATGATCTCTAGAGGTCCCTTCCAACTCTGAAAATCCTGTGATTCTGTGATAATTAAATTAAATTAAATTAAGAAATATTCTTTATAAAATAACTTTTTGCACCCTTCCTGATCTAGAGGTCAGAAATGATGAACTGACAGGACGCTTCTCAGCTGACGTATACCTGAGAGCAGATTTTTTTTGTGATAGAAGAATGTAGTCTTTATCTGTTTATAAGAAGTAAGTTTTTCCACAAAGGCAGTGAGAACCCCTCTGTCCCACAGCAAGAAGCTTAAGTAGACAGCGAGGTGCCAGAGATAATTTTTGACATTTATAAAATTACTATCAATATTACTTATTTTGTGTACTACTCTAGCATTGAATTCCAAGGTTCCCATATAGACTGGGCCCAGATAGGTAAGAAAAGTCAGCTGCACCCCAGGCAGGTGTGGTAACCAGCTCCTTACACGCCTGGTTTGGGGAGTTCATCTGAGAGCAATAAACCACTTTTCAGAATGTAATAGCCTGGTGTACTGATTCTGACTGAACCAGCATTGCACACTGAGGAGTTAGGGATCCACCGAACAGTTAACCTGGGTATGGTCAGGCCTGTGCCGTGCTGCGCATCCAGCATGGCCTTCAGGCCCCTGTTGTGCTGCACAAATCCCATGGGTGCAGGATAACCTCAGCCAGATCGTTCTAATGAGAGGAACTTGCAGGCAGCTTCCACTTGGTACCGGTGATTATGCTACGGCGTGGCCTTGCCTTTATCTAAAAGTGCAGCAAGACGTGCTCATGAGAACATTGTTTCTGTTTGACAGTAGAAATGATAAATAGAGTTGTTTCCTTGTAAGAAAATCCTACAATAGCTCGAATGACTGAACGGGCAAAATCTCTTCTACGTATAGGGTCTGCCCAGCACGCAGCGTGTGGATCAGAGGCCTGTTCAATGCTCCACTGCCTATCGTTCCCACTATCTAAAAGGATGTAAGATTATCTATACTATTCTCTCCTTATAATGATTGCTCTAATAAATAGCATTCAAAATGATACCTTACAGAGGCTAAGTGCCTTTCTTACTGGAACCGTAATGGAGCAGCATCTCCCAGTGCAAAACACCTGGTTGTAGGTTTGAAAAGAAAATGTCATTTATCTATATTGAAAGAGAACTAATAGCTGAGAACCAGAAAGACCCCATTTGCCCCTAACATAAGCAACAGATGGAGGGTGCAGGATGTCCTCAAATTGTTATGAATGTATCGTGAGGCTCCTCTAAGTTAAAATGAAATTTCAAACAAAAGAAAAAAATACCTTCTTACCTAGTTCAAAAAAACCACACTCCATAGCCACAGGATAATTTGGGAAAATAAGAAGTATAACCTAAAATCTGAACTTGGTAGGGCTGATTCAATTTTCGCTAATGTTAGCAAAAAAAGACCTTTTGAATTGGATGGGATTTGGATTCTTGAAGTACAAAAAAGTGGATCTAACTAACTCTGGAACTGCCATCAGTTTTTCCACAGCAGTGTTAGCAGCTGACCTTATCTGAACTATGATAAATATTCCTAAGATCAACTGTTATGGTGCCAAACATACAGTGATCACAAAGTGCGACTCTGAAAAACTCCCCTCATTTTCCAGTGTTGTTGTTTTGGTACTGTTATTGGTACTGAAGTGGAAGTCAAACTTTTCCCCAATGTGCCTCGCTTTACTCACCGTTGGAACCACAGTTTGGGATTAGAAGGACAACTGATTTTTTTTTGCTACAGTAAATGTTTTGCTTTTAAAATACTGATGTGGACAGATATAATTTCCTTCCATCTATAGTGACCAGGTTTATTCTTGTACTAATCTGACATATAGAGCTGTCAACACAAGCCCTCAAGGATAAAAAGTTTTGAAAATTGTTTTAGCAAATAAAATGCACTGTTTTAGCAAGTAAAATATGCTGTCTTAAGCAAACCTCCATATAAACAATTGCCTTTCGGGTTTGGTGCTCCTTGGAGATTTAGCAACAGATCACCAGAAGCTGGATACTGACATAGGAGTGTAGAAGGAGCGCATCTCATTGGTGTTTTAACGTCAGAAGTTGTTGAATTAACTTCATAATCAAAGACACCACACAACACCCACTGCACATAAAATTGGGAAAACTCTGGATTTCTTGAGGCAGTCAGGAGTAGCAACCTGTGCCACTGCACAAATTTAGCAATAACCGCAGCACGTATATATTTGCAAAGGATAAGTGACAGCACAATTTGTACCGATGATGGGAGATAGCTCTCCCAATGTAACTTAGCATAGCTTTGTTGACTTCTAGAGTGGCAGTGATTTATCCCACATGATAACTGGGCCAGACAGAAGACACCTGAATAATTAATATCACTCTGTTAATTGTTATTGGTACAGTGTTCTGTTTTAACTTGCTGTGTCAGTTCATTCAACAATCCCTTTAGAAACACCGGATAGATGAAGACAGTTGTCCCTTCAATATGAACTTTCCACTCAGTCAGTTTGCAATAAATATTTATATAACCCAGGTCTGGCAACTTACCACTTTTTCTCATTACTAACACATCACCACATTCATCTTCAATTGGGAGAAATATCTCAGGTACTACGATGAGTATTCTCCTCTTTGGGGGTGGATTTATATTCCAAATGCATTCAACATTAGCTGGGTAGTCTCCAGGATAGTTGGGCGACTCAATGTAGCCAGTATAATCCCCAAGTTCTCCTCCACAATGCTGGTCTGTGGAGAAACATAAATTAGCATTTGTGTTAGCCAATTAGCTAATTTGAAGTGTTTTTCTAGATCTGTCAAGAGCAAGTCTAAACTCCTCCTTGTGGCTTTAGAAATGCATCCATTCTCCAGCTGCCTCTTTGTTTAGCATGGAAAGCCTTTAAAGGAATACTTGATCTGCAGGGCTGCTCCAACTGATTTGCAAAACCTTAATCTCTGGTGTATAAACTGGTTCAACGCTTCATCCAGGCTGCTTTGACATTTGATTAAGAAACAAACACAGGTAAGTAAACGTGATCCCGTTGTGGAGGTACTCTCACAGTGCTTACCACTGAGACCATGCTGACATGCACGAGGTATTCTGGTTTGATTTTTAACCTGATTTAGCTGAATGAGTGTGATGATCCTAATAGCCAACCTTATCTTGATCACAGATCTGCCTTGCTTTAGCTTAGATTAAACTAGTTAATAAAGAATCTCCAATGATGGATCTGTTTGACTTTCTGAATTTTCAAAACTCCTGTGGAATTTGCCACAGAAGCCTGAGTCAGTAAGTTACGTAAGCTTGATCTCTCCAGGCCTACTCACCCACATAAAATTAGATATATATAAATATTTTCCTTAATTCAAGCCGTCAAATTCCTTACAAATATCTAATTTACTCAAATTACATTAGAAACAACGAAGGGCTTCAATGACACATGGCACATAGTCAGAATAAAACCTTAAGATAGACTTGCACATGAATAGTTAGTTTAGATTACATTACCTAATTATTATACAGACATTCTCTTAAATTAGCATAGTAGAGATGAAAAAATTGCTTGCCTAAAAGAATCAGTCATTCACAAAAGATCAAATGAAATTGCACTGGAATCCTTGGGGATATTTAAAATGGCAGTTGAAGACAGGAGGCCGAGTACTGCAAAAAAAGCCTATGAGAAGATTTCACTGCACAACCATATCTCCCAGTACTTTATAATTATTATAAAATGGCAGTTACTCTGATAGAAGATACGTAGAAGAAGATATGTAGAAGAATAGTGGGTACTTTGTTCCACAGAGACACGGAGGAATATGCATCACTGCAAGACAACTTACAGCATTTGGGAAACCAAAAGCTCCATAGTTTGACACAAAGCTGTCACTCTGCCAGATTACGTTAAAGCCAAAGCAATCACACACATCAAGTTGGACTTTTCCTGGTTTTTTTTCCTCATTGTTTTCCCAATTTTTACTATTCCCTCTGGCAGTAGATATATGCTAACTAGGAAATACAGAACTGAAGTCCAGCCTGACAGATGGAAGCTTCAAGTTGCAGTTCAGATCCAAAGATATGCTTCATCTCACAACTAATATAAACGCAACTTACTTTTGCAGTGTGTAACATTAGTGGAGCCATCAAAATCTGTACTTGTGTTCCCAGGGCAGGTGATGCAATAGTTTTGACCAAACTCAGGCTGGTATGTTCCCACAGGGCATCGGATACACCTGTGTGTTGTGGAGTTGTAGTAGTGTCCAGGAGAACAATGAACTGTAAGGTACGAGGCGTATTATTTTCAGACAGCAGCAATCTTCAGTGCAGAGAGAACTTACCTCTACCCTGGTATCCTGGTTTGAGGACATACCTCGTGATCCCCATTCTACAATATACTTATTAGGCCATAAAAGGCAAAAAAAGACACCAGCTCCCAGTATTTCCCATTGCAAAGGACCTTCTAACTAGAATTATGTTCCAAAGACTAGCGCTAAATCCTTACAAACTAGTAACACGTACTACGTGTCTCTCACTGTATTTAATACAGCGGTTTCCAATGCGTTTGTAATAAATGGAAGCTGATACATATCTGCCTCAACAACAAAAATGCCTTTCACAATAGCCAGAGAGATGTTTCCATTAGTGTCTGTTTGCCAGGGCCAGCATGTCATTCCAGTAACTAAACCAAAATGCATTTGGGCAGATTCCTTCTTCCGCATTTGCTCTGGAAGTTGATTTTATGGAACACACATCGTGTTTCACGCTTACAGTTTCTGCCTAGCCCATTAATAATCAATCCTTAACTTCGTATAATTTCTGTAGCGTTTACTTTTTCTAATTTGGTAAAGAAAAATATACAGGACGTGAAGGCTAAAGCATTGTCTCATGCAAGTTTGTCTTATTCATTGCCATGCAGTGGGGCTGATTCACTTACCAGTTGCAGCGCTGACTCTCTACCTGCCTGTGGTAAATTCCAAAGCAAACCATAAAGCCTGTTCAATCTCCCTGACCAGGAAATCATTTCTAGTTTAGAGATTTTCTGACCATTTAATTTAATCACACACCCTGTTTCTACCCACAGTGACTGTGTTTGTTTTGGAGCTTTTGAAAGCCCTTTGGCATTGAAGCTTACAAACTAAAGGGCAAGCAGCAGGGATATGAATTGTGGAAAGATTTGAAATTCACCTTTGGTTTCGCAGTCTTGAAAGGAAACAGCACCTTCATACTTGGTGACAAGCCCACCACCACATGGAAAGCAGAGGGTCCTCCCTGGTTCAGGCTGGTACGTACCAAGAGGACAGACTCTACACGGTTTAAAACCATCTGAAGAATAGTGTCCAGGAGAACACTGCCCTAGAAATTGAAAATTATCATTTGTACCAGTGAGCCGACTTTTCTGGACAAATTATAAAATCCACTAGTAGTTAACAATGCTTCCTTTAACTTAAACACATCAAGACAGCTGCAGATCAAATTCTAATCTTACCTGCTGATTTTGTATTGTTCCTGTAGCTCCTTCCTAAAAACAACAGCAGTAAATGCAACTAGTTTCTTAATAAGCAACTTGCTACCTATGTTTGGTTTTTTGTTGTTGGTTTTTTTTTAGCAAGAGCTCTATCAAGATGTTGTTTGAATACTTTGTACTTTCACCAATTCTTTAATCTGAGAATTTCAAAGCACTTTGTAGGAAAAAAATGAAGCTTTTTATCATATCTATGAAGCAAGCAATTGTTTATATTTTTTTTACATTTCCATTTCATAGATAGGGAAACAGTAGATCATGGGATTTAGCAGACTGGGTGGGACCAGTCCAGCACCCTGCCTATGAGAATAGCTGACACCAGCAGCTTTCCAGGTAGCTGTGAAAACTAGTGCTTGTCAGAAGTTCTGCAGAAAACGGCGATTTGTGTAAACCAAAGCACTTTGCGAATAAGTCTACTGACAGATACAAGGTAGTTTCAAAACTTGCTCTCCAAGCAGTTTCTGATAGGCGTTTGTTTGGCTTGGTTCTTGCTAGCTTGAGTATTTTACTCCTTGACAACCTCCCTGAGAGGTTGTCAAGTTTGTCATGATTATTGCATTAATGCCTATCTTCACACCACCCCGGCCCAGGAGAGCAGCACAGTGAGATGTCATGTGTTCCCTGAGGTTGCCTAATCCCAATACTTCATAATTTAGCTTCCCTGAGAACTGAACACTAGGCAGAAACAACTGGCTTGCGAACCTGAAACTTTTGAGAGCTCCAGGTGGGGTCGGGGTCTTTTAAGAACCTGATACTTGCTGGGAAATGTTGGGGGCTTCCATTACCTTGGGTCTCTGTCACTTAGGATGAACTAGAGCTCCTTTTTGACAAAAGCCAAACTCCTATGGACACCTGTGGGATCAGGATCTCTGGGATTTAGTTGTGCTCCCATCCCAGCTAGCTTGAATATGACTGTACAAGCTGGCTGCTGTGACACAGACCTCTGGTCACTGGACTTTAATAGGAAGGCAGTTAATGAAGAGTGGATTTGGATCTGGATTTTAGTGTGAAAATTAAGTACTTGTGAAGCATGTCTTACAGACATCCTTTTAAAGAAGCAGTATTGTTAGGTTTTAATACTGTTGTCCTGGTTTGCACTTTTTAGAAGACTGTAGTGTCTGAATTTGTGAAAATATTTACTTCATAGCCAGCTATGGTGTGTGGGTTTCAAGGTCTCAGTGTTTTCAAGATAGCCAGGTGCAGGGATGAGGAGGAGCGAGACCCGGGCACTTGACCCAAGCTGGCCAACAGGATTATTTCATACCACGAACATCACGTTCACTATAAATTAGAAAGTTTGCTGCAAAGTTTGCTCTCTCCCTTGATGGCTGCCATCCTGAGAACTTCTTGACCTGGTGCCTGACCCCTGAGGCCTTCCCTTCCTCCTGAAGCCGTAGCGCTCGCAGTGTCTGACATTTGCTGTCCGCTGTTGGGAGTGCACGACTTCCTACTGGTATAATTGCCTGAGTATAATCCTTGCATGTTCTGTATTGGTATCGGGATCAATACTGGTTTTCTAGTGCTATTAATGTTAATTATTTAGTCTTATTCTATTAAATCTGTTTATATTTCAACCCCTGGGTTTCCTTGGTTTTTTCCCAATTCCCCTTCCATGGTGGGGAGGGGTCATCAGGTGATAGAATGATTGTCTAAACAACAATAACTTGTTATGGGTTTCTCAAACCATAACAACTGCTAAATACCAAATGCTTTCAGCACTAATGTGTCTCAGTCCTTACCTGTAAATAAGAATGAGCTAACTTGCTCCTTTCTTGCCTTCTGTTTTGAAGTTGCCAACCAAATTGATCTGAGGAGATTTCCCTGAGAAATGCCCCAAATGACTGGGTTTCTTAATTATGTTCTGGCGTTGTGCCTACATGGATCGCATGTTACTTAAATATCACAGCATCTTACTCGCAGCTACAACATAGAGCTCTACATGATAGGCACTTAAAATCTCTTACGTACTTGTATGTGCCTCACCTGTAGGGGTGAGGATTTCGGCCATAGTTTTTTTGTTACTACAGAGGCATTGCTGCTCCAGAAGATATGATGCAAAAATACTATTGATTACAGGTGGTGAGTACATTTCTAACAAAATCTGTGTTCATCAAAATACACTGCTTCATCACACATGCTGACACATTTTATGGAGACATACTGATTTTGATAAAATCTTTGACAGGGAGGTTTATGAAATCCAAAGCATATTCCCTCTTGCCACTTTCAGAGAAAGAGAAAAGGGGAGAGTTGAGCAGAAAAACAGACTGTTGTGATCTGACAACAAACATTTTGAGACAGATCCACTGTGCAAAAATAATGAGAAGGGGCTGCTTCTTGTTGTTGTGCAGAACAATAATTCAAATGCAAGCCTTGAAACAAAAGTATTTTTCCTCCAGTTGTTGTGCTGCTGTCAGTACACTGTATTCAACCTTATTAAACTCAGATTTTAATTTGATTATCTATTCTTGTTGGATTTTGGCTAAATACAAGTCAACAAAACAAAGATGCGCAAACATTTCAAGAATTTTTCTGTAATAGTTCCTTCATACATAAGTCAGGAAAATCTACCATATGTTTGGACCGGAGACACCAGAGTTATTTTTTTATTCACTGAATGGGGAAAAGCAGCAGTTTCTCATTGTGTATTCACTCTAGATATCCTTGAAGAAAGCATTAATGTAAATTACATGGATGAGTTAGAACTTGTTCAGCAGAAGGACAGACTTCTTTCGAAGTCAAAAAATGTATCTGCTATAAACTAGATTTTGCTCATCTGTAATGAAATAAGGTAAAGAAAATAATTAACTGTTGTGTCTTAAAACCTTATCTTGATCAATGTACAGTAGCAGCATTAACAAACTGAACTTCACAGCTCCCTTCTGAAACCAGGTATTCTCCTTATTATCATCTAATTTATATATCACGAAGTTGAGTCAGAGACGCTACAGTGAATTCAAGCAGCGTTGAAACTTGTAGTCATTAGCTCTGAGTCCAGGTTACAGATTCCTGCAGCATAACTATCTCAAAATTATGATGACTGCCGATTAGACCAGGTAAACCGCATCTCATGCAAAACATTAAATCAGCAGGTTCATTAGACTCACCAATACCAGTCCAAAGTAATCCATCCCTTTGGCTCACAATATACCTGACGAGTCCTTACAAGTCGAGGTATGTCCAGATTCCATACCTGACTTGAAGCAAAGCGCTTTGCTTGGCTTGCTCATTTCCATACCATAACTCACATTGCTGCAGCAGGTCCCATCTTCTTGTTGGCAATGTCAGTGGATGGAACAAGCCAAAACATTTTGTGTATTGCTTGTAAATGCACAGACATTTCTTCTGTTACCTTTACAAGACAGAAGTGTGGAAGGCTCTCCCCTCTTTTAACTTCATGCCTCACAGGCTGTGTGGCAACACCTAATCCTTTTATAATCAAATTAAACTTGCCTCCACATTCTGACACATTCCGGGCGCCCGCTACTCCCTGTCCATCGTTACTTGGGCAAGGCTCACAGGTAAGTTGACCTTCTGTGTCTTGGTATGTTCCTGGTGAGCAAGGAACGCACTGATTATGTTCTCCGCTATAAAAGGTGCCCGTGCTGCAGGTAACTGAGAAAAGAAAAGGGGAATCTACATAAGGACTTTCATTTTGATCACATCATTTGCCTTTATATCAAACATTTAGAGAAGATGGATCTCTTTGGCCCCAGTGTTAGAGTGGCATATGTTTTACATACATTAGTCCAGAATCCTCACCTGATGTAAACAGGCCCATCTCCACTGTGGTCTAGGTCAATTTACATCAGGGCAAGGTCCTCCTTCTATTGTTTAAGCCATTAAATGGCGTTGTACTGCACTGAAGCATTTATCAGACATATGTTGTTAATAAAGCTGATGCAGTCTTAAAACAGTATATTGCAGCTTAATTAAGACAGTGGTGCATAACATATGGGAAGTGATGCGAATTTTTAGTTTACACTAGGTGCATTTACGTGTCGGTTGTATGGAAGATGGCTACAAAAAGTTTGTTGCTTGAGATCAGTTCTAGAGATTTCTCTGAGGGCAATGTATCCTGTGTAATATTTTATGTTTCTTGGCACTCAATACCCCAACTGGAAAGCATTTTAAATATAGATATGAATCCACATTTTCTTGCTGCAACAAAGCACATAACTGCATTAAATATTTTTCTCTGCTGGGTATAGGTAGTCAAAATGTACGGGTTTCTAGACACTAATAGCAACAGTCTTTCAATACAGTTGCTAAATCACTGTTCCCATATGATAGAAACAGCCTCTGAACCAAGTAATTAGAGGCACCTATCGGATCTGCACTTAGCTATTTTATTTTGCTTGCAAATCACTTGGTGTCTAAAAGAAGGTGGAAAAATGGATATGCTGATTTTGAAAAGATTACTCTTAAGTGATTAGAAAGCTTGCAGTACTGAGAACTGCCATGAATAGGTTTGTGCTAGCACCTTGCCCCCAGTAAAGCACTAGAGCCTGATAAACTTGGAAAAGGCTTAAAGGAATTAGGTATTTTACATAAAGTTAAAATAGATTGCTATAGTTTGGGTTTTTTTTATTAGACCTCAGGTGTTAAATATAAATATATCCATGGGTCATGGGTCATGGATTGCTTGGTGGTGAGGAGAGTGAGAGAGTCAATATAAAACTAAATATACAGCACCTAGGCAAACACCATTTTACTGTTTTACAGAATTGTAATTATGTTTTCATACGACGCTGGGAGCAACTGGGAACTCATTGCCAACATTGCCTTGTGGCAGGTCTTGATATATACCAGCTGACAGCATGGGAATGTATACATATATATGCTGCTTTTGTTTTCTTGCAATCGTTTAATGAACTTCCTTCAACCGTCAGTGGTCCATGCACATATGCTCAGTAATACTGATCCAAATTGTCTGTTATCTCAGAGATTTCCTGCCTGGCTCACTAGGGACAACTTAATTTTGAATTGCTTGTTTTGGGGGATATGGCTGACTGGAGTTTTTGGGACTTACCGCATTTTCCATCCTGCAGCACTTGCCCTGTACTGCAAGCTTCATGCCCTTCAGTAGCTTTAGCTGGCTTCTGAGCCACTTCATATTCTGTCCCAGAAAACTGAATGTAAAATTGCTGTTTATTAATAGATTTCCTCAATGTTTTGATTGCAGTTTGCAGCTTCTGCTCCATCCTTTTCCGAACACAGTCCATGTTACAGGTGTCTAGATGGGAAATGATAAGAAAACTAGAAGCAATTGAGATTCATGTTTAAAAAGAGGTGCTTAACAAAAACCTTAGCCTGCACTGCACTATAACACCTCTGCTTCACTGTCTTCTCCTAACTGTAATTCACTGTCTTCTCCTTCTTCTAATTGCAGAAGCAGCTCACTGTATTCAAAATCAGGCCTTTTAAAGGGACAAGATAGTACACTGAGGTCCATCAAACTGAATTTCGTGGTCTGTAAGTGCATGCTGAGTACTGATATCTTATCTCAAGCATTAAGAAATCTGGTTATGCTGACTGCACAGGGAGAGGGCCACAGAAAGCATCAATCCCACTGTGTAGTACTTCCAGATATGTGTTCAGTCTGCCAGCGCTAACGTTTCTGAATTTTCTCTGCCCCTGCTTTACTCAGTTGATTAGGAATTCTTCCTACTTCCCTGACAAAAATACCCGAATGACATAAAGAAAGGTGCTTTCTGGTACAATTACTATTTGAATCACTCGGCTAGTGAGGTAACCCTCAGGGTTAAGAAACCTGCCTTTGAGGACTGACGTGTTTATAGAATTCAGCCCATGTTTTCTTTGGCTGGATTTTATAGCATAATATTCCATTTCATTAATAACTTGAAGCAATTATTTTTCTTGCTGAAGTTTGTTATGAAAACATGAATTTTCCAAATATGTGATAAAAAGGTTTGAATCTCAGACTGAAGTTTCAGCAACTTACATTTTAGAAGATTTTTTTATCATCGTTGTTGCAGAACTTCTACCTAACCCGTATGTTCTCTGTGCATCAATTAGCACTTCTGCTGTTTAAAGAAATTAAACTAAATTACTTAATTACATAAATTAGCTTGAGGCTTTGAAGGAATTTTGCTGAAGGTTCAATCTTTGTTCCTTTGCCTGAATTCCATACCTGATTTCTTTCAATTAAATCTCTGAAACTCAGAGTTCGGAAAGGCTGTTGAACGAGGCTTGTGCTAAAAGTTTTGCATGGCAGCTTGATGAAATAGCATCAAAGAGATTCTCACAACACACCGAGGAACTGAATTCTGATTTCTCTCCACAGACAGATCTTTCACAAACCTGAGACTTCTTCTGACTTCATCTCCACTTCAAACTCTGCGGTGATGTGGGACACTTCTTTTGATGGTGACTTGCGGCCTCGGCGTTTTTTCTTGGAGGAATCGCACTTGAGATTCACAAAGGTCACCTGGCAGTTGTCTGTACAAGGCAATTGACCTCCTTTGCATAAGAGAAGCAACATAGAAAAGAAATCAAGTAGCAAAGTGGCAAGTGACGGGCTAGTAAGCGATATCTCAGCTGTGTTATCATGAATGCAGTGCCAGGCTTCATAACATTTCACATGCATTGCCAAACACCTCTGTGCAATTTGGGGTTTGCTCATTTGGCTAGTGAATGCAGGAGGCAAAAATACAGTGTGGCGACACTCAGCTGCACACTGGTACCTCTAATGCCTATAATTGCCTGTCTCTCTTCTGCGCCGGATTAGAAAGCTCTTTACAGAAATGAGTTAAGATCAGCAATACTATATACAGTCATTTGATGGTTAATCAAAGCAAGAGAGTAAATTTTCAGAGTCATGACAGCGGCAGGCCCGGGCCTCTAGAAACTACCAGCTGGTATTCCAACTCTTTCAGCAATGACAATCAGCAGATATCAAACTTTTTAAAAGCCTTTGATTTGGAGGTTATGAAAATATATTTGAAGGCTTTATCTGAGGGGAAATCATAGAATCATTTAGGTTGGAAAAGACCCTTAAGATCATTGAGTCCAACTGTTAACACTACCAATTCCACCACTAAACCATGTCCCTAAACACCATGTCTAAACGTCTTTCAAATACCTCCAGGGATGGCAACTCAACCACTTCCCTGGGCAGCCTGTTCCAATGTTTGATAACCCTTTCAGTGAAGAAATTGTTCCTAATATCCAATCTAAACCTCCCCTGGAGCAACTTGAAGCTATTTCCTCTCGTCCTATCACAAGCCAGAGGAATCAAATGTCCTCATCAATTATGTATAAGCTCTGAGGAGAAAGGCCACAATCTGTCCGGACACAGTCACATAAGCATCTTCTTCCTATATAAAGACATCTATGTGAAAAACATCCTTTTTGTGATAGGCGATGGACCTTCCAGGTCAGGGAGAAATTTCTAGCACGCAGGCCATAAGAAGGATTTCATTCCAAGTGTGTGATTGTATGATATAATCGTACTGTTAGACTCAGAAGTTCAGATGACATAACAAACATAAAGCAAAGCAAGCAAAGGACAAAGAAATGGATCCAAGAAACACATCCCCATGGTGACTGTATGGACCCAAACCCTCAAATTCTCTGACTTTAAAAATGAGTCTGATAATCACATCTTATTAAAAGATGACAATACATAAGGACAAGGAAACCATCTTGAAAACTGAGACTTGTTTTAAGCCCATACTTGGAAAATTAGAGAGAGAAATGTCCAGATTGTAGGGTAAAGATAAAATATGACTCTAAATCTTTAAACCATTAGCATTTTTTTAGGATAGCTATTTTTACTCTTCTCTGTTCAGGGCTCATATATGACTCCTCACTCACTAGCAAAAGTGGTGGTAAGACAGATTCACAACAAGGAATATATCACTAGTAGACATTTGCTGTAAGCTGCTAAATTGCGCTAAGCAACTATATGAGCTGTTGCAATTATGCCAATACTGTGTAGTAAAACCCAGAAAATTTCGAGCTAATATTACATTAAATGAACTCCAAATATTTTAAGCTGCGGGAATGCATAACAATAACAACCCCAACACTCTTTAATTGTCCCTGTCATGATATCTAGGGGATGCAGGACAAGAAATAAATGTCATGAAAATCTCTTAAATACATATCACTTTTAACATCTCATTTTTTTTCAACTTAAAAAGTGATATTCAAAACTAATAAAAATAAACCCCATACCCAGTCATACTGAGTTTTAAAAACGTTTGATTACTTTGATTCATACTGACACAAACTTTTTTTTTTATTTCAGATTTTTGGTAATTAAGTCTAAATCTTCTAAATATTATTTCTAACATCATAACTACTCACTCCAACATAACAAAAGTTCTAAGCCTGTGTAACATCAGATTTTGATTATAACTTTCCCGCTTAGGGGTTGTCTTTGCTGCTACAATGGGATATTAATCCAGCACAAAGCAAATAAATAATAGATTTTGTTTTCTTTTATAAACTTCACTTGGGAAAACTAAACCAAACCACTGTTTCATGTAACTTTGCATTGGTCATAGCTTTTTGTCTCAGGATATTTCTGCCATTAACAATGCCAGAAAAAGGATCAGCTTAATTTCAAATTCATGCACTTTTGAACAAAGATTTTTCAAAGCAACTGGTGACATTTCAGCACTGTCTGATCCAGCACTGTTCAGCCTGAACTTAAATTCAGATCCAAATATAAAAAACATTATTTTTTTTCCGGCTGCAGTGTGAAAACAAAATACGCAAACAAGCAAGCAAACAAACAAAAAAATAGAATGCTGTTTACATGTTAGAAGAAACCACATACCTAAAACAGCTTGCTTCCCAGAATCTTTTGTTTTTTCTTTGCTGCGAGGCCGTAAATGGCACTTTGCATCTTTAATTTTAAAACGAGCTTTCTGCTTGATTGGAGGTGCTAATGAATCTGTTGATGTAAAGTAAAAAAGCTATCATTTGGCATGCAGATAAAATGACGTCTGGAACTTATTTTTAGAAACAGACTCAAAAGCCTTCTTGCGACACAGAAAAGAGACAGCCCAAGAGTTATACACCTTCCGCAAGAGGATCCATTTCTGTAAGTTCATTTTTTTTGTGTAAGCATTTACCCTTGAGTTCATAAATTTCAATGAATTTGCTAGTATTGCATGTGCTCTTCACATATGCTTCCCCTACAGCAGACCTGTTATCTTGGTGGAATTTGGGTGAATTTGTCTCACTATGAAAGCAGTAAGACTGACTCTCTGTCTGTGACTTCCCATATTACTTGGCTGTAGTTCTGCTGTTGCTAATGCCAACCGGGAGTAAGATTAATTTAGTGGAGCTACCCTGTTGGCAGTTCAAAACAATCCAAAGGAAACATCTTTATTTGACTGTGGTCTATGGCTTGCAAGCTTTATTCTTCAGCTTTAAATCCAAGCCAGTTATGTCTTGTGACTTTAAAGGCTGTTATACAGCCATGCACTGCTTAGAAAACATAGCTGCTGACTGACTTCCTCACAAAATCCATGGTGGAAAAGGTTTGGCCTGGCCTGTCACCTGCCAGCTGCTGTGGGCTGCCCATGGGACCCAGGGCAGGCGGAGGGTGGTCACAGGTAAGTGCTGCAACGTGGGTCCCTCTTTTCTTGGGAGGGCCTTGCCGAACCAGGACTATAGGGGTAGCCTGCCCCTGTGCCATGGCAGCCACATCTGCTGCCATGTTACCTCACTCCACAGCACTGTACCTCCTAACGCATTTCAAATGTAAAAAAAAATACGTGGTTAGAGAACTGGGAAATTGGTGAGAAGTACAGCAGGTAATGATACATAAAATGGGCTGACACTTCCCACTGCTGGATGCTGTTTCAGCTGCTTCTAATTTTGCCAGTCTTCCACCATTTTGAGCTGAACTTTTTTTTTATGCTGAGTATCAGCTTTAAGACATATTTTGAAATGTCTCTGCAAAAATAATCCAGCCATTTCTGAGAACAAGATGTATGAAACACAGTATGTGCTCATAAAAGTCTCATAACCTTTTTATTGGGAACCCCCAGTAGGAGGATTCCGTGCTCCTAAGGAATGACTTCGCAGGTGAGGGCTGGGACCCACCATAGTCTTCTGCTCTTGTGCCACTGATGGGCAACTCTGGCTCACTTCCAAGTCTGGGAAGAAATTTGCCTTACTGGACTATGGAAAGTACAGTATTCTAAATATTTGTCCTTATTGAATATATTTCAAACCTTCACCCCTCCTACACTGACCTACCAACACAATGCCACACCGGAAGGCAACTAAGCACACTCCAGCCCTCAAGGAGAGGCTGGAGAAAAGCAAGCGTATGCATGATGAAACACAGGCTACCTTAATCCTGGCCTTGTGTAACTTTAGAGCTATATGTCTTACAACTCCCAAATGGTCTGGGGGACCTCCATCCCCTACCTCCTAGACACCAAGGCCCGAGCGAGCAGGAGAGCACCTACCTGCGCAGCTGGGCAGGGTCACGTTGCGTTTCTGCTGAGCCTTGCCTTGCTGGACGGGAACGCCACAGCTCAGCGTGTAGCTGTTCTCCGAATCTACAGGGCAGAACGCAGAGTCAGCATATGTGGCAACAGCCTCAAAAAGCATCTGCTCCCCTTGTCACCCCCAGCATTAATGTTTGGTACTTGAACAAACTTATTAATACTGCTAAATAAGGAGACATTTTAAGTGCTGAACTTGAATTTTCAATGGCTGAAATAGTTTGCCAAGGTTTACTGTTTCACAGTGTTGACTACAAATTTTGTTCCTTCCAGCAGTGAAATGTTATGTTTTATAAACAATTTGGCATGAGGTTAGCTGTAAATAATCCCATGGTGCACAAGTAGCAAATATTTTCTGTTTGTCCATGGCAGAGCCCTTGTGCTTTGATCATCTCTATAATTTAAAAAATAAACCACATACTTTCATAATAATTTTAGCTTCAGACTCTGACAGAATTTATTGGCAGGAACAAAAATAACATACTTAGAACCATAATGGGGTTTACATATTGCACAGATAAAACTATGTATTGGTGCATACAAATTAGATAAATGCATGGTTCCAGTAATCTCTGCTAAACTGAAAATAAAGTGTGAACAGCTCTACCGCATATAATGCCAGGACTAACACGAAAAGTAGACACCCCTGTGGAAAACAATCCAGTGTCAGAACCAAAACATATATGAAAAAGCAATGCCCCCAACCCACCTGGCCTGCAAAACTGCCTAGGTGAAAATTACCTGTGGCAAATGATACCAAAAAGGGGGGGGGGAGAAGGGGGAGATAAAGTGCTTCAGTTACTGTAACACTGAGCTGAACTATGACCAGCAAAATTTATTAAAACCCAGCAACTAATACTGAGAAATCCTTTTTGCCACACAACCTCCTGAGACAGATTTAGTTGTATCCATTTTGTATGAGACTGTAAGTCAGGTTTAAAGCTGTTGCTTGGTCATCCTTTGCTCCACAGTGCCCCTGGCTGAGTTGATGGAAGTTTTATGGCTACACTGTCTGGCGTGGGAGCTCGATCATGTGCTGTGGCATCCACAGCATTAAATTTGCCAGCGTGTCCCACCTGTCCTCTCCTGCCCCTGCCTCAGCCTGTGCTTGCCAAGCTGAGCTCCTCTCAGGGGGACCCTCCGCTTTGGGATTTGTTTCTGCTCCTGCTCAATCACACAGTTACAGGGTATTTCAGGCCATGATGCAGAGTTCATCATTTTAAGCAGAGGCCTGGATGGGCACAGGGGACTCTAGTCAAGTTGAAAAACACGGTACTAAAAAATAGCAGAAATTCACTGAAATCAACTGTTCGTTTTTCTCTCACTTCTGACATAGCAATTCAATACATTAAAATTTTTCTTTTGCCCCATCCTGGTTAAGATAGATGTGTCTCTCAGGTTTTTGTTAGAATTTCCCCACTGCCACAAACGACACCTCAAATTAAACAACAAAGGGCCAAACCTCTAATGTAACTTAGTGACAGCTCTTCTTGTATTTGATGATGTGCATGTCTGGCCCAATTTAATTTAGAATAATGTTTTTGCTCATTTACAGTTGTCCATAACAAAAACTGAATGCAAGAATCATGAATACATTAGCAGAGAAAAATCATCACATCACATTCTAGACTCTGGAGGACAAATATACTTTGTACAAACCTGGAACAAAAAGAGTGTTGGATGGGCATGACAGGAAGCAACTCTCCATGCCTCCTGTCTTACTACATACTAGCTGAGCCTTGGGAGCTGGTTTGACATTCGGGAGACATTTCACCATCTCTGAGGAGAAAAAAAAAAAAAAAGAGAAATAAAAAAAAAAAAATCAGACACTGCCCAACCCAGACTCTTGTGCATCCACTTGCATACAGTGGTGAGGAAAGGTGGAAGTGGCAACAAGGCAAAAACACAGGCCCGGGCATTTCTGAAATAAGCACACATTAGGGAGACAGTATCTGGGATCTGGATCTTGAGCTTGGACTTAAAAATGAAACTCCTTCACATTTTTAAACCTAAACTGTTGATCAGCCTTGCCCTCCTATCCTCCACTTTGGGACCAAATCTGCACTCTGAAAGGCAGGTGTCTCTCTAATCATGAGCACAATTCTGTGTGCACGTCTTTATCTCATAAGCAACAAGTAATACCAATGACCTGAGATGTCCTCTCCCCACTTTTGGAGGCACAGCTCTCTGGTTTACCAGGCTAACCACCACACTGTGCACAGGAGTCACCCTCACAAAGATCTGTTTATTTAGATGACTGCTAAAATGGTATTTTCCACTTCTCACTCCAACTCTTGCTGACTTTTTAATTTCAGCTCCACGCTCAAGCTTCTGGAAGTTGAAAACCTTCCAGACAGGCAGAGGTGAGGCAGGACATGCCGGGACGGAGATGGATAGTCCCACCGGTCCTTTCAGCTGCCAATGAAATGCCCTGAGCTACGCTAGAAGGGACACTGTGACACACACAGAGACATCAGCCATTTCTCATCAGTGCCCGTGACACGAAGCACATTGTGGCTTGTGGAATGGAAATATCCAGATTCTCCACTTGGCTTCATGGCAGGATGAAGACAGAGTATCCTGCAGGTCTCACAAGCTGCTCTTCATATTTGGGTAAGGGATGGTTTGTGTTTTCGCTGAAACTACATAAAGCTGTTAAGAATTTTTGGACCAGTCTCTGTGCTTCACCCGGAGATGATGGTATGCCACTGATAATTATAATCCTGCATTTATTTTGACATCTTTTGGGACCAAAGTGTTACTTAACTACATCTTCCTCCACACAAATGATGAGGTTCATTCTCAGCTGCAGCCAGCAGGTGCCATCACTACCTGCACTGAGGCAGCCTCAGGATACCCTCCTTTCCCCCAGAGATTTAACTTCTGCACTGCCTGCTGGCCAAGTGCAGCGGGGCACCTCTTCAAGCAGATATTTCATGCTGCATCAGTTGGTTAAATCTCAGCCAGGTGTCTGGAGAGCAGTTCTTGCTTCAGCCCTGTAAAAACCGTGTTCAGGTATATATGCTGTTTCTCTGACTGTTCCTTGCTCTTTCTTCCAAACATGCTCACCTTACAAGATGGACTTGTCCAACTCTTGTTTTGCTCACGGCTGACTGTGCTACTGCAAATGTCATGTTTCTCAGCTCACCACTGAACCACACCAAGGTTGCGGGGCGATCAGAGCTGCAGCATCTGAGTCCAGTAGGAAACAGCCAGACTGGTTTGGGAAGACCCCAGCAAAACTGGGGTGAAACAGGGCAATTCAAATGTCGTAGCTTGGCTTGAGTGCAGAGCAAGGGTTCCATGAGCTACCAGCCGGTTTGTGTTCCTGGCCTCACTGCTGGTTAAATATAAATATATGCAAGTCCCTTAAACACACCTGATGTTCACATCTCAAATATGGGAATAATCATCCTCCACTTACCTCCTTCCTAAGGCCTTTTATGTTGCTTTGGTGATGTTTTTAAAGAAATTATTTCTTTGGACTGAGGAGACAACACAAGCGCAAAGTGTCATTGTTGAGCAAAAGAGAATTTTGTTACTGCAAATGTCTCCAAATCATGTGGCATTCAGGATCATTAGATAGCATTCTCCTCCTTTTTATTATGCTTTTATAACAACGTAGAATGCGGTTTCCTCTAAACAATGTTGGTAATAAAGGCAGGTGATCAGCAAGGAGATGACACTCATTTTAAGCCTCATTAAATTGATCAAATAAAAGTGAATATCATTATAGAAAGGTGTTCTGCTTTCCGTCTTCCAACTGGGTATTACAAATAATGAAGAGAAATTTACAACTAGGAAAATATTTTCAATACAGCCTCTTACCATTGGAACACCATTCTCAGTAGGTTGAGAGGGAATACAGCACAAAACTTCTGTGGTCTAACTATAAACCAGACCTCAAAAAATTTTAACCCCTGCTGTTAATTTACAAACTCGTTTCCAGAGGACTAACTGGTACATTGCAAGGGAGACCTAGCGTACCACTAAAAAAAAGAATTAACCATTTCTTACTCCTAGAGTACTCAGTTCTCTAGGTAGCAGTGAAGCTAATAGACATAAAGGTCAGAAGGAAAAATGAGGTACTTAATTGTAGGTAGGAAGAAAGTCGGTGACAAAGTCTGAAACCCAACCTGAGGTACTCACCCCCCACCCCGCCCCACCTTGGTTATAAGGTGCTTTCTGTACTGCTCTATCCATGTAAGTGAAAAAATACCACAATTGCATGATCATGCAAGAGGTCAGTGCAGTACTCTTTACTTCAGACTATAGTGCTTTCCCTCAACACGTACAGAACTTCCCTGAAGTAAGGTCCCCTCCTTTGTTGTTCTCTCTTGCTCCCCACTAGGTATTAGGCATCAGCCCCAAACATATTAATGAGAAGTTAGTCATGGTTAAAAAAAAAACCCAAACACACAAACACAAACCCCTCAACCTAAATTTGACTATGAAAGACCTAAGGTATGCCATTCCCATTAAAAACATGAAAAAAGGATTAAAATCTCACAGAAAATAATTTGAGTGGCTGTAGCCACGGCCAAGATTTCCTGTGCTTCAAATGAGACCCCAGGAAAAAAACAGTAATCCGCATAAAGGATCTGCCACAAAGTAAGTGGCACTAGCAGCAAGTGCCATAATAGTGGTCCCAGGGTTTGTGCTTGTTGTAATTAATACTTCTGATACAGCTAGTGTCAGTACTTTATATTAAGTAGGATACTTTTGAAGATAACTTGAAAAATTGGGGTATGGTGTTGTGAATGTAGATATTAACCTGAATACCTAGATTAGCCTTAGAGGGAAACAGAGTTATAGCTGAGGTCATAGAGAAGGACAAAGGACAAATAAAGCACAAAACTATAGAATATATAAAATAATAGTAATACTACTTAGATTTGTGTGAATGGAATAGTAAAATAAAACCAAAATTCAACACAAACAAAATTCAACATATTTCCCATTCTCTAATCCACCTTCTGTTATGTCCTAGCCCATGGACCCCCATAGGGTCAGGTGTTATCTGAGTTTATAAAATGAATTTGGGGATCTGGATTGTGAAAACGCAGCATCCTTCAGACAAAAACAGGCTTTTCCACCCTCCTGGGAACAGAAGCATCACCACAGTCACCTCTGAGTCAGTCTCCCACACTTACCAACGCAGTCCTTTTTATTCCAGTGCAGTTTCTTTCCAGGTGGACAGATGCACTCATAGCTTCCCATTGTATTAAGACACCCATAGTCACAGCTACCATTGCTGATGCTGCATTCATCAATATCTGAAATGTAATTAAAGTTGAGAAGAGTATTAACCATAGATACACATGCATACTGTGCATTAAGATACTATGTGCATAAGGGTATCTGTTTCTACTATATCTTTTATATTTAAGTCTATATAAACACGTATACATGCAGACAATACTCACATCAAACATTTTTAGTGCATATTTCATGTATTTGTCCTTAGACACATGTATAGCTCCTACTCTCTCAAGAATTTATGTACACATTACAATTTACTTGCCAGGACTGGTTAGACTTAAATCCTTGGAAGTACTCAAAAGTTACAAAATGTGCTCGAAAGCCTCTGTAGCATCTGGACAATAATGTATACTGCATTATATGGAAAAATGTCAAAGGCATAAACATCTGTGAGATTAGATCACTTTTGCATAAAAGGGAGATAAATTCTCCATAGCAATCTACAGAGTTTGCTTTTAGAAATCATTCAGATGAAGGAGGAAACTATATATTTGATAGGAAGTTGAAATATAGTTTATTTAGTCTTCTCCTCAAATAAAAATGAAAGGTAAAAGCTTGCAAGAAGGCAAAGAAATTACCAGATATGTTAGCACTGATATTCCACATAAAATCTTTTAACTTTAGATAAATTAGGTAAGTATTTGGTCAATATGAGGTATCACTTTTTTAGTCTATGCAATCAGCATTTATACATTTGTGCTGACACAGCCAATCTCTCATCTCCTCTCCTCCCACCAACAGAAAGTATGTTTATCCATCACGCTCCACAGGAGTTGTGCTGCCACGTACTCACCTCTGGATCACTCTTGGGCACATTTGGGACACTAAATGGCACAGGACAAAATTGATTGTCATATGGCACTAGTGAACCATCAGTTCCACATCGCTGCTCCAGACTCTTTAATTTACTAGTATAGCCATAACCTAAAAGCCCTTGTTATGAACCACAGCCCCGTTATTTTAGGCACTGCACCAACCTCAACAACAAATGGTTTCTGCCCTTTGAACGCAGCTACCCGTCTGCTCGCTAAACGGTAGCATTACTGTAATAGGCTTTTACAAGGCATGCAGGTTGTGCCATTTGACATATGTTCAAATGAGCTAGAATGACACCAAATCAACATAAGATATACTGAATTGCTAATACTCTGGCTTAATGATAGGCCTCAAAATGTAACCACAGAAAGAAACTGTCACTTAATGTGTTTCTAAGGAAGATCTGGCCATAAAGGCTCACAGGCTGAGCGTCTAACTGCCTTTCCAAACCATGCCTGAGAGCAGGCTTCAGCTCCGACCGCTGTGTGCTTGGCACTGTGTGAATCCATACGGTTTGCAGGAACAGTCTGGGTTCAAGCCAGCTCTCCCCAGGCCCCAGTTTTGGAGCCCAGTGACCCCGTCTGAAGGCAGCGGGTGAGGTACAGGTAGGAGGTGGGACTGATGAGGGATCAGGCTCAAGCACACACTTAGGCCTTGCACTGGTTAACAAATACGTATTTGTTATACATATACCATACATATTAGCCAAGTTTTCCTCTAGCATCCTGGAGCACTTGATGAAAACATGGGAGTATTTACCAGGGCAGATGCTAGAATCCAGAAAAGGCTTTCTTTTTCTGATGCAACATTTTAGCCTGTGTGGTTAGCAAAAATCTAGAAAGCACGGAGTACATGCATAGAAGAAACTGAGAAAGGCACCCTAATACAACAGGCATGTTTCTAGACAATGGTATGATTTTTGGGTCAGAGTCAGGACTTCTGGAGGTCCTGGGTCAGCAGTTACAAAAAGTGACAAGGGAGACAGCCCCAGAAGAAACCTTTTCTGGGAAATTTTGTACGAAGTTGTGAACCCCTACACATTTAATCCACAGTGCTCCTCCCAGTGATCTCTGGCCGAACCGTTCAAGCCCAAGCTCTTGCTGTCAAGTACTTCAGCCCAGAACCAAGCTCCTGAACAAGCAGCCAAATTCCCAAAGGCATTGAAGACTCCTGCAGATTCTACTGATTTTCCTAAGCCAATATACATTGCAAGTAGGGCTTTACATAAACAAGTGGTGTAAGCGCTAGCACTGTCCTTCTAAAAGATTCCCTTATGACACGACTTCTGTTACAAAAGATGCCATCAAAAGGATCCCAGAGAGAGCAACAAGGGTTGCCCCTCAGCATGGAAGATCCAGAAGGACATTGCCACATGGTTTATTAATTACTAGTAGAGGGGAAGCAAGAGAGAGAGAAAGCTTACTAAGAGGCAAGCCTGCACCAAATCTTTTTGAATGTTCTCATTATTTCTCCCTAGTTTTGACTTCTGCTCAGTGCCACATGGGATGTCATAGGGTAAGTTATTTGTTCCACTGTAAATATCACTCTCCAGGGGCTGACTAAAAGTAATGATAGGCCTGAGCGGCAAAGTTCAGCGCCTGGGCAAGTCTGAATTCAGAGCTGTCATTTTCAATCTGCCCATTAGAGAAAAAAGCAGGAGGTTTGGATCTGGTTATGTTTTTGCCCAAAGTTCAGCACTGAGTATTTCTAGTTAGAGTTTTAATCCTAATTCACCCTTATTTAAAAGACTGAAGCTGAACTGAGGCTGAAGATTATTTAAAGACTGAGCCCCAAACTTTGACACTTTCCCTAAATTAATACTGTACATTAAATCATTAAGGAATTAACACTGAAACTGAAGATCAGTCTCTCCACACCCCACACAGCATAGGTCCTCAAAACTTTCAGACTCTGATTTTGCTTTCAGAACTTCCCTCAAGTGGAGTCTTTTTCCAAACTCTTTCCTTAGGTGGACTCCTATTTCTCCTTCTGCTTGTCTCTACTATACAGTGAATTCATTTGTTACTTACCCTGCTCTATACAGGATATAGTAACATACACCTCCTACACCTTTCTCCCAAAGAGAAGCCAGGCAGAGAGATCAATAGCAGTGTATCACAATAACCCTACAAAATCAGGTGAACTTGGCACTTGGATAGAAGAGAGGGGCTAGCATCTGTTTCTGCTACATCAGTTTGCACGGCACAAATTGAATCCCATGGAACGGAAACAACATGAGCTGTATCTTTTTGGCTCAGTCTGTAGCATAATTTACTGATAAATACATAGAAGACAACTCTTTCATATAATATGTACCGCAATATCCACTCCACAAATGAAGAGCTGTTAGGGCCCAACACACTTCTCAGCAATTCCTCTAGTGTGCTTTCCCTGGGCTAAGTCTGACTCAGATCAGAACCTGGCCTGAATACATGGCTTTTCTGGATTTAAAGTCAGGGCTCTGTTTATAGTATGATGCAAGCTTTACTTAGATTGTATATTGAATAATTTGAATAATTAAATAATTAACTATTAACAATATTTTAACTAAACAAAACCATTTAGGTTTACATTTAAAAATAGCATGGATTGTTCCTTTTGTGTCAGTATTTTCTAACAAGTAATTTAGATTCAGGGCTTTCAGGTCTTATTATAATTTTCTCTTTTCACTTTTGTTTGTGTAATGCTGACCTGATTGGTGAAAAGCATAATTCGAACTTAATACACTTAACAAATCCCTCAAAAAACCCCTTTGCTCTCGTTTGACCATTATTCTGAACATGATCAAAACCTAGCCTACTTATTAAACATTCAGGCAGGAGACCACAGCGATACCTGGGGGTGTTAGCCAGGCCAGTGGCAGGCAGTCTTGTACTGTGATACCCCTGGCAAACACTGGATTCCAATTGAATGCTCTAAAATTCTCGTGTCTTGATCAAGTAGAAGTTGAACCACTAATTTGGTCTCTGTGGTAATACTGAAGTATGACGCACTTAAAAATATCCCTCTCCTCGATAAGCAAACGTTACAGCACCAATTCTTTCCAGTTATGCCAAAAAGGTTGAAGAGCTGAAGCAGCTCCACGGAAGATGAGAAGAAGGTATCCCACTGCCTTCCGTTATGAGTTTCACAGGCAATTTATGTCACAGTCTGGTGAGGATAAATACTAAAAGAGTCAAAATTTGTAAACTTTGCAAAACTGACATCCTTCTATTCTCTTTGTTGCCCATCATTTGAAGCATTCATTCTGTAAATACAATTGCGACTAACCTCACTCCTGTGGAAGTTCCAATTGGTACTCTGCGCTTGTAAACTCTGTAAGGAAGCTTACCCTGTACAGCATGATGAACCCCAGCCATGAGGCTGCTCTGCGGTGGCTGTGGAAGAATGGCTGCACCCATGCAGCAGTGGATGCAAGAGCCATAGCCGCAGGCTTCTCATCTATACTGAGGCTGACTATATGGCACCATCAAAAAATGCAAGGACATTGTTTCTTATTTACGTTCTTCTCCTGGGGATGCTTCAGCAAATTTGAGATGCTGAAATTTTAGTCCCACCTAGCTCATGCTATTTTAGCTTTATTTTAACTATTGGTTTATCATCTTCAGTTCTAAAATCTTCAGCTAAAAGAATGTGTGGCTCAGTAAACAGTTCACAAAGCAAATAAACAGATAAGCAAAATTCAGTTTCCAAACCTCCACAGTGTGTCAGTCCATACAAGGTGTAGCCTTTATGGCAGAGACATTCAAAGCTTCCAGGGTAGTTGATGCAGGTGTGATCACAGGTCCTTTCGAAGGAACACTCATCTATATCTGAATTAATAGAAAAAGCATTAAGAAATTAGGATTCAGTTACACTGAGCGGGTAGAATTTCACATTCAGTTGCAACATCTTGTTACTGATAAAGTATCACGTATCATCCTGGGTAAAATCTGTATAAAGTATCATCCTCATTCCTCTAGTGGTCTATAAATAAAGAACTTGCACGTACATGGAGAAAGGTAAGAAAAGATAATTTAAGGAAAAACATGAAGACTGTATTATATACGTTCACCGTTAGATGGCAACCTTTAACTTCTTATCATATTTACCCAGCAGGGCTGTGGGGAAATTAAGGTTTGGGGGGGG
>NW_009647222.1:9144401-9170080 GCF_000708025.1 Charadrius vociferus
ATTGTCCGAGAGGGGGGGTGGGGTGATTAGGTTGTGGGGGGGGGGGGGGGCGGTTAGTGGCACAATGGAAAAAACTTTTGGGTTGAATCAAGCCATTCCCTCTTTCATCGACCATTCGTCTGACATCTTGCCCACCAAGACAGGGAGTCGCTTGCAGAATTGTGCTCTGCCTATGAAAGACTGTACAGACAGTTACAAGGGGGTAAGCACAGCTACAAGGGGGTAAGCAAAACACTGCCTGAGAATAAGCCAACATCAGGAATGGACAGGCTGCACCTAAGACACAGCAAATCTTAGTCCAAAGTCCACATTCTACATAACTGAAGAAAATTTGGCCTCTTCCCCTTAAAAAAGTCAGTTATCTCTAATTATCACTGCTCACTAATGTGAAACCCTTATTTACATAGTCTCTTCCATCCAGCTGCCTACAAAGAAAGCAATTAACAGCACATTGCTTCAAAGATAGTACAAAGGTTTTGCTGAGCAGGGTGATATAAAGGTTTATTTGACAGCAGTCATGACAGAATGGACTTGCTGAAAACCGTTACATTAAAGGTTACATTTACAGGTACCTTAAATAGCAACATGTGCAAAATATCAACACTTTTGAGTGAATTTTATCCTCAAACAATTAGTTTTTTAAAAATCCTCTTCAGTGATTAATTTTTCTGTTAAAGGTCAGAGAAATTAATACAATGGCGTTATTTGAGAGTGGTAATTTTAACAAATCTCATTCTTCCAATATTCCTGAGGTATAAATGAATGGAATAGTATTGCTCTAATAGCTTGCACATTTTCTAGAGTTGCTTATTAAGAACATAACCTGAGCAACATTACTATATATAATTTGGACTTTCATATTATATGTGCTTAGAAAGATGTGGGTGCTTGAAAAAGCTTGAAAACCCACCAATACTTAAGGGTATGCTGCCCAATTCCTATATCCAAGTATTATTTATATAGTTTTGATGTTTAATGAAACATTACAGGTGTCACCCTGCTATTATAAATACAAATACTTCACTTCAAGAACTATAAAATTAAGATATTGTGCATGTGTACATCAACCCAAAATCTGTGTGAGAGTTTAGGAACAAATTTAGAATGTTGTAAACAGCTATATTTCCAATTTTAAGTGTTTCAAAACATTCATACAAAAGAGAATTCACAATGTGGAAAGCAAGTGTTCAGGCAAATGCATTACATAAAATGAAATACACATGATGAACAAAAATCTACAGTATCCAGTTTTATGTGTGCATCACAATCACTTGTTATGATCAAATAGCCAAAACCAGACAACTGAGATTTTCTTTTTAAAATTTATTTCATTTTAATACATTTTCTATGCATTTTAAAATGTCATTATTTGAGTTCTGAAAGTAATTTCTTTTTAAGGTTTCCTTTATAGTCTTGGAAATATGCAGCTTTTGAATACACATAAATGGCAAACTGTTTCAGTTTTCTCTAAATAAATACATAAAGTAAAATCATTTGGGAATGAACACTGCAGTTATAGTTTTAAAGGATTTTTAATGCATAAGAAGCCAAATCATACATCATGGTTTAATTCATGTGTAACCATGTTCGCTATATGGTATTACAGGAAATTTACAAAAGCAGTTCATTTTCTGGCCTCTGACTTACCTCAGAAAGCTCCTTTTCAAAAATAATTTCATATTTCTCAGTAGTGCTCTGGCCCTGTACTATTTTAGTCAATGGGGTTTATGCGTTGCTTTCACACATACCGCTTTGTGTTGTTATGTATTACGGCTTAGGCCTTTCCGGGTTTTTCTTCACATTAAGAAGGATGCATATCCCTCTTTGCCTGTGGAAACAACAGTCTGCCTAATAGTATGACCAGTCAGCTGCTTGCCAAGTAACAGGCACTCACGATGGACAAATGCATTTCTATTACATGACATATCAGCTACTTGTAAACTTATATTGCTTACACTGGCAGGCAGAGACGCTGAAACAAACACTTTTATTATAATACAAAGACTGCTATTAAAAGCTTTTTTGCCATTTAAACCCCGCATCCCACCTCCTGCTGCTGTTCTCATTCAGCCTCTGCTGAATTCAGCATCTTGCTTTGGCTGATCAAATGCAGAAAGGCTCCTCGCAGGTTTTTCCTTGCTTAACAACAAGCCCCTCGGCCCCCTCTTGCTCCTTGCCCGTGGAGAGTAGGGCCAGGCACTGCCTGGCCGAGCTTTCCACAGCGCTCTATCTGCAGAATCACCAGTTCCCTGAGGAATTCAGCACTGGTCATAGAAAAGGGAAAAATATGCACCACATGCTCTTCACTAAAAGAAACCAGCGGTGTGATACAGGACGCTGAAATCTCTCACACTTTTTTTTTTTTTTTTTAAAAAAACACCTCTGAAATCTGCATTCTGGGCGCTGTTATCCCCTGGCTCCCAGAAACTTTGAAGTTGGCCATCACACCTTTGTGGTGCTCCACAATACTTCTCCATATTTACCCTGAAAGGATGTCCTTATTTCCCACCACTCTCATGATACAGGTATATCTCATAAGAGACTAAGGAGCCCTTGGTTTTCACCTTCACAGCCCTGGCTTTCAAATCCACACAATTGGGAATGAACGTAGGTATCGAAATCTTTGTCTCCTTTGTACAAACAACACTACACAATCTGGTAGCATTATCTACCGAAGAGAAGCCCAAAAATACAAAAGCATAGTTGTGGCAGGTTACAGCTACAGAACTGAGAACAAATAATTTCTCTTTCAGTTTTGTGATCGACACCCCCCACACACACCCCCCAACACATGTACACACTCAAACACACACAAATTTTCGTATTGGGTCACTCTGAATTTCCCCTCTCCCACACACCAAAGTAATTACTGAGAAATAAGCTTTCTGGGTCTGGGGCACTCTTGAAATGATTTTAAAGTTTTTTAAATTAAGTTTTTGAACTGTTTCAACATGAAAAGTTAAAAGATTTTGTTTTCGAGGAACTGCAGTGGAAAACTTCAACTTGAGGTTGAAGTTTCTATTCTGTTTTTAGTTGAATTTGACATGAATTCACAAATAGTCCAGGCTGTCTCAGAACATTCAGATTTGCTAATGCACTTATTTGATATCAGACACATTCTTTTTACTTTCACTTAGTCAAAAATTCTTATCACATTCACCACTGTAATCAGCATATGCGATTGTGTCATTTCAGCATATTAAGAGACATCTTCACAGCGTAACTGTTTGAAGCTTGCAGGAACTATGGGGCTAAGTTCATCTTTGGTAGTACACAATCAGTTTCCTGCCAGAGGCAGTTTTTTTTAGTATTACTAATGGTAGCATACAAATTCTAAGATGAGGAACTCCCCACTGCACAGCAGACGACTCAGTGGAAGTGCCAAGTTCAGGGGCTGGAGCAGATGACCTCCAGAGGTCCCTTCCAACCTCCACCACTGATTGACGTGCACGCTGGCTGGCCTGGCTCTCTCTAAGAGCACTCTCTTCATGGTCTCCTGTGCTGCTGAGAGCTCTCCTTCCAGTTGCTGTTTCCATGACATCAAGGCATCATCTCAGGCTCAATAAAGGCCAACATCTCTTCTATCAATCCACGTTCTCATCTCCGAAGAGAATGTTTGAACAGTGGAAGCACTCCTTTATTTTTGCCTATAAGGGATTCAACTCAAAGAAACTGTTCAATGGTTTATTAAAGGAGCAGGATTTCCCTGTGTTTTTGAGGGAGGCAATCGTTGCCAGCAGTGGTCATGCTTAACAATATTTGTTTGGCTCTGCTCCTATCATTTCAAGTCAGCATTTGGATTTCACTGTTGATTTTTCAATCATAATTAGCTTATTTATTTATTTATTTCGTGATTTCACACACTAAATGATTCCATAATGATCTTTATTTTTCTTGACTATCATGTTTGTTAGTGGGTGTCAGATTGTCAGTAAGGGAAGGTAAAGTCTTCTATCTATCTCCAGAAGAGAGTTACCACAGGTCAAATGTCTTCTAAGTTTCCTCACACAGATATGTCTCAAAAGTGACCTGAGGGAGCAGGGAGAAAGCAGCCCATTTTCCATGCTCATTCAAGTCCCTGCCCTTTCCACTGGTGCTGCCAGTAGACTCCCAATTACAGTAGCACCAATTGTTCTGGTGGTTTGTGTGATGTGGACACTGACTCATTTGTGGACGTAGAGTGCAGGGCACCAAGAAGCCATCACACAGTAATGATTTTTGCTAAGTCTGAAACTGAGCTGCATTCCTACCAGCAGCTCTGAAGTGAAAGGCTCCTTTCTGTACTCTGTTTCCAGTCCTCAAATGCAGTCCCCTGCATTCTTGATTGTCATTGCTTTCTTCTCTAAAATAAATTTCAGAGCAATTAAAAGAAACCAATGACCAGGAAATTAAAGTGTAATGCCGGACATTTCCAAAAAGCATTAGCATTGCAAGCAAGCAGCTCCACACCAAACGTTTACAGGTGAGGCTGGTAAATAGCACGGTTTAAATAGAGATGTTTTGAGGACTGCAAACTGATGTAAAAACTGCGATGACTCCCTGACGGAAGGCATACATGCAAAATTCACTGGCACAGAGGTACACATGTGATTTGGGGGTTGTGGTTATAGAAGTCAACAATTCAATGCCCAGTTTGCCCAATCTCACATTAAAAATTTACTGCAAAAATAAGGATTTCTCCTCTCTTTCTTCCTTAATATAATTTTGTTTGTTAATAACAAGTGAAGAAATTGATTAGAGAAAACTAATGGTCATCATGACAGCTTTTATCTGAGACATACATTAAGCAACTAGGTTAATTTATGAAACTGGGAGCCTCTTTCCAAAATAGAGGCCACATATGATGCTTAAGTGAGAGTTTGGTCTCACTGCTTTAAGTATTTTTCATGTGGTCTAAAAATAAACATGGCCATGGGAGATCGCTGCTGTTTGATGGTGCTATTGTGTTACAGAGAACAAGACAGGAGGGGCTCAAACACCATCAATAGAAACTATAACAGGGATTTGGGACAGAGCGCAGACTGTATGACTCCGGACACTGTGAGCAAAGAACCCTTCTTATATTTGATTTGTCTATATTCAGTGAGGCAAGACAGGAAGTATACACTAGATCACTGCATATATGCAAAAGATATACATTCAGTTTATAGATACTATTTCAAATAGAAATAAAAAAGAAGTACTTTTTGCTTAAAAAGAGAAAATGAAATAAAAAGAAAAGGAAATACTGATGTCTGCTACCAATGCCTTCATCAGTAGAAGCGACTCATGACACCCTGAATGCTGGCAGATCACTTCAGCAACATTACAGTAATACTTTGAGGTGCTATTACAGTCATGACTCCATACACTCCCAATCTTTCCAGTTAGCTTAAGTCTACCTTCATTAGGCCAGCCAAGCTTTATAGATAAATCTCATAATTGCTGCCCAGGATGCCATCAAGAACATACACAGCAAGAGATCTGTGGTAGTAGTGTTTGACCCCCAGGCTGGAAGCGATGGCCCCAGTGTCCCACTGCACTGTGCACAGCAAAGCCACCGCTCAGTACAGTGGGGTTATCTCCTCATGTGGTCCCATTCTCCTAATGCAAAAGTCCATAATACATAGTTTTAATTTGTCTGGCTCACACAGCCCTGGTATATTTTTAACCCTCAAGCCAAAAGCAGACTCAGTGTTGAGTACCCCACTCAACTGATCACGCACACAAGCCAAACTCAACGCTAGTCAGAACGTTTTGTGTTCACATTTCTCAGCTTCCAAGTCATCAGCTCCTCTGAGAAACAGAGCCTTTCCTTTTTCTCATTCACTAAGCACACATACATAGAAACTCTAAAGAAGTGTTACATGATGTTTTTAAAATAAACAGTAATGCTTTTTTATATGTATTTTGGCTGAAAGTTATTTTCTGTCTTCCCCCCCTCCCCTTCAATGTCTGCAGGGAACTGATACCACCCATGTAATGTTGTTCACCTTACAGCCGAGCCAGCGTGGTTTCCAACAATATTTGACAGACATTAGGGAAACCACATATCTTAATCTGAGTGGTTGCTGGACCATAGGGAGTCATGATTCAAGCTACGTTCTCCAACAAACGCTGGTTTAAATTCAGTATTGGGAAAGGTATTATTTTGCTACAGCAGCGATGTGATGGGGTTTCCACCACATCTCAGGTTTTCTGATCCACAGTGACTTACCCCTGTTCACAGCTAGTAAAAATGCATCCTCCATCTGAGAACGTAACTCTCTAATACACATCCAGCACCGACCAGAAGGAATGGCTTATAGCTAACCTCCTTATGTTTCAAAGTCTACAATAATAAAACCAATGAAGAGGAAGCACAGAAAGATGTAGTAATATACAAACTTTCTACTTCATTACCTTCCCACTGAGTGCTTCTGGAGCAGGCTAACACAAAGAAAGAAAAAAAAAAAGCCCTAACCTCAAGCCCTTAAAAGTAATTGAAAAACCACACCCATTTAGACTTCCCATACTGATTTGCAATCAAGTCAACTTGTTGCTGAGACTTAATTGTTAATAACATACTAATGACCTGCAGAAAAAAACAGTTCTGGCATTAATTGCTATACTTTTAATGTGAATGTAAGTGCGTAAGTAGCACAGTCACATCTTGTACTTCAGAAATTTAAAAGGGAAACTGTCCATTATGACTAATGTTGACTTGGATCAGAGCATTTATTTATTTAAGAACTTTATTGCTCACAGTTAACTATGTGATTAGTGAAGACCAAATGTAACACACTAATCAGGGAATGAAAGACTTCTGAAGGAAATTGATTCTGCTTGCAAGGAAATGTGCTTTTTATTAGAGATGATTTGTTCTTAGAATGCAAAGTGGTAGTAAAACAAATAAATGTATATAAACTGCAAAAGAAATCTGCAAAATATACTCAAGACAGAGGCAATAAATAATTAGAAACCTGTGACTTATTATGTAAGCATCCCACAGAGAAGGTATTTCAAGGATCTGTCAGTACAAAATGAAATTACTATCTATCACTCAGCTTCAGGGACAGGCACACGGTAGCAGTCAGTGACAAATTCTGCAGAATCTTTGGTTCCTACCCACTGTAATACAGGTAAGCCCACTGTTCCATGCATCATTTCAACATGCTGCCATGGTTCAGTTCAGGAACAGAAATTTGCTTGTTGCAAATTAGAGCTAATCTAGTTTCCCCAGACCAGACAAAGCATTTAATTGTGCCTTTGATTCACTCATACCAAACTCTCTGCTCGCTAGCAACAGATTTAGGCAGTGATGCCATAAGCCAGTCCATGTCTCGATCCACATGGGAACCACAGAAACCAATGAGGACCTGCAGTGGCACTAGGGTCATGCAGATATGCCTCCAGGTATATTCCCACTGGAGGAATTTGGGCTCAAGTTAGCTTCTGCTCTGCAACCCACAGAAGGTACTTGCTGCCCCAGAGAGCAACACTTTCTAGGACGGTGTGGCTTAACATGGACTTCACTAATTACAACACATTCCTTCCTCTGGGTTCAGCACACTGAAGTGGCTGCTTGCTGGCAAGCTACTTGGCAGCCTGAGCTTCTGCCCCAGCAGTAGAGTCTCCATGGACCTCGAGCCTGACAGCTCTTCCAGCCTGGCTAAGCAAGAAGTACTGTGCCAAACAGCCAAATGCCCTGGAAAATGCAACCAGGCCACAGTTTCCACTTGTTTAATGCAGCAAGGTATGCAATGCCATCCCTACCAATCCATAGCTGTACTAAGGACCACTACTGTTATCACCTACCTAGTTCTGCCTCATAGCCTTGGTATCATTTTACATCCGTATGTTTTTATGCAGTATATTAAGTTCCCAGCGACAGCCTGTCTTCATCTTTCTTCCAGCATATCTGTACCCATAATAAGTTCAATAACCCGGTATCTCTGTTCCTGAGGGTCTCAAACTGCTAATCATCACTCTTAAGACAGATTGTCTCTTTGTATTTGTACAGTACTAAATGCAGTATTAACACTCTATAGCTCTGAAGCAAGTGCAGTTTAGGGAGCCACAGTTATTTCTGTTGTTTATCATTATGGTCTGATGATTTTAAATACTCTTATTCTGCTCTAAGGACATCACTGATTTCTCCTTTCTCTGTGCGTTCTCACACTTCTGCTACATGTTCAAAGTTGAAGGCTGTCTTCCAAGTCCTAGCAGTGTGGATAGAAACTCGATATTTACTGTGATAGAATGAGTATATTTAATGCCAGCAAGATGACCAGATACATTTAGTCTGACCTCCTGCACTTAAACAGCCTCTTGCATTTTGTTTGGTAACCTTCAAAAGCATCTCTGTTCCAGAAAGGATTGTCTAGGTGTTTTCCTGGACTGACATTTTAGTCTTCTCCATCAGTTTAATTTTTAGAGTTCAAATTGGTGTGATCCTTTTTAATTGCTAAATTTGGTAAAGGCCGAATAATTTCTTTTAAAAGAGTGTAATGCATACCTGATCCTTCCAGGAATCAGCAGGTACCTCTTGATATATTTCTCATATTATTTTGTTGGGTCTGAGGTTACACACAAGAAAGCAGGATTCCAACTAAGTAGTTCCCTTGGGCTGGCTGGCTGCCTCTATTAATTCCTATCACCGGAGCAACTCAGTTCAGAAGACGGTAATCCTTCATTAGCCTCTGCAGTGGTTGGAGGAACTGCAGCAGTCAGATCCTTCTCTGATGCTGTGCACCAAGGGGACAACTCTTAAACCAGCAATCTCATCACCCTCATTAACATCAAGGTAACTGGTTTCCCACTGTTTACCTAGAAGTTACAGCAAAGGGAACTGCCATTGAGAAGAATAAGACAGTACATTTGGGAGAGTCTTTAAAGGCAAACGGCAGCTCATTTTCTTTATCTCTGTCAGACCTTATCAAAAGAGACCAGTTCCACTTTCTGGGAACCAGTGTGCTATCTCTGAGATTTCAAAACAGAAGGAAAGCAGGTAAAAAAAATGAGACTTGGCAATAAAATTGTAGGCCTAAACTGTTTGCTACCTCTCCAGAGTAAATACAATCCTTTCTTTAGGAACTCTTCCAAGGGAGTTTTATGTGATCTCACGTACCAACAAATTAATTTTCCCTTCTCTTTTCAGTTTCTTTCAAAAATTCCCTATTTAATTTTCTTCCAGTCAGAGTTCACAAGCTCATTCTCTTCCACAAGCTTCCCTCAGGGCTTTCTCAGAGTCTGCAGAAAGGGAGCTGCAGAATGACATCTTAATGCAGCAAATACCTATTCCCTATGTGTTCCCCTTAACACATGTGCCAAGTCAACTGACCACCATACATTCTCTCTTCCTGTCAGCACTGCAGAGCCAATTCTGCTCCCAGTCAGAGAGTATGGTTTTGTTCTGCCTCATGCATCAGCCACGGAACTATTTGCTTGCTTTTGGATCACCAAAAGCTTTGCCTGAGGGGCTGGGAAGATTGATGGGTTTGGACGGAAACTGCAGAATTTGGCAATTTCAGCCAGGCAAAAATTGGCAACTAACTTTGAGGTCTTTGGGGGTATCTTTAACTATAGTTGGTGGGATTTGGCCCAAGGTTTTTTACATTTCTATAATGAAATACATCATCATCATCACCACCACCATTATTATTTCTCTCCCGTTGGGCAAAGAAAAAGGTTTCCAACATTTTTCCCTGCAGCATTATGAAGGACCCCACCATCTTTTTTTTGTAAGCAGCACCAAACTAAAAGCCAGAATAACGGTAGAGGATTACCTGATAAATTCCCTTTCTGGCAGATAATAACTTCTTCTAATATTTTAAACATGGTTGAGCAAAACTACTTGCTAAATCTCAGGACTGCAAGGAGAGCTGGAGAACAGTAGTGGCAGCTTTTGGCCATGGGACTGCTGAGAAGGAAAAGGCACTTGGCCTCACAAGTGCCGTCCAAGCTTCCCTCTTCCTCCGTTTCTTCAGCTGAGCTGAAATGCTCAGCAATTCTGAACTTGGTCAGCTGTCATAGCAGAGAGAGGAATGAGAAAAACTGATACTGGGTCCTTAGGCTTTCTGAGTGGCAGGCAGCAGTACATTTCATATCTAATGAGGTAAGCTTGTTTCTTTGGTGCAGACACTTCACTTCGTCACTCACATCAGGAAACACTTCCAGAACTCTCCCTAGCCTAATGTTCCCTGATGCCTCTGATCATATTTCAACCAATCCTACCATGTCTTCTCCCACAGTTTGGGAAATTGCTTGTCAGATAACCTTAGTCACCGTGGTGTTCAATTTAATGACCAGCTGCACTGGACATGTGAGCTTCTGGAGCTGTGGAGAGGCCACAGATCAGTGTTGCAGCTGAGGACAGATCACCCCCTGTGAGCCTGCCCTCCAAGGCACCTATACATCTGGCCATGTGGCACCCTCTGTACATCCTCTCTCTACAGATACCCTCTAGACACCCTCAGATTGAGTATTCACGTACTCCAAGAGAAGAAACTTTAGGGATCCCCATCTGCTTTCAGATAGGGGAAGGGGACAGAGAGGGCAGAAGAACCCTCAGCTCAGGGAATCTCCCCAGAGGGTTTGCAGAGAGACGTGCCAATCACCAGAGACAGCTCTGCAGATACTTTCAAATAGAGAAGTAAAAAAAGAAAGGAATTGCTTTTGCAGGTAAGAAAGTTTGCTGGGTCTCTTATGGAACGTGAAAAACCTACTAATAACTAGACACAATGGTATAAAATTAGTAAGTCTGCCCAAGGTCACAGACACAAAGGGAGCCAAGGGAGGTGTTCTATAAAGGCATTTGGAAAGGAAGATTTCAAATCATTACTGGTTTTCGCTATCGAGCGCGTCGCACTTAGCCTCACCATAAGCTCATGGCAGTTGCTCTCATCTTACTTTTTCTCCTTATTGTTATTTTTGTGAATAAGATTTTTTTAAAGGATTTCTAAAGGATTTTTAAAAGGTTTAAAAATGCATTACAGGGATCTGAATCTGAGTAAACCACCACTATCTTCTAAATACAACTGAAGCTAATAGTATAAAAAAAGCAGAAGTACATTTAACAGTACTGTTCATTTTTAGAACCTATTACTTTTAAAATCAATAGAAAATTAGTTGAGCTAAGCACTTTGTCAGATCACAGTTTTTTCGTAAGAGCTACAAAATCTACCCACTATTGGATCAGGAAGGGCTGGAACTGCTTGGTGAAAGGCCATGTGCCAAAGAAAGTCTAAGTACATTTGCAACCTTTCAGTGATGGCAAATCAGACAAAGGTCAACACAGCTATGATAAATAAGCCTGACTTAAAACTGTACCTCCAAATGCTTAGCCTGGAGAATGAAAGTGCAACTACAGTTGATAGTATTTGTGGTAAGTCAAATCTGTTACGTATGCTAGCACCAACAAAGCTGTAGCACTGTGGGCATCAGGATGGGTAGCTCTTGGATGACAGCTCTTCTCAGTGCCTTGTATGAGCACTTCGGTGATCAGCCTGTGCAACCACACCTTCATCATTACGTGAAAGTAGCATGGATGTGCTAATGAATGCATTGCTCAGTAGATATGGGGGACCACCATCCCCAACAGATCTCTGATGTTCACTTTATTTGCTTCATAGCCTCCATGCATTATGTACACATTTTCTTTGACACAAAATTTTGAAATGAAATTATTTATGGTACAAAAATAAAGATCCTCTTGAGCCAAATTGCTTGTATGGGTATTTCTACATGTGACAATGGGACACAATCACTTAGCAGCAACACAAGTGCTTCCAAGCTTTGAGGGCGAAAGAGAAAGAGATATAGAGACAAGAAAGGCAAAAGGCTGTTTCTGTGTGATGAAGATCTTAAATTGGAGACTGAAGTTGTGTCAATGCTTAGACTGTCTGCAGACTTCCCAGACATTACCCTTGCTCTTAGGTCTATGCTTACCTGTCTTAGATCTTTCCCACCCCTCCCACCCTGCTCCATTACATGAGGGCTTTGTTGTGCTCAGGTTCCTCTATTAATCCGAGGAACCCAGTAGGAGGCAATTGGCTTTGGCTCCTATTACATTTATCCTCTTACCATTGTTTTGCTAGGCCAATCTAAAATGCAATTACAGTCAATATTTTCCCAACATTTTTTAAGAAAACAAAGTACCTTCATCCAAACATTGCCAAGATGTTATAAGCAAGCCTGTATCCTTTTCCAAAATCAATCATTTTCCAAGGCAAAGGCAAGTTGAGTTATCTACTGCTGTTATGGCAATAAACTGTGCTACTACATCAAGTGCTTGGGGTAGGAGAAGCCATATATCAAGAGTAAAAGTGCGTTAAAAGAAACTTCAGGCAGGTTTATTTGTTTTCCTGCAAACATAAACATGTTTAGTAGTCTGCACTCTGCTCAAGCCACTATTTACAGAGCAACTCTGTAAAAGCAGCTTAACAGCCTGATGAGACAACATAAAAAAAGGCTTTACCCTCTCTGTATGAAGCAAGGAATATTCCCTCTATCCTGCAATACATTTGATTTTTAGACTTATATCTGAAAGGAGGAAACTGTTTGCTAAGGTGTTTGTCTCCATCACCCTTTAGTAGGGGCTGCTAGTGAGACTTCTTGAAGGAAGAAGGGACTAGTCTGGGTGGAAATATGCCCAGTGTTTATTTGATGGTGCTGAAAGAGCAAAGTACAACAACACAGTTGCAGTTTTCAACTGAAAACTCAAATGCAGCACTTCACCTCCTGTGGACCTGACTGTGCATTCCCAGTTTGCTTCAAGCTCTTACTGAAGTCAGTGGCCACTGAATATACAACAAGAGTTGCTGTTCTCTGGCTCTGCTTCAAAGGCTTGCTTAAAAACTCTGCTTAGAAAGGCCGGCCTCCATGGAGAGGAGAAATGGCAGGTATCCCTCCAAAAATCTAACAGAAATGTTTTGCAAATATGTATCAAAAACCCCTCCACCCAGCAAAACCCCAGAAGATACTCCTCCATTCCACTGCCTCTTAATATTTGAGCTTAGATTTTTGTTTTCATCTCACTACTCCTAACTAAGGCCTCATCTCCGAGTTATCAAAACAAAGAGCAGCAGCTCATAACATGGCGACTGGAAGAAAATCACACCCCTTTGCTTGAATAGGTGAAGCTTTTATCCTCAGCAGAACAAAATAAACAAAACAGGGCACTTTTAAAAGGCCCAGGATGGTAGATGCAAGAACAGGAAAATGAAACTCATCTGAACATTTGGGACAGGGTTGTCGTTTTATTGCAATTCTTTATAGCACGTAGTATAAAGGATATTTGACCTTAATCAATGTGATTAAATGATTGCGCACAGTAATATGGCATTATCTCAATGTGCACCACTGCAATAGTGGAGAATATATATATATACATATAGTCTTTCTCTGGTTCTCTTTAAAAACAATTCCTATTGAATTACAGCTTTCAGCACTATTTATCAACAGATTATTGTTTGTGCAAGAATGCTACCTTCCTGCTCAAACTATTCCAAGGCTGACTCATATCCTGGTAATTCATTAATACATAACATGATTCTAGTCCAGTAAAATCATTTCTGCACTATACACATCATAAATCCTACAGCATCAACTGAAAAATATATCTCAAATTCTCTTTCTAAACACTAATGGAACGTTTTGCTTGGCTTCCCACACACATCATCACGGGGAGGGGGCCAGACAAAGCTGTAAAAAGCAATTTGATAGCAGTATACTTTATAGACTTTAATACAGGAATATAAGAGCTACCATAGTGAATGAGACCTGAGGTCAAACTAATCTAGTATCTTACTTCCAACAGTAGCCCGTGTCAGAAGCTTCACGGCAAAATAGAGGTAGAATAATTTGTCCCATCTGCCCTCCCCACATTAGGTCTCATCCCATTAGAAATTGATTTAAAGCCTAGATTGTGAGGTTTAATATGCCTTCCAAGGAGCAGCAACCAAAGAAAATTTGCCTTTAACTTATGGTAACACTGCTGCATAGAGGAGAACTGGAGGTGTGGGGGGGTGTATTTGTTTTCATGTTTCAGCAGACTTAATTGCTACAACCAACACCGGAGATACTATCACTTGGCAAACAAACTTGTACTGGCTAGGGCTGTTTTTACTTCATGCCTGGGGCATTTTTTGTTTCTGGGCATGGTCTTGCAACCCTTTTTTTTCTCACAGAGGCAGACTGTACCACTATTCACAATGTCACTGACACCAAGAGTAAGCACCATGTGTACCAGAAAGGATTTGAGAAGTATTCCTTTTAATGACAGTGTAACATGTTGCTTCCCAGCAGAGTATTTTTTAATCTGATGCTAGAAGCAATATGGTGCTTGTCACAAACAAGATATTTTTGTAAGGCTCAGTGACACAGAATGCCTTAGAGAAAAGCTGCATAGGGAACAAACATCATCAGTGACAGGGAAATCATCTTGAATTCTCTTTCTGTGAGCTAGTCTGATTTCCAAAAGCAGCTCCCAGTATCTCCTCCAGTGCACCACTGATTCTCACTGGTTCTTGAGCTACACTGGCAGCTGAACCAGCACTGTTGTTTATATACCAAGTGTCCATACAAATTAAACATACTGGGCCAGACTCAGCTGGACTGGCTGAAAATCAGCCTACATCAAGTCAATGTATTTTGTATCTTACAGCACACCTGTCTGATGTGGATGAGCGTGTGCGTGCATCAAGCAAAATCACTCTCCTTCATGTGTATCACACAAATGAGTTGCCAGGGGAATGGCTTGAGTCCCTTCATCCCTCTCTCTCTCATTAATCTCCCCCGCACCGGCACTGACTCACCTTGCTGAAGCGGTGTAAGGTAATAAGGACCAGCAGGTTCCCTTAGTGTGACAGCACTGTAACTTTGCTCAGCACAGCAGCTTTCTCTCTGATGTAGGTGAGAGCAAAATGAAGCCCTGGGTATTTTCTCTGACTGCTGAAGACCTCAAACTTACAGCAAATGCACACGCAAACCCAGGCAAAAGTCAGTGAGGGGACATGTATTCTTTTATGTATTTAATGGAGGGAGAAAAGGAAAGAGAGGGGTTAGACCAACAACAAATCTTTCCAACATTTTTCACTGGAAAATCGGCCAAACCATAATGTTGATGTATTGAATATGAGGGGTCTGGGCCTCACCCATTGTTTTTTAAACTGACTTACATGAAACATTAGTTCTAGCACTGATACGGATTAGCTGAAGGGTTTAATCGGTTTCTTTACTGCTGTATGGTGCAGCTGTACCCATTTAACATTTCTCACAGCTCACTGCCTCTAGGACTGCACTAGGGTATACTCAGCTATAATTCAGAGCATGAAGAGTAGCAGTAAGGTAAAAAGATAGCTTGGCTTGGCTGGGCGTATCATGACACAGAATTCCCCTGTCCTGCTATTCCAAGGAGTTTCCTCAGGGTTTTAAAACTAGGACATAGGACGTGCGATTCTCCCCATCCTCTGTTTTCACAATGCAATGAGAGATAGAGAGGGGGGGATGCTCCAACCCTGATCTCTCATCTGTGCATTTAGTTAAGTAATCTAAGATGGGTGACTGTGTCCTATATAAATCAATGCAAGGAGTGTATCCTCATCCTGAGACCTTCATCATGTCATGTGACTGGGACAAGGCCAGTTGCTTTACTGGGTTACACGATCAAATGTGGGTAGCAGGTCACTGTCATGTAACCCAAGGGCGCAAACCTCTTTGGCCCCTCTTTTTATTTTTTAATTTGGTAACTCTATGTCAAAGATGACTAGTGATTCAGTGCTGCCAGTGTGGATGCACTGATTTATTTGGGATTAAATTGGTCCTGTACAGCCATATTTATCATCAATGGTTCCATACAGAAAAGTATAGTGAGATCTTTGTAGCTAATCTTTGTGGGCTTCTTTAGGCCAAAAATAATTCCCACAAACACTTTCTATCTGTCCTTCCCTGTATGATCAATTCCTCATTTCATACCCATTTTCAAAATGGAGATACCATGCTGGGAGATTCAAATCTTGCCCTTGGAAGGCTAATAGTGCATATTTTGTACAAATAAGTGAAAAGGTGGATGTTACGGGAGGGGATTACATACCCAGTTAATATGGCAATGTTTCAAGACCAGGCCTGTAGGATCTCTGGATCACAGGCACTTACTGTATTTTTCAAGGTGCTATTTTTCTTTCTGTCATTCTGGAATGAAAGAAGGCTTCTCTTGACAATTATGCACTGGGAGCCCTATGTAAAGCATCCCTTTACCAACAGATCAATCATAAGGTCAGCTAGGTCTAATCACATCAAATTCTCTGGAATAAAGACCTATTTGGCAGTAAAGAAAGGTCAGTCTCTCATTTAACAGTATTATTTTAGGACTGCATGGATTACAGTTCTGTGCTGCCGTGGGTTAACACAGAAGGCTTCAGGCTGGGTTCAAATCATATTTCAGATCGGAGGTAAAACCCAGTTGTGGATGGCAAGACTTAGGAGCTATATGCTGTAACACATCAGAAAGCTATCACAAAACTTGCTACACTCATCAAGTTCGCTCAGAGATAACCTGAGGAAAAAAACAACAGAGTTGGACAAGGTTTGAGGTGTTTTGCAGGTCAGCATTGCAATATTCTGGCAGAGTTACTAAGAAAACTGCCTCAATATCTGCTCACAGGATCCTTGGCTCTAGCCATTACATCCAGTTGCTCCACTCCATAAGTATCAAGTTTTTGAGGAACATTTGTCTGGAAGTGAAGCTGAGGAGAGAGGAAGGGGGGATACAGCGGACCATATAAGAACCCACTTTTTTTTTTTTCGAAGAGAGAAAGAAAAGTCCAAATGCACAATTATGACAGTGGATATGCTCATGTCGTCTCTTGTAATGAGAGGAAAAAAACACCTGAAATCAGCTATACTTGGACTTCTACTGGATAGCTCCGTAGTTTTAAAAAACCCCAGACCTGTAGCAAAATGTTCCCACAGAAAATCACCAGAAGGAAAATTCAATACATCATGAAGCTAGGGGGACAAATTCTCTTTGGGATTTCCTGTTGTATAAACCTGCATCACTGAATTTCCTTTGGGCAGACGCCAGCACTACCAACAGCAGACTACAAGGCCCTGTATTCCAGTGCCTAGTTACAAAAGAGTCAGTCACATTCATTTAAAATCTGGTAGGAAGGTAGTAAAGAATAACCAATAGTCAAACAGGCAATACATCACAGCAAATAAAAATGCTGTCACCTATTGTGTGTGAATACACGGCCTTAAAGAAGCCCCAAAAATGCCAGACGGCCCATGCAGGTATTGCACATGCCCCAGCGGTACTTTCGCCTGGTGGACAATCATCTGCTTTTACAGTAGCTGAATGGTTGTTGAAAATGCTACTTGGACAGACTTCATTATGACTAAACATCATGTCTGTGAGATCTAGCAATCATCAAGCCCCACTTAAGTCTGCTTTGGAGGATGTACGTGGACTAGAATGATGCACATGCCTTGAACTGCCCTCTGCAAAAGTTCAAATTCCTCAGCATAGGAGGATTTGGCCCTATTTTGGGTAGAGGTGGAGAGGGGCAGAGGGTGAGAGTGTAGATTTAGCAGGCTAAAGTTTTACATGTTGATCGCTGAATGTTCCCACTAAAAGCACTTTTTTTCTGAATGTAACTCATCTTTCCAACTCTACCACTCCCTGGAGAGAGTTACGACAATTGCGTGTGCTGTCTCTCCTTGTCTTGCTTTGCAAAAGGCAATTCCTACGGCAGGAAGAGAAAATTATTTATGATATAATTTCACACATTTTTCTGGGTGTTTAATGAAGCTTGAACTTGAGTGGAGCAGAGAGACTGCTTATTGTTGAATTTTTTTCGACATCACTGCACAACAAACAGAAACTGAATAAGCAATTAAGTTAACTGGCTTTAAAACTCATATTGGCTGAGGATTAAGGTAATTATGTCTGCGCTTACACACATTCATTGCGGCTTTAAAGAGTCTTGCTTGCTGTTTTGTTGCTGATGTGATTCTAAAAGTAATCTGAGTTGTTGTCCTGCTGTTAATTACCACAAAGGTTACAAACACAAGTGTTCCTTGCTATAAATATAGCTGTGTTATTTGTAGTACATGCTCAAAGGAGATACAGGCCTCTTTCACTAGGTTTATACAAACAGATCCAACTGTTTCTTCCTGTATGAAAGAATTTACAATACCTTAGACTTAAGGGCTCTGTTAAAATAATACACAATAGATGTGTTTGGTATTGTCATACAGTGATTTCACCATCAAAGGAGAAAAAAATCTGTTTTTAAGTTTGCGTGAAAAGAGAGACTCTGGGAAAGCAGTATTAGTCTCCACAATATCACTGGCAGGTCAATGTGGATTCTTCACCTTCAGGGTTACAAATAAGTTTCCTTTTAAATGGTTGGAATGCAGGGGAGGGGAAAGGAAGGGAAACCCCCACATTCTCCTTGCCTAACAAGAAGCTACAGCGTGAGAACCACTCCCTAGCAGAAGTAATCTGTGATTGACAATGGTTTTCTTTGCAGCCAGGGCTAAAAATGGTTTAGCTGTAAACAGACAAACGCAGAATATTTTAATGCCCTTTACAAACGCAAGGGCTGCTTATACAAGCACTCTACATGCAGGGTGGCTAGCTGGTGGCACCAAGCAAGCGGCAAGCTTCAGAGTTCCTGAAAACCAATGAATTTTCACATCAGGGTATGAGCACAAACACAGGAGGAAAAAAAAATGTCTCGTTATGGGCAGACTCACAGAGGGAAGATTCACAAAAACTGGACATTTATTCTCCAGGCAGTCCAGGCATTCATATGTGTGATGTTAAGCAAGCTGCTATATTTGGCTCCACCCTTCCTGACTGAAAAACTGAGAGAGAAATACTTTCCCCTTCACAGAGAGGATGAATGTATGTAAGGCACTTGGTACGATGGGGTGGGAGCTCTGCAAACAACCAGAACAAAGTCTGAGACTTTGATACAATTTCCCTGCAATCTTAAAGGCGGCTCTGAGGTCTACAATGAAAGGACGTCAAGGTAATGAGATGAGGTGGGACAACCTCAGAATTTCACAGGGAATATGACGGAACCTTTTTATTGAAACATGTAAAATTAATGACTATATGAAGAAAGCTATGCAGCAACAGCTTACTTCTATTTTTCAACAGTTTGAAAAATGTTGCTAAGATGAACTGTGTCCCTGTGGCTTTGTTCTTCTTCACTGATTCTTGCCTGTGAGTCAGACACAGTTACAGACTTATCCAGGGGTTCTGCTGGTTGTAAAAGGGCAAGCTTAGCACTTGTTTCCACGGGCATTTTGCCTAAGGTTAGCAGAATCTGTTCCTTGATGTTAGTGATGAACTCATTTAGAGATGAACTCCCTATACACTAGAGAGGCCACCTGAACTAAATAGGACTCAGCCCCAAACAATGCAAACTTCTAAGGTCCTAAATTAGTATTTGGTAAACATGTTGATTTGTAACCGAAAGAAATCTTTATTTTAAAAATGAAAACCAGAGGAGAAAGGCAATGTTGACAGCAAAACTGTAAGTCATAGAAACTCTATTATGAATCAAAACAACAGATGCAACATGAACAACAGCATATTTTATAAAATACAAATTAGAGTTTTCTATTTCATGCATTGGAAAGGCTAATATGCTCAAAATAAATTTCCCTGAGTCTCTCAGTAATGTTCTATGGTCAGTGTTGACTGACTGTTACCAAAAAAACCTGTGGATGATTTATATTCCAGCAGAGTCACTAACCCCAAACCACATTTTTCTGTCAGACCTGACATTAATAACTATAACCACTTCCACTAACTATATTCTTTTTGCAGCAGAAGCAGCAAAGTACAGGTGATTCATACATCAGTGATTTCTTGATCTATATTCACTTTCCTTCTTTATTAGCAGGCCTACTGACTGCATGAGTCACCAATTATCACCTTAAGCACCAGATAGGAACTAAATTATCACAGTGCTCCCTCCACAAAGCAGGCATCATACCATGTTTGCTGTAATCATCAGTCTCTGGGGCCCAAATACCTCAGACTTCAAACACAAAGTAACTTTATCCTCCCCATTTCCCAGTATGAAGAACCAGCGTTTCGGGGACCGGAGGAACTTCCTGAGCCCCAAAATTCTCTGGGCTTGCACTAATGTATCTGTTACAGCAACGGATAAACTACAGTTGACGAATCAGTCAAAGTACCATGCAGAGGCAGAGTGCCTGTCCTTGCACACTGAAAATGGAAAAAGTAGGATGGCCGGTTCATGTTTATATTTCCATATCTGATCACGTGAGGGAGAAGAGAACATCAGCTAATGCTTCATTTCTTGCATTTTATGTCCTGTTACCAGTGACTCACTCATTCAGTAGCCCAGGCACACCAAGAAAACTCAGTTGAACAACATTTACAGAGCTGTTTCTAGTTTCCCATTATCACCATAGATATCTGATTATTTATAGGTAGCTTTCAAAGCCTATTACTAAGACTTTGCATAACGAACAAATAAATTTTTCACCATCTCTTGCCTAACAAGAATGCAGGGACTGACTTTTCTCTTGAGTTTTTCACTGGTGTAATTATAATTACTTCAGTGGTGAAACCTCTGACTGACACCACAGTGACAGCATGTCATGACACATGAAATTTATAAACCAGAAAGTATTCCTAACTATGTCTAAATACACCATGAAGGGAACATATCTTTTTAACATTTTGTCCCTATTTTTTGCAGGTACATCAAAACCTGACACTTACCTTTGTCTGACATGATCCTACAACGTTATTTCTGCCCAGTCATGTGGCACTAACTGTGCCACTCAGCTTTTCCCACCCTGTCCCAGCTTGAAACCAACCTTGCACTGACTCCTTTGTGTCTAATCACACAGTCAGGGTGGAGTAGGCTTCTCAGATGATGGAAGTACCAATGAGATGCAATGGAAATGTTTTTGAATGACATACTGTCCTGGTTTGAGTGACACAGGATTAATTTCTCTTTCAGTAATTTTACTTTTCAGTAAGGTCTCTTCTAATGCTCGGGAAAACTGCACTTTTAGAAGACTGTAGTTTCTGAATTTGTGAAAATATTTACTTCACAGCCAGCTATGGTGTGTGGGTTTCACGGTCTCAGTGTTTTCGATCTAGCCAGGTGCAGTGATGAGGAGGAGTGAGACCCGGGCACTTGACCCAAGCTGGCCAACAGGATTATTTCATACCATGATTTCCACATTCAATATAAATTAGAAAGTTTGCTGCAAAGTTTGCCCTCTCTCCCTTGATGGCTGCCATCCTGAGAACTTCTTGCCCCAGTGCCAGACCCCTGAGGCCTTCCCTTCCTCCTGAAGCCGTAGCGCTCGCAGTGTCTGACATTTGCTGTCCACTGCTGGGAGTGTACAGCTTCCTACTGATAAAATTGCCTGAGTATAACCTTTGCATATTCTGTATTGGTATCGGGATCAATACTGGTTCTTTAGTATTATTAATGTTGATTATTTAGTCTTATTCTATTAAATCTGTTTATATTTCAACCCCTGGGTTTCCTTGTTTTTTTCCTGATTCTCCTTCCTGGGTGGGGAGGAGTCATCGGGTGATAGAATAATTGTCTAAACGATAATAAATTGTTGTGGGTTTCTCAAACCATAACACATATGTATCTTCAGACTTTGGTTTCTCTTTTGTTGATGAACAAAGAAGTTCTAAAATACTGATGCTGTTTCGGACTTCACAACTTTTACGTGTTTAAAACCCATGCAAATAATTACTTATTAATAAAAAGGAAATTCCTGCACAAAATTTTAATCGAATACATCCTCCTTCCCCTTCTCTCTCTACTAATGCATCCTCTTCTTTCTAGCCTTTTCTAGGAGGCTTTCAAAGAGTAAAGTTACAGCGCTAAAACACTTAAAGCGTCATTTCTCCAAAGGTACATGGTTAGTACTTAAGTTGGAAATGGTTAGGCACTTAATTAGGTCATAGAATATATAACATCATACGATTTAGCTAACAAATCATGACATGCACAGCAAACAATATAAAACACTTCATTTGAATTCTCACAAAACACTTCCATTATCCCTCCATAAACAGATTCTGTCAGGCAAAGGTGAGCTCGCAAATTATATTATATTTTCAGTTTAAACGTTACAAATGCTCTATTCCAGTAAGTTACTCTAACTGACTCCAGTGTAAATAAGATAAGCCTCTGTCCCATTAAGATCATAGCAAATTAGGGGATTTGAAAGTGAGGCTCTTTACCTGAGTCTATTCCAGTACATCTCATGGATTTTCACACTTCAGCAGGACACTGGCATTCCTACTACTAAAAATATTGAAACAAGATGTTTCCAAAAGTCTTCTAACTCCACCAAAGAAAACAGAAATTTGGTAGGTCTTTTCTAACTTTACTTCATATGACAGTACGACTAAAACCTGTAGTACAAATGACTTCATTACAAAATAAAAATCCACTGAAAATAACATTCTTGTTATACAAAGGCTAAAATAAACAAAGTATTACCTTGGCAGGTCCGTTCATCTGTGAGCAGTTTATAGCCTTTCTGGCAGCTGCACTCAAAGCTGCCAACCGTGTTTCGGCAGAAATGGTCACATCCACCATTGTTTACCAAGCACTCATCAATGTCTGCAAAGAATGAACAGGCAAAAATTTAGTTCACTACAGCAATTCAGTAGCTCAGGGCAGGAGTATAGGAGTTTACTCAGATCCCCAAGGAGGCTGCTGACCCTGTTAGGAATCAGGTTGGTCAGATGTATCCCGACCCAAACCTTTCTCGCAAGGCTTACAAAAGAGCTATGGGCTGAGTTGTTCTGGAGAGAGGGGTATTTTTCTCAGAACTGGAACTGCCGGATAACCCAAGCTGAGGCACTTTGATGTTAAAGAAAATTCAGGGAAGCTTCTTTGTAGATGTAGCGGTCTGCCTGACAGAAGAATTCAGCCTGTGTAAGACATGAATCCCTTACCTTACGTAGGAACTATCAAACCCCAAGAACACATGAAAAATTGAAATAACAACAAATACGAGGTAAAACATATTTGACTTCTGAAAAAATACTTCCATTATCCCTACATACACAAATGTAGGGACACTTTTGTTTGGACTCAGCACTATATGCTAGTTTGTCCATTATGAACACAGTGTCACTGAATATCCATTTTCATGTGTCTAACTTTTTTGACATGTTATAATAGAAGAGTAACTGTGAGTGCATGTGAAACGTTGCTTCTTCAGTTGTTCTGAAGGCACAGCACCTATTGCCTTTATCTGAAAGCCATATACATGTATGAAGGATGGGATCAATGGCTCTTACTTTAAATAATGATTATGAAGCACATTGATGAACTTGATAAGACCTCTGTTCTGAATTTCAGACTGGTGATTCTATTTCCTCCACCTTATAACTTCTCCCAAAGGCGCCGAAGAACTGAAATGACCAGTCCCTTTTCCAACTATAAAAGCCTGTGCAATGAGTATACAATAGGTCACAGAACCTCATTTGAAATACAGGGCATCTTTCTATCCTCCTCCACTTATAAAACAATGGATCTACATTTATTTGAAAAAGAAAAAAACTACTTTTTTTTTTCTTTTTCAGGAGAAGAACAGTGCCAAAAATAGTTCTTTTTAGGGATGCACACAGTGAAGAAATAATATGACATGGAGCCTTGGCTGCCCGCTTCTGGAAGTGAGAACAAGATCTTCCAGAAAACTGAGTGGAGAGTGATGTTTCCTATTGAAAAGCCTCTTGCTGTAAGAGCTTTGAAACTTTAAGATAACAGCTGGCCATTTCAAAAGCAAATCTTGCAAAATGCAAATTTAAGCGCCAAAAGAGCTAATATGTAGAGATGGAAATTTATCAAGGACAGCATGATGCTGGTGAATGGAGGGCACATTTAAAAATTATTTGAATTTAGGATGACTTTTAGTGGATGTCATTCAGTCATTTTTGAAAATATATGATTACCAACATAGGAGAGTAGTATGGCTCTTACCACATTTTTGCATGTAAAATATAAACAGCAGCAAAAGGAGTGAGGAGATAAATCTAGAAATTCTATCAGCTGAGAGGCAAGTTCAGCCCTCTTTACTAAACAGCGCTTTGCTGCACTGACATTTACAGAAATATGCTCAGGAGAATGTACTACTCAAATAAGCAAAACCAATGTATATTGTTATAAAGGTTTGCTTAAGAGCTGCATTTGTAGCAAAGAGAAAGCAAATTTGATCTGAGACCCTCTGAGCTAATACTACTGCTTATTACTTTTGTGTCTGGTTCTGCAGAGGAGTGGCTTTTGCATTCAGTACTATCAAAAGCATGAGGGTAAAATGGTAGGTAGCAGCTGTGGTGGTATTACGCCCTGAGTGCTTTGCACGAAGCCAGCTCGAATCTTTATGTCTTGGGTAACAAAGTTCTCAAAGTGTGTTTGTTGTCTGTGGTCCTCCAGTTTTTGTGATTAGGCTAGACAAGTACAGATAACCTTAGGCTCCCAACCTGGTAAATCTGGTGAAGAACACACTGAGGGGTTGCTCTACATAATACCATGAGTCTGGAGGCAGCAACCCATTTGGTTTCAGCTGTGATCAGCAGCACAGGTCAAGATTAGCAGTGAAAACACAAGATTTCTTGGCTCAATTCCTGCAGGCTGGCATTTCCATTTGTAGAAGTGATTCCTCCCAGCTCCAGTATGTGCAACTGGGACTGTGTTGAAGGTCTTATGATGAATTACCACAATAGTCCTATCCTTTTGCACAGCACAGGTGTACCTAACTATAGTTTAGCTTGCCCTGACAAAACTGTTGGATAAATGGCATTGTGAATTAAAATTACTAATATACTACGCATCATAAACACACAGAGTAGTCATCCATCATGAAGAAGATCTCTTTTATCCATGATAAGAACAACGTGACCTTTGGGCTACTCTGATGCCTAAGACTGCTTGAAGCAGAAATTACTTGCAGCCTGTCAAACACCATTCTGAAATAAGGATTGATGTTTTAAATGATGGCCCCTGATTTCACTTGTTAAATTCCAAATTCCAGTCTCACTAACTTTCTTTTTCAGGGTCTCTGAAGACCACAAGGGACAAAAACGAAACTCTCCTGGCCTCAGAGGGTAGATTTGAAGCTGTTAATCATTGTAGTTCCACTAACAATGCCACATACAGTTTTACACCAGCAATTCTTTGGAATAATTCTGAACCAGGATCTGGATAAAACCTGGGAGAGTCCACAGGAAAAGAAAGTATTTATTCATTTCTTCTAGCTGGAAAACATGATGTGGCCTTTTGAAACCAGGACCATCAAAACAGAATAGAGGTCAAAACTGTTAGCTGCAAAAACATTCTAAATAACACAAACAGAGCCAACGTCTCTGCTTTCACTGTATTTCTTTCCACGGCCATAGCAAGACTGACAAGGCATGTAAAAATTATTTCACTCTATGGAGAGCAGTGCACTGCTGCATTTCACTTGGATATCCAACCATATCATGTCTAACTGGTTCACAGAAATTGCACCAAGTCTATATCCCCATTATTTTTCTTTCCATAGCTATAAATAATTTGTGTTACGAGCCATGTGAAAATAAATGATTCCACTGTGTGAGAAGGTGAGACCCTATTTATCTTTAAACTGACTGGTACCCAACTTTGTTAAGTGCCTGTCTGACTTCACAGAGACTATGCACATCT
>NW_009647222.1:9170091-9184342 GCF_000708025.1 Charadrius vociferus
AGCTTTGAAATTACTTAGTCAAATATCCCCATACTATTCTTGGGACTGTCTGTAGAGGGGTCATAAACCTGCTCTCTTCAAACGTAGTTCTCAAGTGGCTCCTTTTCAATGGATGAGGCAGGTTGCAGAAGAATGGCTCTAACTTTCCACAGTGCTCTGCTCCCCTGTATCCCCAGGAATGCAAAAGTATATAAAGAACTGTATTTCTCTATGGGGGATTGAATGTAAAATGCCCTGATGATCAGTGTTCTGACAATGTGCTGGTCATTTCAGACTAGGAGGTCTGATGGGCTTTCAGTGCATTAGCAATAAAATCCTAAAGGATTTCTCTTAATGCAATAAGTCCATATTGTTAAATGATACTTTGATCATACAAGCTGCTGATCTGCTACAAATACCAACTGATGTGCCCAGCACAAATGGGATACATGCAGAAATGGAAAATACAGGCCAAAGGAAAACTACAGAGGCATTAAAATTTATTAGTCAAAAATGTCAGGTGAAGGTATGGCACAACAGGCAACTAAGCACTCAAGCCTCCCGTTAGCCCTAAAAATGGTTCACTCCCCTCCCCCCATGCAACCAAAACCAAAAAAACCAAACATTTGCACAAATGTTTAACGTTGTAATATTTGGGGAAGAAAAGCAATTGTAAATACTAGTCTAGAGATGGAACTCAGCAACACCATCACAAAAGCTGTGGGCCCATTTGAACCCAGAAGCAAACCCTGGGCTGTCCTGCTATTCACAAACAGTGGAGAAGTTCCACTCCAGCTTCTGTGACTCACTGTCATCTCTATGTGCATTGTTAAATGTAAGTCCAGGCTTGCAGCAAATCCCATAAGCAAAGGCCTGGCATCAAGACAGACACTGTGGTGAAGTCAAGCACAACTACTGTCTGGATCTGCTTCTGTGACCCTAGAGCCTTGTGGCATTTGCTAATAAGTCACAGTTTTGGTACACAGATCCAAGAACTCTTTTAAAATGCCCATTCTTCGTAGTTATTTCACAAAGCTCGCTGTATTCTTTTAGACACTCAGAAGCTGATTTCAGAAAAATAGAAGGGGCAATAATTTTAGAAGAATGAAGGAGGAGTAATTAAAATATTTCTGAAATACGTGATTATCCGAAGTTTTCTAAGGATCTTAAAATGTGAGGGAAGCAGCTTTAAATAAAGCTTTTCAGCTTTAAATAAAGGAACAGAAACTCAGATGCTTTGTGATAAGCTGCATAGCCACAATTTGACTAGAGGCAACAGTGAGTCTGTTATTTTTCTTTTCATGTCCTTGTGAAGATTAATGGGAAGGACTGCTCCTGTTCCACTTGTACCTTTCTAAAATCTGTGCAGTGTAATTCATATTTGGAAGGACCTGGTTCTGATCAGGGTGAGTGTGCGCATGTGTGCATATAGACTCACAAAGATTTGCCTTGCTGCATACAAGTCAGAGAACAAATTAAAAAGTAGGGATTTTAGGCAACTTTGAATTTAACATTTCACATAAGCTGCTTAAAGGCAAGTGAAAGGGCAATCAATGTGCAATCTTCACTTAGCTGTTGAACAATGATGGATATGGAGATTTCCAAAGCCTCATCACAGGCGGAAGTGAGGCTTCTCCTTTCAATGGCTGGACAAATATTTGAACTGATTGTGTCTGTCTAATCCTTTGCAGTTTTAAAATGCTACCTAGCTCCAGGAAAATAATATTCTCCCAGATCAATCTAAAATAATTACAGAAACTTCATATCCTTCTTGTTTTTATTAATGACAGCATGTTAGGATTAATAATGCTATTACCCGCATACAGTGGACACCAATACAACCATATTTTCTGCAAAGTGGGCTAGTCTGCTAGTTCTTCTTATTCCCTGTTTTCATAATTTTCCTTTGCTTTTCTTTCCCTCTCTTTTCTCATGCTCCTACAAGTCACCACTGTCCCCTAAACATTATAGTGTTGCCTTGTTGACACAGGTATTACTTCGCTGATGCGTGCAGACGACAAAGTACTTTATAAAGCAGCCACAAAACTTTTAAACCCTGTATCAGAGGTGGGGAAATAGAGGCACAGAAAAACAAACTAACTCATCCACACTTGAATTCAAGCCCAGTGCACAATGCAACAGGCTACCTTGCTTAGACAGCATGTCAATCAGCACAGGCTTGCACAAAACACATGTTGTTCTACATGTTGCTCCACATTACAAATATTACCAAAGCCACCAATGCTCAGATTGCAATTATTTTAATATTTGCCTGTCATTTTACACTAAAACTCGAAATATATTAAGTAACTCAGGATTAACACAAACATAACCTATCAGGCCACACTTGCAATGCTCTAAATAACATTTTCCGTAGTGTTTTAAATACTGTATGCCAGGATATTAAGGTATAAGGATAATTTCATATCCTCAGACTCATTGGATTCAGTGCCACTGTGAGAAAATCTAAATCAAAGTAAAACTTCGGTTCTGCTGTAACCTCCAGAAAACATCAAGCCAGCTGTTGCCTGCTAGTTTACAGGGAGTTAGAAGTCCTAGTTCCAGTTTTACAATGGGTTTATGGGCAAGTTGTAACACCTCTCTACTTTACTCCATCTGTATAATGGGCTATTAGTAATTATCAATTGATATTTTCAGGACCAATACTTTTAAACTGATTCTTCTAACTGAACAGAACATTTTGAATCAAAGTCATTTACTGTCAAAAATTTTTAGTGACATTACAGTTGGTTTTAATTTGTGGTCTGGGCTTCTGAATGGTTTGATACAACAGCCTGTTCCACATTGGTAGCATTTTGCCCTGGAAGATTTTGTGAATATGCACAGAGCTGTACAAGAGTCTTTACTTTAGGTAGTATGCATGCTGTTCCACCACTCCACCTGTGACCGTGCTCTCCCAGTGTAGTTCATTGCCTCTAACATGTTTTGCATGTTTCAGGGAGGAATAACTCTATTTATGCAGTGTTTTCTACTTAAGGATTTCAAAGGCCAGCATCTTATCAGCTTCATTACATTAAACCTACACAACACTTCTGTAGGAGAGATAAGTTTAATTAATTCTCCTTTAACAAATGTGAAACTGAGGCAGGTAGGGTAGTGTGTGACTTCCCTGCATCAGATAGCTACAAAATGAAATAAGGCATATATTACAGCACCTCTAATTTGAGTTTTGCACTTCAGTGACATCCTCATTTACCCTCCCACAGTGCTAATCAACTGTAATGTATGATAATCATTACTGAACTGAAGTTACACTAAGTAGCAAATGAAAGTTCTCTGTTTAATTAGCTTTATGGCTAGGTTGTGGGGCAAGACATTTTCCTAATTAACAGAATTAAAACTCGACTGGGCAGACAGGAATGAGTGTAATTAAATTTTAATCTCCCTCATCCTAAAAACAGGCTCCCCGCAAAATAGAGAGCTTTGTGTAAATGCTCTTAGAGCATGGAAAGGTTGAGGCAGGTTTCAACACATTTCCCTCATGTCACTTTCTCCATTTTCACCTGTTATCTTTGCAATTTTAAGAAGAAACCTGTCTTCCAACACAGATGGTAATCTGTCACATATGGATTTAGGTGTCAGCTATTCTCCTCCAGGACATATCCACTCTGACATTATCCACCAACCAATCAATAAAAGAGTCTGCCAGGCTGCCAAGAGATCAATCACCTTGTAAAACAAACATTATGTCCTATTATTTTCTTATTACAGTTAATTAGATTTATAAAACACAAAAAGCTTCGAAAGTGAAAAACTTAAAAAATGCTGTCAGAATAGTTTAGGCCCTGATTTCTCATTTGTAAAAGGGAAGGGATTTACTAAATCTAATGTGAAAAGAAAGGATTTTCATGTAAAATTTTTGCTGAATACTGAATTCTTTTTTAAACTTAAAAACATGTTAGTGCAATGCTTTAAACCCAAACAGTGCAAGCTGTCTCAGGCTGTAATACCAGAATGTGAAACGGACTGGAGACATAAAGAAATAGACTAATAGTCTTTTACTGTCCAGGCTGAGATAAATGCAAAAACTATAGCCAGTGCCCCCCCCCCCCCCAAAAAAAAAAAAAAAAAAAAAAAAGAAAAAGAAAAGGCATAGGAATCCCAGAAAATAAAGTTAGGTTTCCTCCTACTGCAACATTTTGTCAATCAAAATGTTTTCTATAAAACACCGGAGAGGGAGAAATGAGTGTGCAGTTAAGACTCCCATTTGTACTTGGGGACAACAAAAAACGTCTCCCTGTTTAACAAAGCATCTGGAAAGGATAGTACATCAGACTCTGGGACACTCAGATGGTAAGGATGACCATGCAAGTACATGCAGACCTGGGGTTGTGGTTAAAATGGTGGTACAGAATTGTGCAAATACATTCGGCTGACTACTTCTCTACCTTAGTTATTCACACAGCCAATATGACCATAATAATTTTATGTTCAATGTTTCCACATTTTATGCAGGAGAAGCAGAGTCAGAAGAACTATATGGGTTGCTGCAGGTTACACACAACAGCAACAGTAAAGGAGTTAATTCAGTGTTTCTTAAGGTAGAAATCAGACAAAACTGGGGAGCTGACATTCCTGGGCATTTTCTGTGTTCTAGGTCTCACTAAAAAAACAAGGCCTTGCTCTTACCGTATTCAATTTTTCTGTGTAATCTCAAGGAAGAGCACAGGGGCAAGTGAGCAAGCTGTGCACTATTGGACCAAGATACAAGAATCACAGAATGGTCAGGGTTGGAAGGGCCCTCTGGAGACCATCTAGTCCACCCCCCCCGCCAGAGCAGGGTCACCTACAACAGATTGCACAGGACGGCGTCCAGGTGGGTTTTGAATGTCTCCAGAGGGGGAGACTCCACAGCCTCTCTGGGCAGCCTGTTCCAGTGCTCCACTACCCTCAAAGTAAAGAAGTTCCTTCTCATGTTAAGATGGAACTTCCTATGTTCAAGTTTGTGCCCGTTACCCCTCATCCTATCACTGGGCACCACTGAAAAAAGACTGTTCCCATCCACCTCGCACTCTCCCTTCAAGTATTTGTAAGTATTAATAAGATCCCCCCTCAATCTTCCTTTCTGTAGACTAGAGAGACCCAAGTCCCTCAGCCTTTCCTCATATGAGAGGTGTTCTAATCCCCTAATCATCTTTGCAGCCCTTTGCTGGACCCTCTCCAGCAGTTCCCTGTCTTTCTTGAACTGGGGAGCCCAGCACTGGACGCAGTACTCCAGATGCGGCCTCACTAGGGTAGAGGAGGAGGATGACCTCCCTTGGCCACACTCTTCTTGATGCACCCCAGGATGCCATTCGCCTTCTTGGCCGCTAGGGCACATTGCTGACTCATGGTCATCCTGCTGTCCACCAGGACTCCCAGGTCCCTTTCCACAGAGCTGCTCTCCAGGAGGTCAGTCCCCAACCTGTACTGATGCATGGGGTTATTCCTCCCCAGATGCAGTACCCTACACTTGCCCTTGTTGAACTTCGTAAGGTTTCTTATGAATCCCTAGACTTAGCATATTAACTCAATTTACCTTGACTCATAGTTGTTTTCATTTCCCCCCTCGGAATTATTATCTGCTCAGGTAAGCTGTGTGCTTATTTCCAAGAATCTCAGTTTGCTTCTAAAAATGTTGTTTGCTTTCATTAAATAAAATTTAAAAATAAAATTGGTATTAAGGACAGTTGGAGATATTGATGCTCTCTAAAGTCACATTGAGACTATGTGAGCTTTCCTATTATAAAGCTACTCCTGCTAAAAAGGACAGCTGAATACAATTAGCCCATGATAACTCAAACGCCTCATAGCTGATAATGAATGAAAGAAATTTGGCTGGTGACCAAAAATTAACCCTTCAAAACTTTTTGAAGACATTACTTCAACCAACCAGGGATCTGTTCTGTACCGGGGAAGACAAATACTTCACTGAGGGCAGGATCTAACCATATAAAAAACAAGCTGTATTTTATGATGAAACAAGCAATAATAAAAGAATGAAAAACATACTGTAATTTTGAATGTTGGTAGCTATGATTATGTGAGTAGTCAACTCCCAAATTACAGAAAGCACAGCACGCTTTTACATAATAAACTGTGGTTGCTGATCCTCAGGGAGCTTTATATTGTTGAATAAATGCAAGGTCTTTTCAACAACTGAAATGCAAAATATGACCCTCCCAAGCATTAATTTAAAGGATTTGGCATTTTCAAAGGGGAGGTTCACAAAGACAAATAACGACTGCAAGTTTCCAGGGAACAGGGATATTGCCTAGTCATGAAAAACCCCTAACTTAGTACACATGAATTTATTTTGTGGGGATAGATGGAACCCTTGGGAGGGAATGAAACTGAATGAGTTACATGGCAGCTGACCCAAGTCTGCAATTTTTTAATGGAAGTTAATCTGTTACATTATATTTGTCTGTCATGAACAAGTCTACAGCAGACAAATGAATTGTATGTCTTTAACCTAAAAAAAAAAAAAAGGCAATTCCCCCCAAAATGGGGACGGGGCAGTGAAAGTTTCACATACATTCTGGATTAGATAAATTTGTAGCAACAGTTAGAAGGCAGATGTTATCCATAGCTTTGTTTCTTGGATTCTGCTCTCCATCCTCTCTTCCTTTTTTTGTCTTCCACTTTTTTTCTTCTTTCTGACAAATTTCACCTGTGTTAGTATCCAAAATTTGCATTTCCTCTCATTTTTTCACATCCCATGGTTTTATCATTTCATTTTTCCTCACTACAGCCTGGAACTTCAATTCTGTCTTAGAAAGTCTGGATCAAATGATGCCTATATATCTAAAATTTGCCATTCTGATGCCCAGCTGACGTACATACCCATCAGTGTCCAACTGCTCCCCTTCTTATCCCCTCACTAGGCCTCTGACCAGTTGCAGCCATCTACCATCATGAGTTTTCCACCTTTTCCTCCCCCAAATTCCACACATTTTCTGCTGGTGACCAGCATCTGTCTGTCTCAGCAACATCTCCTCCATGATCTATGGTTTTACCACCAACTCTGCTGACCCTTCTCCTCTCTCTGTGCCTTCCTCTGCCCCTCAGTCAGACACTCTGTCATCTTACCACATGCCAGATTTGCCTTTGGACCAGCAACAGTCCAACTCCCTCTTTTCTTTAAAAAAGTGGGGAAAAAATTAGAATCCTAATTCTGAGTCACCTTCCAGTCTTGTCAAGCCTTGAAAGACTTGTTTCCAGGGCAGCAGCGCTGGGCCAGATGACTACGGCCCCCTCACTGGACATGACACAGAGCTTTCTACTGAGCTGCTGCAGCTGTCTGCCAGATGCTGTTACCATTTTCCTCACATTGGGTTGATCTTATTCATTCTTTGTCTTGAGACTGGATAACATCGATGTAATCACATAAAATGACTGTTGCCTCAGCAATAAGGCTATTGCAGACAGGCCTTAATGTTTGCTTCTTTAATCCACATTTAGATAGCTATTTTGAAAATGTTTTTGTAGCTACCTGGGAGCTCATGCTCTGGTCTGATTTTCTAGTCTTATCCATCTCTTCTAAAACAAGCAGCAATTTTGATAAACTGAACTTAACCATTGCTCTTCCATCAGTTACTCAGATTTCCCTCTCTCAATACTGATCTTTATGAGTTTTTCTTTTTGACACAGAGGGTATGGCATCTTGCTTAAGTCCTACCAAAACAAAAATAACCTCCAAACTGCCTCTGTTATTTAATATTCCCTTTTGGCTTTAGTATTCCATTTGTCACTCCTATCAAATAAATTTAGAAAATTTCCTTTGCATCTTCTTTCACCAACTGCCAGTCTACCTGTTATCTCTGCAGCATAGTTCATGCATATAGTAGATTCATATGCCAAAGAATTCCCTCTAGAAGCATTTACCAGGTTGCACTATAACACAATCTTCTTGGTGCTTCCCAAAGAGGTTATAAAGTTTGTGTTCTCAGAAACTCTTGCCAGTACTCAAGCACTGAACAGGATCACTGTTTAAATGACAAAAGTCCTAATTTTCCTCTCATTTAATGTTGTTATTGTTACTTTTTTCTTTGGTTAGGCAGTTGAATCTATTGTTTCATAGTCCTAAATCACCCACTGGCTGCCTTTGGTTGCTTCTTTGGCACAAATGCCTGTTTTATTAATCGTATGGGTTTTGTCAGAAGAAAAGGAGTACTAGGAAGGGGATGAGCCAGGGAGATCCTTCGCTGCTGCTGCAACATCTACCCAGAAAATTTTTTGGTTTCCACAGATCACTTGAGTAGTTTGAGGTTCTCACAAATTTGCCTTTACCAAGAAGCTATCTGCTTGCTTCCTGAAAATGGCATGTGATCTCATGATGCCTTAACTATGCAGAAGCACTGGAAAATGGTCAGAACTTGTTTGTCAGAAGGCATTTTAAAGAAAATTCAGCTACTTTAGTTGAACATTTAATTGCATATTTAATCTGCACATCACATATGTAGAAAACTACTATTATTGTTCCTCAAAAAAGCACTAGTCTAGTTACTGGAGGACCCACATTTTCACTACTACCATTCTTCACATGTCTCATGTTCATGAATTTATTTAGGTGCTGACTTCTCATGCAGGGCAAAGACATTGCTCTGTCCATTCTCCATTCTGTGTCATATAATTTATCCATGCACAAATACAAGAAGTTTTTGTACTTTTTTTTCTTATTTTTAGGATTAAAGACGGACCTCAGCCACAAGACTTGTATTTGCCTTGCGTTCCGCATGGAGAGGGCAAAGGTATTTTTTGGCTTGATTCATAGCTTTAGTGGCTTGTGATTATATCTGATCTCTTCTATTTTCTGACAGCTTTTTGCTTACATGCACAGAGAAGCAAACTTAAATGGTGTTTGTATTTGAACATGGACTTATTTCTAGTTACAAACACTGGGAGGTCAAGTTGTTGTAGCTTGAAAGCAGAGTCTTGTAAGGGGTCTGATGGAAGTAGAGTTGCTATATAATGAATTATGAAAACTAGATCTTGATTTGACTATTGGGAAGTTTACTCTTGATTTAAGTTGATGAGAAACAGGGCGAAAGCCATCAGGGAGAAAGAATGGCTTGAAATAAACCACTTCAGTAAACACTTAAGGGTTGTTAAAAGGCGACACATACTTTAATAACTAACTTCTAAAATTCTATCCCCTGACTCCATACAGCTTGTGGACCGGCTTTGACAAATAGGTTATGCCCTGCTGTTGATAAAAACCAAGGACATCTGATTCCTCTGGAGTAGGATGTTTTTCTGAGGGAGAGGCACAGAACTTAGAAAGAAACCAGGCAGGGACTGAAATTTTGTCCTGCATTGACTTTCACATGTGAGTGGAGAATGAAGGCCACTTTGCACCACTGTATTAATATCCACTTTTTTCATATATTTTGTTTCTATTGTTGAGATCAAGAAGAGTCACTTTATTCCTCATTGGTCAGACTCCAAAGAGAAGTGGAATGGGTAATCCAGTTCAGAGATATTTTCAAGGCAAGTTGAGTGGATACCCTATAGGCTGGGATTAGACTATTTGCATGTGCTTATGAGCATGTTATTGCGATAGGATATGAGTTCAGAGGGTGCCAGCTGTTGTTCTGTGTTATTTCCCAATGCGCATATCTTTAAGCTTGTGCAAACAGGAGGTAGCTTAGCCATATGATCTAAGACCTCTAATACCAAGGAATTACCAAGGCTGATGTGCTTATTTTTCCTTGGGGTCACCTATTCTTCTGACCATATTCTAAAAAATTGGACACTGGGATTCCTGAGAAGTGAAAGGCACAAGGTCCAAAATCAAAGTTGACGACCACGGAGAGCTGATGCACAGAAGAGAGGACAGACATTCTCATTAGGTATCCATTTCAGGGGCAATATGGGCCTTGGGGATCAAAGGAAGAGTCACAGAAGGGCCAGCTTATACAAAGGCCTGAGGATGACAACCTCTATACTAAAAATGAAACAGTAGTTTTCAATGCTTTTTTTTTCTGAGGTTCTTGGCTTGAAATCCCATAAGGATTCAATTTTCTGAAATGTCTGAGAAATTTTCCCCTAAAAAGCCTGAAGTATATCTGGCCCATCACCTAAAAAACTTGTATCACTTGCCACTCCCAGGACTCACAGTTAAAATGTTCTTATCTGCTTGGGTCAGCTTCTTCATAGAGGGTCTAAGCACTCAGTGTATCTCAATCTGTTTCCATTTGCTAAGTTGTGCATTTTTTTTCCAGTGGAGATACCAAAATATTAAATTAAAGCCTACTGAGAGTAATCCTGTCTTTTCCTTAGTTACTTTTGACAAACTCTAAGCAACATGCATACAATTGCTCTGGGATATCCCAGAGCAATCCAACCCAGATAGCTTTATTTATACGCAGCAAGCAAAGAGAAGCTACTTACTAGCTTAAACGAAAAGCTGCTCTCACTAGTCATCACTGTACCTTTGACTGAGAGTAAGGCTAGGGACTGTTTTGCATATGCTACTTTCCAAACCAAACTATGAACATAAGGCAATATATCAGCAGAATGTTAACAAAATTTAATGTGCTGTACACCAAATTACTCTGATATCAAGCAGCAATGGTATGAACCAGTATTAAAAGTAAGAGTACAACCTCTCTATTAACTAGATAAATTAGCTTAAAGATATGATACAGAAGTAAATGGCCATTTCAGGTGCTGCAATTATGAAAGGAAATGTAATCAGAAGGAAGAGGAATAAGACAAGCTTTCTGGCTTTGCCAGATATCCTCTTCATAAAAACCCACTGCTGCTTGTAATCTTGTGACTGACATTTATGCTGACATTTGCTCGTACCACAGCAATCCGACTGCAGTGGAGGTGATGACTGCCAGCAACTTACTTCATTTGAGTTTATTCTTTCACACCATATGCATGCATGCTTTTTCCCTTTTTTTGAGAGAGCACTGGAAAATGCTAATGGCTTGTCATGGCTAATAGCTAAGGGCTCATAATGCTTATGTACCTCAAAAACCATATGTGCCTAATGTGGACGAAACTAAACTGATCTCTTCACAAAAAATCTTCATGTTGCTAGAGAAAGTTGAGCTGAAAAAAACTCTTTTTGTATGTCTCAGGACCTGCTCTGGGTGCCAATACAATATGTACTGACACTAACGCCATATAACGTAGAGCAGGCACCAATACTCCTTTCACTGTGTGGAGTATCACAGATATCACACTAAAGGATAATGCTAATGGGAGATGCACAGAAAATAGACTGCAGATCTCACGTAGGAGTAGTCAGCTATGAACAGATTTGCCTCTATAAGCAACCTCTATAAGTTTAAACTCTTGAGATCATTTACAACCCTTTTAATTTAAAATGCTGATTTATATGAATGAATTCAACAAGGAACATAATTCCAGCTTTATGGCACAGTATCTTAGTGATTCTAATACAATACATTCCTCAAAGTTACGTAGAAGCTAAATATCTAAATTCTGCAGCTGCGCACTTTCAAATGGAAGTTATGCACTTCAGCAGGGAACTTAGTTTACCTTTCAGCATACTATTTTAGTGATGTCTTCTCTAATACTTCTTATGCATTTATGAAAAAGTCACGTACACCTTTGGTAAAATGATGGTCTCACTTAAACTGAAACCTAAGCATTTTCTGTGGCAATCTAACCAAGGAAAACTTTGTATTTGGGTGACTACTTTCCAGGAGATCTCTTTATAGCTAAGGAATAAAACTAGAACAGTGCTCAAATAATAATAATAAAAAAGTCTATTCACATGAATTCATTTGTGCCTGTCTTGCATTTCCCTCTTAGGTGAGACAAATCTTAGTTCAGAAAACCTGCTCCAAACCTATAGACTTGATTCTAAAGGCACTGAGAGACTTCTATGATGTGCAAAGTGTGGTTGTATGTGCCACTGAAGTTCTATCTGCCTTGATGTAAACTTGACATACATATATTTTACAAAGGTTACCTTGCACAGGGATATATTTTACTGTCAAACTTTTACTGGCATGGAAAAATACGGCAGTTGATCAGGGATATTAACCAAACAAAACCCGAGTTCATCATAGGTAATTACTCCTACTGCAAAAACCTCCTATTTAGCCAATCAGTGAAAAAAATACACCACCAAAACTTATCCAATCAATCACAGACAAACAAAGGTAATATCATAACTCAAGCAAGCTAATAGTTGATGTATCAGATTAACAACTGCGTCTTACTAATAATAAACAATAAAAATAACCTGCAACTCCTTCTGGTGTTCCTTTCTAAAAAAAGAGGAAACTTTTTCATATGAATTGATTGGGACTGACAAGATGCAATTCTAAAAGCTTTAGTCGATTTAATCCAATTTAGAGAAAAAACCTAAAACAAATTTTAAGTAATTTCGACTAATGGAATGATGGAGGAAATCATAACTGTTCACAGATATTCTCTAGCCAGGAAATGAAGCCAAATTGGCCAGCTAAACTGTTCATTGTGAGTTTTTCACTTAGTGTTAGTGTGTTCTGAATGAAAAGAGAGGAAAGCCTTCAACATCTGAGTCATATTCTGGTACCAAACTGATGTCAAGCATTAATTTTAAACATTTAATTTAATGAAACCTTTCATTAAAGGTTCATATTTAACAAAACATGACATATTTCGCTTCATTGAAACTCATTCTGTAACAAACTCTTTCCTCACAGAAAGAATTCCATTTTCAAAATTTAATTCACTTCCAGGGTTTCACTTTTTTGTCTTCAAAACCAATTTTAAATGCATTTTCCTGCTGTGATAGGTTGCAATTAACAAAGATAAAAAAAGAGCAATCTATGTCAAACTAATAAAGCCAATAGAGAGAGTCCCTTTTATTTCAATAAACTTTGATTCTGTCCCTTGACTGAAATTGTTCATTAGTCTCTATGGTCCTGCTCTTCTTTTCTAGATAGCTTAATGATAAGGAAGGTCACAGAGTTGAGTTACTGGACAAACCATTCAACACTAAGGCATTTCTGATACTCCCACTGCAGCACAGTCAAGTATTTAAGCACGTAAGTGCCACATTTCTTTGCTGCATCTGAATGCAAAAGGATGGGGGCCTGTTTCAAGGAAGTAGAGAGCACAGCACATTGCTGGGTAACCATGACAATGAGACAGCAGGAAGAAGAAATGTTTGCCTAAACAGCATCCAGTCACATAACCCCAGCGTAACACTGCTCTAGTTAAACAATATGCCAGAGGGCTAAGAAGGGCTTACTTAGTGTTGCACAGTAAATAAAATGCCCCATCTCTAGGTGGAGACGCACAGAGACCTTTCTGTATCCTAAATACATGTCCATGAAATCACCTGGGCTTTGCAAAGATCTATTTGTGCACATGAATTAATACTGCTGTATTTAGACAGAGCTGGTGGCAAATTATCAATGTAACATCATATTGCTACCAAAACCACTGACATTCTAGCCCAGCTGACTATCTACCTCCTCAAAATCCCACTGTCAAGCCTACCTGGGAAAAATATGCAAAACAGAAAGTTAGATAAACAAAATAATACACATCTTGCTATTACAGAATGTCTATGGGGCATTGCAAAGTTAGGTGGCACTTTATGGATGTTTATGGAAAAGCTATATTTGAGATATGGCTTTTGCTCTATAACCCCCTTAGAAATACAGTTATGCTTCTCTTCTCCTGCTTAAATATTACATTTGCTCTGTCATTTGACTCTAGGAGTTCAGCAAGTGCTGCACCTTGCACAGTTCCTCTATGTCTACATGTACAGTGCTGGGAAGCTGCATTATCCTGGGGCACAAGAGTGCCTTGGGGGCACAGTTTCTTTGTTAAACCCCAGAGGCAAAGATGGAGCACATCAGACACACAGTCCTATATTTTACACCATGCCAGAAGCCTGTGGCCCTTCCTCTTGCTCTAATGCACTTCTTAGAGAGCCCACAAAGAAAGTCCCTGTCTCTCTCAGATGTCTTTTGCAGTCATTCCCAGCACTTGCTCAGGGAATGCTCCCTTGCTCAGCTTGTCTCCCATCCTTCTACAGCTGCCCTTGGGCAGATGAGCCTTTTATTTTTTCATCCAGTTTCGCAGCTGGATTTAAACAGTCTTCAGAAATCTGTGCTAAGCCTAATCTAGTCTGACTTCACTCCTCTTGAACCCACAAGTTTTTTGCAAATGCGTCTCCTGCTTCATCAACTACATAAGTTTTATTTAATATAATTAAAATGCTAAACTGATGAATCTTCTCACTGAGGGCAGATTACAGCTGGATGCATGAAAAGGGTACTCAGCAGGA
>NW_009647222.1:9184379-9218821 GCF_000708025.1 Charadrius vociferus
CAGGAAGGATGCACAGAAACCAACAAGCAAGGGAGCCAGGGATCACAGAACCCCTGATATGCACAATACAGAGGATATTAAAAAGTGGGCAGGAGGCAATAAGCAATAAGCATCCCGGGCCACTATGTCTTTTTAATCTTCTGGCTCCCTCTTTCTGTCCATTAGCTGACTTCTGTGGGATGACTTGGTAGGCATTTAAGGAAGTGAACTACACTGTTTTGTCATGTGCAGCACAATAACTGACAGCATCAAATGAACTCATCATCAAGCTGCGATCACCCAGTTACAATGGTAGGAGAAATTAAATAGCATTAATTAGAGGGAGAATATGAAACTCTTTCTGCCTGGGATGTGTCTCATCTTTTAGCTGACAAAAGCCTCAATAGTTTGGCTTATTAAGAGCCAAGTTGATAGGAAGGCTGAAGGGAAAAAAGGATTCTCCATTGTGTGCCAACCCAGCTGAGGGAAGACTTGAGTTTGACACTGACGTTTAAAGAACAGCAAAACATTAATGAATTTTTATCCCAGCCACCATTAACACATCTGAAGGTCCCTCTAACAGCATTTTTGTCCCACAGACAGCATTTTTGCTGTTATTTCACTACGAGATTGGGTAAGTAATATATGCAAGGAAGAAAGAATCAGAGATAAAAAAGATTTTTTCAGCTTCTAGAAACCAAAACAATTTTCTGCTACAGTAGTCTTCCTACTGGCTATGCAGCTACCTGTACATATTACATGTTAAAGCTTTCTCCACAACATTTTTTTTTTTCTTATTTTATTGACATTTGATATAAACCAGACTGTACTCTGCATTAACAAAAGGAGCTCGATTCTTTGAGGTACAATGAACTCATTTCCCACTGAGCCTGTGAAAGAGGTCGACATGAAAAACGATTAAAGGTAGGTCCCTCTTATTACTTGGAAATTGCTTTCCTCCATTCTCTGATACATTGGGAAAGGGCCAGGAGAAATACCACAGTTTCAGTCCTGGCTCAGTTCAGTACTCTGTGATTTGAATCCACCCCAGCTTTTATGATAGAACTATAGAATATGAAATAATGATATTGCAAACAAAGCATAGAACAATTGCTTACATTTAATAGGGTTTATTTGCCTTCTTTTGGCAAATAAAGCATGTTTGCATATACTCTTCCTTAAAAAATTGCCTTTCCTTTTGCATGTATACTTACCTTTTTTCTACACTGTTAATGAAACACCAAACTACTAAACAAAGACCTGTGAACGTTTTGGACAGTAAACTCTTTTTGCCATTACATGTCTGTACAATGCCTAAACCAGATTAGTCCTGATTTTTTGAGCAGAACCATCTAGGAATTTTTGTTATTTCAAAAAATAATATGTTTATCTAGTTCATTAATTTTAAAATAAAAATATTCTTTAATTTACCTGATTCCCTTGCAAAAAATGAGGAAGAAAAGTGGCAATAAATTTCCATAAAATACCAGTATGGTAAAAGTGCACTATTGAGAAAATCACCTACAAGTGAGGTAGAATTAAAGATTAATGAATTACACAATGTCCACCTTGGAGCATTCAAAAGTTCAGATGTTTCTTTGAGTCCTATTTAAGCCTCTTGAATCTAAGCAACTACAAAACTTCAAATAGTAGCTTCACTATGTAAAATGTCTTAGAGAGCAAGATGCCAAAATGGACTGAAAAATCATAGACTTTCCAATAAAAACATTCTTTTTGGTCAACATTATTTGCTAAATTCAACCTAAACATATTAATAATTTTGCTGAAACCACAAGTGCATTTTTTGGTTAATATATTAATTATCCCTCCAATTTCTCTCAGCTTTTCTTACGTGGCCTGTCTCTCTACTTTCCTTTAATAGATAATGGCCTATCTTTCTCCCACATTTAGAAATATAACCTCTTTTAAAATGATGGTTCTATGAAAAACCTCACTTGGAGCTGCTGTGACACAACGCACTTGAAAACTCTGCCCGAGAAAGACAGGATGTGACAGCTGCATGTCCCCTGAAGATGCTCTAAAGTGCATCCAATATATTATCCATTGCTCTTACCCCACAGGTTAATGTTACAGCTAGAGGGAACAATGAACTGTATATATGAGAAACTGTGGGCCAGTCAAATCAAGGTGAGTAAAGAGAAAAAAAAATCAAAGGAGAAAACTTGAGCTGATCACTCTTTTCTTCTGTTTCCTATAGAAGTCGGAGGAAGTAGTATGTACACACTGAATTCCCCCAGCCCAGCATTTTCCAGGCTTTACCTATAAGCAAGACAAGCTGAGAAGGCCTCAATGCCACTCCACCAAAATGCTCCCTTTTTCACTCAGAAGATGTAAATCTTAGACAGCAGCCTTGACTGAGGACTGCCTGTGAAAGCTACGGAAGAAGCCTCACTGGTCTAAGTGCAGGATCCTTCAGGCACAGATTTACATTGGAAGTTACTTTAGCTTCAGGGAAGCAGAATCTAGCCCAGAAATCTCCCAGTGCAATACGTTAGATAAATATTATTAATTACAGTTAAATTAAATGCAAAACATATATTTTACCATTTTATGATGAAGAGTATTTCCTAAAATGTCAACAAAGGTTAAAAAGAAATGGCCTGGTTGGTTTGTTAAACCATGTGAGTTAATTTCCAGTTGCTGCTTATTTTAAGAAAGTAAGAAAGAATCTGCAGTATCATAAAAATACAGATTCTGTTTCTTATATTTTCTTCTCATAAAAAAGGAGAAAAGAAAAAATGTAAAAGAGCTTAGAGCTAGGGTATTTGGTTTGAGGATCAGTTGGATATTTCGATTTTGTCTGTAGCACAAATTATAGACTTGATTATTATATAAATATTGTTTCATATTAGTTCTATGCCCCAAATTCTAAATTTAGAATTAATCTTTTTTTTCATGATATAGTTTCAATAATAAACATTATGATCAAGCCTAGGTGTATGTTACAGTATTAAAATGCCTCCCTTTCAAGCACTCGGTGGAATCACTGTTACTGCTCTGCTACGACTTAGCTAGTCTGCCTGTAAAAATGAAGATTTATTTTTATGTGGCTTGAACTAAAACAACTGATTTTTGATGTGTGCTCACCCTTAACTATTACCATTGTGTGCAACAGCAGTTTAAATGTTTTATTTTCAAATAAACAGGCAAATGGGCTGTTATTTCTATAAATACTAACAGGATCATGCCCAAGCACAGAGATTTTTCAGCCTGGAGCAAGAGGAAACCACACATTTTCTGTTTATTTTTGTGGGTTTTACTATTTTAAGTAACATCAAGGCCTGGACTGAAGATATTCTGACATTTCTGGTTACTTTGAAGGAAAAAAGTCCCAACAGTTTCTTAGCAAGTTAGGTGAACTTATGCTACGTCACTGAGCGATAAAAAAGTATTCTCTGTGACGACAATATATGCAATGTCCTCCTGGATGTCCATCACCAAGTCTCTTGCAATGAAGCTCAAAAGAAATACATAGGAAGACGGGAAAAGGGTGGATGGAGGGCCTGGTCCTACTAACATGTATCCAAATCTACTCACATGCATAGTGGCATTAAGTGTGATTCTGCAGGGATATCTGAGAACTGTCCCTTTTGCCTTAACTGAGAACAGATGTTGACAGTGATATCAGATGCTCTTTTCTTTTCTCTCTTCCCCTGACCTCAGTTTTAATACACTCACGAAGGACAAAATGCCAAGGTTCTTGCGCTGCCTTTGGAACAGTAAAATCCGAGCATCAGCTGTACAGTTTAGACCTGTGCACTAGTAAATGTTGTTTTGGTTTTTCTTTCTAGGTGGCTACCTATGTTTTGAATGGGCAGAAATGGACAATTGTCTGGGGTTTTTTTTGAGCAATACTTCTGCATCTTTTGCTTGGCTTCACTTAGTAATAACCAACTGATTATCTGCAGGTAACAAAGTACTGGTTGAGAATTTTAACTTGCTTTTTGAATAGAGAAATTCAGACACAATTAGTTGTACAAGAGTATCAGACTGTCCTTTGAAACTGAAGGCTTTCTGCAGCCCAGAGTCGTTCCTCTAAATCTCTGGTCAGTTTGAAACAGTTTGACCTCTGTACCTCATTTCTTTGCAGTAATAAAACCCTCTAATAAATAGAGAGAAAAATGACTGAAATAGGTAAATACAGAAAAATTAGGGAAGGAGAAAGGCAATGAACTCAATTGCAATTACTATGCCAGTATTGCCCTAACTTAAAAGTATTGATTAAATAACTGAGTATTTACATCTTGTACTGGAACCACTGAAGGCAAACGATGCATTGCAAAGCAAACAGAAGCTGACCTTTGCACGTTTTCCCATCAGGCTGCAGGGTAAATCCAACTGGGCAACTGCATCGTACCCCTGTCGCGGTATCCTTGCAAGTCCGATCACAGCCTCCATTATTGACAGCACATGTTTCTGCAGAATGAAAGAGAAAGAGAGAGAGAGAGAGGGAGAAAGGGAGTGTAATGAAATGTTCTGGGGGAGGGGAGAGGCACCGACTCTTTGGGGGAATATTACAACATTGTGAAAGCAATCTAAGTTTAAGCAAGCCAACTGAAGCAAGCTCTCAAGGTCATCCGGGCCCAAGTACTGGTTTTGACTAGTAAATCATTTCCACAAGTCATGATTTCTTTCTCCCCCCAAACTGGTGTTTTTATTTATTATATTTAGTTAGTGCTTTTGAACTGTCTTACACAATAGGATGGGTTATTACATATGAAACAAGTTTAAAAAGAAAAAAAAGTGATTGCCTTTAAAAGCAGAACCAAACATTCAGTCTGTTTCGTATCAGTCAATGTCTAGCCAAGGCTTTTTAAGGTTCATTTTTTTAAGTGATGTTATAGGCACAATGAACTTTAAAAAGCAGTAGAAAGCAAAGCAGAGTGCTAGACTCAGAACCGAGAATTTAAAATCCTTAGTTAAGAAAGAGTTAATGGAAAATGAACTACATATATCACTTTGACAAGAATCTACATGCCCAATCTGTTCTTACTGAACTACAAGCAAAAGGCATCTGGGTTTTGTCCACTTAAAGCTTTTTGCAAATTGAAAGGAGTTTGGAGTGGGTGGGAGGGCATAATTGAGGTCACTGAACCCATTCCAAGCTGTGTCATTGAAATTTCCCAGTGCTTGTAGTATGTAGAAGGGTGGCTGGGCAAACACAGGCAAGAGAAAGCTGCAATACTTTGGAGCTTTTACAACAGTGGGCAATGACTATTAGGTACCACTACATTAAAAAAAAATATCTTCAACTTCATTACAGAAAAAGCAAAAACCTCTGTTACTCATGTGTGCACATGCGCACACCATACACATACATACACACACATACCCACACACACATCCATAAAATAGATAAAAGGCAAGTGAAATGATTAACTTTGCTTTGATCCAGAGAATAGAGTGGATGTAAGGATGCCAATTTAGCACGTCAGTTTGAACGGTGCATTTATCTGAAAAGTATTTACTTCAGAGAGCAAGTCCTTTTAATAGTATCTTTTTCAGTTGCTCTGGCTTTGATTAAATTAAAATACCCCCCTGCCCCTCAAGACTGCCATTATTCTACTCAGCTCACCTCATTCTGGCTTTCCCTAAAGAGGCTTTGTCATTACTTACTCAGATTTACAGACTCCTATTGCTGAATATTCACAGTCTGTGTCACAATTGTACCCTGTGGACAAGGTCTGACAATAAGCTATAGGATATGCTAATCGTGAATTGCCTTAGAACAGTACATTGATCAAAAATTATTTACACAGAACAGAAAAGGCTTTATCTTTCAATTGACTAGTACTAAAAGATTTTTATTTTAAAGTAGCCTCTGCTAATGCCCTCAAGGTGAACTTAGACTGGCCTTTTGGAGGGACTTCACTGCTTCAAAATAAAAGAAAAAAAGTGTAGCTTTTTCTTCCTTTTGCACAGACCTCTTGCACAGACCTCTACATCACTTGTGGAATAAGCTGCTGGCACTTATGAAAAATCTGAAAGCAAGGGGTTGGGGCACACAGGCATTAACAGCACAGGACAGAACTCTGCCGTCCGTACACATTCACACATGTTTTACTAGAGAGATTTTAAATTTTTTATGCCATGTGTGCTATGTTATAACATCACGGAGAAAAAGCAATCAGTATACAAATGGATTTGCCTATAACTGCCAGCAACCACAGCTAACAAATGGGTTGACACATTTTCTGGAACAGCTTTCTGAAAATGGAGTTGAGTCTGCAACTCCTTATTTTCAGGCGGAGACCTTGCTTGCCTTAGGTACAACTTGCAGAACCTGAACCTGACTGTTTAAGTAATATAGTTCTGATTTTCATTTACTCCCCTAGGAAGGACTATTTCATAGACTTAAGAGACTGACACTGCTGCTTGAAGAATTTTTCTGTGAATGACAATGCTGGCATTTCCATTTATATGTGAATGTATGTGTGTGTCCTCATAGGCCAACTTATCAAATGATTATATGTTTCAGAGAAGGGAAAAAGTTTCAGGTCATTTAAAACTTTTTTACTTGTGTACAGTTTAATGGTAGGATGATTTTCCAGGAGTAAAGAGTTAAGGTTAAAAAAACAGGAAAAAGTGCTGAAGATGTACGTTTGGCATGGCACTGCAAAGAGCAGTAAATCTTACGTTAGCAGATTAACTTTGGCATATGAAGAGTCCTTTATTGCAGTTCATCAACACGAGATGAACATAAGCAGTAATATTTCTGCTTTCTGGATGACATCCAGTGAAAATGAATAGACACAACAATTTTTTTTTCCCATGGCATGGATGACTGGATCTATAGGGTAAGGGTCATTCAGTGAACAAGAGTTATTTCTATGTATAAATAGAGGGAATCAAGCCAGCTTTTCTTATTTTCACAGAGATTTAGTAAAACAAACCAAAAAGGATAAATACCCTTCAACTTTCCTAGTGACTCTGACTTTAATACATGACGACCTTTAACAGAATGAAGATCCAAGTGAGCAAGAGGACATCTGACAGTACCTCTACCATTTTGGATAATCGGAGAGATGTACTGATGAAATTCTTTAAACTCAAGGTCATGAGAAAACATTGGTAAAAGAAAGCAAACATGAATAGCAGAATGTGGGAAAGAGGTATTATGAGCTACATCAAATAGAATAGCTGAGGCTCATATACAGCATAAACCAAAGTGTGTCACCACCTGTGTTTCTGTTAGAAATTACTTCAACTCATTCTTCACCTCACTACTATCAAACTTTAGTATATATTTGAAATGCAAATACAAGTTTTAGGACTCAAATAAAGAGCAGAAGCAAATTACTTATTTCCAAGCTACCACATTGAAGAAGCTATACTTATATGTAAGGAAAAGAACAGATGTTCAAAATTTGATTCAGATCTTCATGGTGATATTGATCCTACAGATAATTTTCCAGTGTTTTTTTTCTCTGCGAAAGACAACCTCAGCATATTTATTCATCTTGTTTTGTTTTGTATTGTTTCAGACTTTTTGGCATGTTTCTGATGTTTTTTGTTTTGGTGAGGGAGCAGAAAAAGAACTGGAAGACACAAATAAAGCAGTGTCATGTAACTGATATTTAGATTCCTTCTGAATTATGATAAAGCTCATCATTTGAAACTATTAGACTTTACTGCAAATTTAAAGTGATGTTTGCAGCCCCACTTACATCCTTATGGAATTCCCACCTGAAAACTCAGTCAGAAACAGGGATCTAAAGAAATGGACATCTATTTACATAAGGCAGTCCGGGACAGCTTACATTGTGTTTTTCCACTGTAAGCTCCTATCCCTGGAACAATCTCTCATGTATCTTCTCCCTGGATCTATAGACAAGAAGTAACCAAAATCATTACCAACATCATATACTTATGGTTTACTCAATTAGGATATTTATTGTTTTCACAATAGTTCACTGCACTATGGGATACACACTGCTTCTGGATATTAAAATATCCTATTAAAAAGCAAAAACTTGAGCTGTCGGTTCGTCAACACTGGATCAGGAATGTTGACTAAGTTACCAAGTGGTTAAATGGGTACTCAGTCCTTTAATAAGTGACCTCAGTGTCTGCAAGGGTTTAGCAGTGAAAGATCAGCTCTCCATGTTGCAGTTCTGAAGTTTCTGAACTGAAGCAGAAGCTCTACTAGGTGGCAATAGAAACTGGCCACTTTCTTAAAAAGACGACTGACACCAGACAGGATTTATTTGGCTTTGAATACTACTAAATGCCTGAAACTTAGAACACACGTGTTATGGTTTGGGAACATTTCTGAAAACTTAAATTTCAGCTTCTTTTATGAAACAGGTAAACATTACCATTCAGAATGTAAGCTTTTATTCAAATCTGTTTTTTTGGAAGTGGCCAATTATTTCATAAAGCCATTGAAAGCCTAAAAGACAGGTGTCTCCAAAATCTGCCTCCAACTATTGTGACTTCATTTTATCTCTATGATCAAAAGAGCATGATATGATTTTAAGGGTATTGATCAAAATCAGACAAATCCTGGAATCTTTATTATTCACTTTGGCAGCCTGGGTCAATTTGAACTAAAATCCAAAAGAATGTTTTAGGAACTGAGATATGGTGCAAAGCAGAACAAACTTATATAGGTCTACGGGACTAGAAGGGATACATCTGAAGATCACACAGTAATATATTTTTTAGTGAGGTCACTCTCTATAATCTTTGATAAGTCATGAGGACAGGGTAGGGTTCCTGATGACTGGACAAGATAAACATCAAGAAGGGCAAGAGGGGGGATCTGGTGAACTAGCGGCCAGCCAGCCTCACATCAGATCCCCATAAGTTTATGGAGCAAATCATCCTGGAAGCCATTTACAAGCACATGAAAGACAAGAAGATGATTAGGAATGGCTGGCGTTGACTTACCGAGGGCAAATTATGCCTGATTAATCCAGCTGCTTTATACAATGACACGACTTACACTGTGGTAAGGGGAGAGCTGTGGATGTTTTACACCTTAAGTTTAGCATGTGCTTTGATGTGGTCTTCCATAGTATCCTTATGGCCACCGTGGTGAGAGACAGACTGGATAGGTGGATAATATAGGCAGTTGAAAATTGGCTGGACAGCTGGACTCAAGGGACTGAATCAGTGGTACGACTCCAACTGGCAATCTGTCACTAGAGCTATCCCTGGGCCTCAGCTAGTGATATTAAGACTAATACTACCTAATGTCTCCACTAGCAACCTGGACTACGGGATGGATGGCATTTTCTGCAAATTTGCGGTTGACACCAAATTCAGGGAGTTTTCAATACACCAGAGAGCTGGGCTGCTATTCAGAGGGGCCTTAACAGGTTGGAAAAAATGGCCTGAGGGGAACGTTACAAGCTTCAAGGAAGGCAAACCCAAGTCCTGCGTATGGGATGGAATAATCCCATACAACAGAACAGGTTTAGAATCAATGGCTAGAAAGCATTTTCAGAGAAAAAAAATGGGGTCCCAGGTGGACAAGTTAAATGAAAATCAGCAGTGTTTCCTTAAGGCGAAGAAGGCCAACAACAACCTGGCTTGTATTATAAGAGTACAAACAGAAAATCAAGAGAAGTGACCCTACCCTGCTATTTGGTGCTTTCAGTAACAACATCTGGAGCGCTGTGTCCAGTTCTGGGCACTCCACTGCAACAAAGACATGGACGTACTAGAGCAAAGTGAGTGGGAGTCTGCCAAGATCATGTTTAGGGGGCTGGAGCACATGACGAGGCTGAGAAGCTGAGAGCTGTTCAGCCTTAACAAGAGAATGCTCAGAGGAGATCTTATTTCTGTCTACAGCTAACTAATGGAACAATATAAAGAAGATGGAACAAGACATTTCTTGAAGGTGCACAGTGGAAGGACAAGAGGCAACAAACAGAAGTTAGAATATGGGAAATTCCAGTTTGATACAAAGTAAAAATTTTTCACCATGAGAGTGGTCAAACACAGGAATAGGTTCACAGGGAGGCTGTAAAATGTATGTCCTTGGAGGTATTCAAAACTCAACGGACATGGCCCTGAGCGACCTGGTATAGTTGTCCTTTCTTTGAGCAGGAGGTTGGATTACATGAACTCCAGAGATCCCTTCCAACTTATGAGTCTCTTATTCAATGAAATTGATTCACATATCCTACGGAGACTAAAGAATCTGAGTTTCACTTTTACTTTGTTTCTGATAAAGAATACTGGAGGGGAAGAGGGAGAAGGGAAGTACCATAAACACAGCAAGCAGCATGTCAAATTCAAGGGCATGGTTCATGTCTACTCAGTATCCTCTTCAAGCTCAAGATCTCTTTGGAACCTGATACGTTCATATCGCTGATACATATCTGACACATTTAGTATGCCAATGATACTAAACTAGGAGGAGCTGTGGACTCTCAAGGGTAGAGGCCTTACAGAGGCATTGGGATAGACTACAGACCTGGGCAATCACCAACTGTATGAAATTTAACAGGAGCACATGCCAGATTCTGCATCTGGGATGAGGTCATCCTGCTTATGCATACAAACTGGGGGACAAGAGGATGGAAAGCAGCCCTGAGGAAAGAGATCTGGGGGTGTGGCTGGATGGCAAGTTGAATATGAGTCAACAGGGTGCCCTGGCAGCCAAAAGGGCCAATTGTGTCCTGGGGTGCATCAAGCACAGCATAGCTAGCCAGTCAAGGGAGGCGATTGTCCCACTCCACACTGCACTGGTGCAGCCCCACCTTGAGTACTGTATGCAGTTTTGGGCGCCTCAGCATAAGGAAGACATCAAACTATTAGAGTGTGTCCAGAGGAGGGTGAACAAGATGGTGAAAGGTCTCAAGGGCAAGACTTAGGAGGAGCAGCTGAGGTTACTTGGCATGTTCAGCTTGGAGAAGGCTGAGGGGTGACCTCATGGCAGTCTACAACTTCCTCAAGGGGGGCAGCGGTGGGGGAGGTGCTGATCTCCTCTCTCCAGTGATGAGTGATGACACACGAGGAAATGGTATGAAGCTGTATCAGGAGAAGTTCAGATTAGACATTAGGAAAAGGTTCTCCACTGAAAGGGTGGTTGGTCAGTGGAACAGACTGCCCGGGGAAGTGGTCACAAGCCTGTCACAGTTCCAGGAGCATCTGGACAACACTCTTAGGGATATGGATTAGTGTTAGGTAGTCTTGCGAGGAGCAGGGAGTTGGACTCGATGACAATAAAGATGACCCATAAAGTAAGGTCCCTTCCAACTTGAGATACTGTATGATTCTATGATTCTATGTTATTTCCAATAGGAAATGCTTATGTTTGGAAACTTGGAGCATGGAAGTAGAGACTTAAATTTCTTCCCTAGCTTCCCGTAAGCTGCTATGGCACCCTTGGCAAATTACTCACGCTGGAGCTCACAAGAAATTTTGTGACATACTGGTCTCCTCATTTAAAATAGATGCAGTATTTCCTATACTCATAAGTTCTTTTGAAATTTGTTAGCACACATGCTCATACATATAAAATAGCATTGTTTTTATTACTACTGATATAACTGAAATTAAAAGCAAAACTTGACACTCCCCACTCTTAATTTACTTTTTTCTCTGATTATATTTATTCCTCTCTAAATGTAACTTTTTACAGGGATAAGAGAATTTCATCTTTTCTATTGACTCTTAAATTCCTTTAGATTAGCATAATACGCAACAGGATTAATACGAAAAAACATTATGTAACACACAGGCTGGTGTCTCTGTTTTGTCATAACGAAGGTCAGTCATTTTGGATGGGCTTTAATTATGTTCTACTTAAAAAAAAAAAAAATCCCATAAACTCTGCAATGTGTTCATACACCTGCACCTACATGCAAAACTCTGCTTGCCCAGTCTCAGACAACCTGCTAAAACATTTGATATACTGTTCAGTGTGATAAAAATTTGCTTAAGATAACATAAATTTTCGTATTATTCTCTTAAAGATAAAAAGATTAAAAAAACCCTAAATACACTGTACATTGGTATAAAGAATAGAAAGGACGAGTAACAAGTGATCAATAATGTTTTTAAGAAAACCTAAAACAAAATAAGCTGCTTTGGGTGGTAGGCAAGAAATTAATTTCAGAAAGAGGCAAGCACTCTCTTTGCACTGTAAAGGTGTAATCCTGCCCATCACACAAAAAGGCTGAGCCAGCTGGCAGTCAAAAAGAGCCCTCAGGAAAAGATGCTGAATGTAACTTGGGCTTGTACTCTTACTGTCTAAAAGCACAAATGCCATTTTGCAGTCACTGCGCCATTGTGCAGGCCACTCAGACACCAGCCAATATGTAGTTTATTTCTACTGTGTTGACCTGTGCTGCTGTATCCTGAGCAAGATATAACACAGAGGAGTGGTATGTGGACCTCTGTATGAAGGAGGATAATCTTAATTCATGTTATGCCCACAACGTATAAAAAGTACAGAAATACTACACTATTGATCAATGTCACTTCTCTTTGATCAATATGCATCTCTGTCATGAACAGCCTTTAAGTGACAAGGCTTGAAAGCAAAAGCAAGCCATCTAGCATCAAAAGTGTTTTCTTTGGAGATATGGATTGTGATTCTCTGATCTTTTGTTACCCAGCATGGCAGTCTGCAGTCAATAGGATCCAGAAAGCCTTATTTGTTTTCCAACTCTTGATCATAACACAATGACTGGAAAGAGCAGAGAACAACTGTAAATGAAAGAGCTGTTTTCAACAATGTGCATATAAACATGTGAAGAAGCCTTACCAGAAGACCAAAAGTGGCCAACTCTAGTGAAAACAAAAGAAATCATACATAGCCTCAAGTGAAAAAGGAGAGAAAAGCCACTTAAGTCATTACCTATGTTCAAGGAAGTCTTGCAGCAGCTGCTGTCTTGATCATCTGTCTCTTAGGAAAAGCATGAGAGGGACAGTTAATGGCACCTTCTTCTACAGAAAAAGTTGTTGGAAGAAATGAAATGAAAAAATTCTTCATAGCTAATGATGGCCACCTCCTCTGAATCAGAGAGGAAGGTTAGACTGACCTCCTGTCTTAAGGCCTTGTGCAGAGGAAAAGGATTTTTTGCCGCAACAGGTAGGTGATAAAAGATTAGGTTTGGTCACATCTGTAGGTTTATGACATCAAACTCCAGAGACAGCAAAATCTATACACTGCAAAATGTGCAGTGGGTGCCTTCTTTTCTCACTAATTAACACTAATTCATAATTAGTTTAAAGGTAATTGCTGCTGGAAACATGGAAAGGCAGGTCTGTGCTGATTCTCAAATTTAAGGGGCCATTGAGGTGTTTAATACTGTCCAAAGACACAAATTTGGGCAATGTCTTACTTTAGGAGAAAAGGGAGAAGAAGAGATAGCAGTCCCCCAAAACAAAGAATGTTTTCTAAGTTTGCCAAATTTCTGTAAACCATTTAGGCTGACATGCTAAGTACAGCTGAAAGGAAGACATTGAAGGGGAAAAATGCTTGTTTTCCCTTCCTAGTTCCTATGATTGGCCAAATGATAATGCTGACTTTAACCGGCAAGTTAAATCGAACTATCAATTCAACTGCCTTTCATTTGGAATTCATTTGCAGTAGCCTAAAGCTCACTGGGGTCAGCAGAAATAGGGTGGTTTGGCTTTGCTTCCAAAATCTGTAGCACATTAGAGAAGCTTATTTTGAGCCAACTTTTATGATGCCCAAAGAGCAATTAATGACAGACGAGTCTCAAGCTGTGAATTTAGAGTAGCTATCAGGTCCTATCAAGTAGGTCACAGCCCAGGCAAAGTTATCGGTACTTTACTACTCAGAGTATAATCATATCTACTTCTACACTTGGTCCCAATTTTACACAAGATCTGAACACAGTATCAGAATAACTGTCTTAAATTCAGGGCTCAGACACATGAGTTACATCATGTCAATCTTGATGTAACTGAAAGCTAAAGGTTGCAAGCAGAATGGCAGCTTTAGAGCACTCACTGTTTTAGCCAGTACAACTGTGAAGTATATGGATTACCCTAGACCATTTTTTCCTAATGAGGTGCCTGTGAAGTAATATTGCCTGGCAACTGCAGTGGCAAATAGGGTTAAACTACGAGCAATCTCTGTTCTTCAACAGATGTGCTGTAACTAAAGCTGTTGTAAACTGCTATTGTCTCTGAACCAAGAGATAACCTGTTTACCTGTCCTAAACACATAAAAATGAGTTGATTTGTCTGTATTTAATTCACAGTGAAATGCAAACTGACTCTCCAGGCTATGTGCACAAGGTAAGAAAACTTATATATTTGAACAAGTGAGGAAAGATTAAGGATATCTGTGAAAGCAAGTCAAATATCTGGCAATCTGTAAGTATGAATACGGCAAAGCTGAAAAATGCCCTGTTGATGTTAATCACCTTGATAGTTATCACAAGATCTGCCACTGTCTCCTCATTTGCGTGATGTCCGGCACCAATTCCCAACAGATTTTACAGTACACTGCAGCAGAAATGAAATGCAGAACTAGTCCTAGATAGTGCACACAGGATATCGATGAGTGCTATCTTAAATTAAATCTGGATTTATTTATTTAAATAAGATTTCAAAGGAAACTGCCAGGAATCGGGTGATTCTTTTAAGAGGGAAAAAAGTACATACTCATGATTGTTTTTACTGTGAGAAGGCCTAATCTTAAACCATTAATTGCCATCACCTGTAATGATTCTTTGCATCACTGTAGCATTTTGGAGCCCTCATAAACACCAACACCAGGACCCCATTGTGCCAGCTACTATTAAGTCACAGTTATGAAACAGTGATGATGCTAAGGTATTAGAACAGTTCTATGGGAGGGCCAGATCCTGCTCAGCTGAGTGGTAATGACTCCCTCACCTTAAAGAAAGTTGAACTCAATCAGTTTAATACAAACAGTATCTGCAATCAAATTAGCCCGTAACTTGTATCTCATCTCTCATGCTCAAAAATGCTCTTTGCTCAGTCTGGCTCAATGTAGCCTATCCTGACATCTCATCTGTTTCCTTCACGTTGGTATTGCAGCACAATCCCCACCAAACACAGCTCTTTCTGAATTCCAGGTATATGGTGGTTTTGCATTGTATACTCCTCCTCTTAACATTTATGTTATATAGGAGAATCCTACAAGATAGTTGTAACCACTAGTGGCATCACTCCAGTATGCAGGTGAACTGCATGACCGTGACTAACAACAAAGGCATCTAATTGAATAAGAATCTATCTAATTGAATAAGAAACCACTCAAAATCCCACTCAAATTTTGACCAAAATTACATAAATCCTGAAAGCCTGAAACCTGGGAAAGATTAAAACTTAATCTAGGAAAGGCGATTTAAAAAAAAAATACTCTCTTGATTATACAGATGAGCTTGCCTTTAAGTAAGAGGGAATGTGCAGTATGAGTAAAAAAGCAGTAAGACAGAGAACACATGGTAAGACTGTTGCTGCCATCCATAAAAAGAATTTTACTGCAAGTGGCCATATACTGCGGCATGCGGTATATGGCATGAGATCAGGGTACAAGGAGGGACCCAAAGGAAAACAAGCACAAGGAGAAACTAAACACACAACTAAAATATTTGAATTTTCAGTTAAATGAGAACTATGTTATTCTCATGCAAATTATGGTCTGTGATGCTGAAAGGATAGAGAAAGAGCATTCAGAAGAGTATAATGAAAGAAACAAATAGCTGTGAACAGAGGAAGGGGAAACTGAAAGAGCTTCATACTCAGGGAATGAAAAAGGTGAGACAGAAAGGGTAACTTGCAGGATGTGGAATTCTTCACTCCGTTATGCTTGTCTCCTCATTTCCTTGCAATTTCATGATTGGTAGAATTTTATTTGCATGAAAATAGGATGAGAATTCTGCACTGCCACATACGGAATGTGTGAAGAAACGACTAGGTGAATCTTGCACTGAATCATGAATCAAGCAGTTCTCATTTCAGAAAAAGTTTGATTCCTCGTCAGGGAAGACTACATATTTAGGGAATGTCACTTGATAGATTGGATCAAGTGTTTTATAAGCACCAGACGAGTCCAGTCCAGTCCCTTAAAAATAGCACTATTAGTTGTGATTGTGGTGCTTTCTCTAAATAGAGAAGCTGCATTTAAGAAAAACTGAAATACTCCGAACATTGTGAAGGAGCATTATCTCCCGACCTTGGACAAATCCTTTCATTTAAAATGGAAAAGCAAAGCAATGGGAGGTATTGGTAGGAATTCTGGATAAGGTCAGAGTCTTTATCATCAGCAAAGAAATGAAGAAAAGGGATTTTTACAGGAAATAGCACACCATTCACAAACTCAATGAATAAAACTGATGATAACTCAAGATGAAAGGATCTGCCCTTGGGAGAGAGAGAATGCATGAATGACCTCAGGGATTCCTTTCCCCTGTTTTCTATGATTTCATATAGCAAAGTAGAACTGACAGAAAGAGTTAAAGTGAGGTCTTGGTTTCACAGTTAGTAACTGAGTTAGAGATCTTCCTGGCAATACACCTGTTAATAATATGTTTTAAATGCTTTATTGATTAAAGCACAAAAAGACTGTGATACATATAGAGCAGCACACTTGGCTTTCTCGCAGTGAGTATTTCTAAGTCAGATAAAAGCCACTCAGAGAAATAAAGACATATTTTAAGTAATTTGAAAGAGTCCTAGGAGGCAGTACAGCAAAGCTAGGAACTGAAGTACATGCTGAAAAGGTGCTCTTGGCTTAAAGTGACCCTTGGTAGGCTATAACTATGATAGAAGTTAATTGCTTTGGAAGAACACTTGAAAACAAACACTAGCTTGTCCACCTCCCTCCTCTTCGAGACAGAAAACCAGGTGTAGGATCACCTGGAAACTCTCATTTCATTTTAAAAGAGAACCAAAAATGACATCTGCAGAATCCATTTTTAATTCCCATTGGAATAAAACTACCTAAGACTTCTGGACATTTTCTAATGGAAAACCGGAGTTCTTTACGCTCTTTATTTCAATGCCTTGGTAGTTAGGGCATTACCTGCCATGTTAGAAACCCAGGTCCCACTTTCTATTCTTTTATGTTTATTGAAACTGAAAAATCCCAAGCCCTTATCAGGCTATTGGTTATCAATACTGGCCCCAAGGACAGATAACTTTCATGAGTTAGTCTGACTTTACAGCCCAACATTTCCCCTGAACATGGGTGGCAAATCACCATGAAAGGGTCTTCAGTATAATTTTCTCACATTTCAAATGAATGTTCTAACCAGACTACTGTGTACATTCTATCTCCCTATTTCTGGAGATCATTCCAGGCAAAAGCACTGTGAAAAACAGTCTTCCCACAAAACTTACTTTCAAGAAAAAAGAAAGGCTTTTGCCAGAAAACTCTCATCAGATTAAAGGATTTTTTAGGTAAAGAATGCATGGCTTCAGTAAGTTCTACAGTTCTACAGCTCCTTCCTGAGCTGCAAAGGAGCTCAATATGTCTCTACCACAGAGTTCTGAAATCTATAAAATGGTGGATTTCCATATGAACTACAGAATCATTGTGTGTTTTACACAGTAATTCAAGACAGAGGTTTGAATTTGGAGAAGTTACACACAGTGAACCACCAGAGGAGAGATCTTTGGACAACTGAAAGAATGAGTGAGGAAGGTTTCCACGTTGATATGATGTCATTTCACACACAGTAGGAGAAAACCACTTTAATTATGAGACTCTGGTAATTCTAGTTAACTTTGTGGATTCTACTTTCCTATAATCGAGAAAGAGCTGTATGTCTCTGCTGAAAAGAAAATAGTGATTCAAAGAGATTAAGTCCTGAAATTCCTAACAAACAAAACACTGGAGACAACAGCTTGGGTCAGGTAGGCACAATGGACTAGAATGTCCAAAAGAACAGTTACTCTACGATTCCGAAAAACATAAGCCATACCACTCCCTTGCTCTTCTACCAAGTAGAGCCGAGTCTTCAGCAGAAAAGACTACAACCCTTGAATTTGCATCGTGTCATAGGGAGAAGTGGAAGTAAAAAGAAGACTGCATACTACACAAATTAGAAGGGTTTTTATTTGTTATTCATATGTACGTTCATACAGGGCACAGATCCTTGCAAGTTAAGACCTGAGATTTTTTAGCCTTAAGACCACACAGTCCCGTACCAACAGTTCTTCTCAGCTCTGGAATCCCGACAATTTCCAGGTGGCCTGGGAGAAAGAAGCGGAGAAGGGTGCCTGAACGAATGAATGTGCGTATGGACAATGCATCTCAAGTAAGTGACCTTGCTTTCTTCTCCCATGATTATCAGTATGAAGTCCACACACTGGATGTGTGCCCTCTGTAGTCCCTATTTTATGCAAGCTACCTGAAGGAGGATCTTGACTCATCAGAAACAGGGAATGTAGAGGACTGCTCTGCTAAGAGCTACGTAATGCCTGGAAGCCTCTGGGAGGGGCAACGACAGAAGCAAGGATGGTGCTTCAGGTGGCCTTTCTGCCTTCAACTCCTGGGGAGTATGTTCAGCTCACATCTGATGGTTCTACCTCTGCTCGTTATCAATCAAGCCTAACACAATCGCAGCGATAATCTGCGGTGGAAATAGCTATAACTAGGTACCTTCCTGCCAGTGAGGCAATCAGGAGAGGGGTGCTCCTAAAGGATCTCCTCCCAGAAAAATAAAAGTCAAAGCATGCTTGATGTCCAGGGTGAATAGGGTAGCTTAGATAATTGTGGTTTAGGAAAAAATATCATATGACTGATTACTAAGCTCAGATGACTCAAGATAATAAAGCTGGGTACCATTTTAGGTTCAAATGGGTAAATCTAACGTAGCAGGATCAGCTGTAAAGTTGTAAATCTCTCTGACTATTTGATGTAATATGCCAAAATGTTTGTCTTTGCTGCAAATGCAGTAAGTCATGATCATAAGCTCAAACTGTAAATTTGGTTTTTTTTAATACGATGTGAACAGCTCATTAAAATCCATTGTAGGTACTGAGCTAAAAATCTCCTGAAATCAAAACACCTTTGGCCAGGACAGGATAAACACAGTTACCTTGGCTGATGTTTCTAGGTACCTTAAGGAAGCACAAGCCTTGATGGAAGAGATGACCAGCACACACAGAAAGGAGTACTGGCATGTCATAAAAGCAGCCAAAGCAGGACCTGCACTTGTGATCTACTAGTCTGAACTAGCCCTGGATATCTGCAGTCATGTTTGACATCCTTGGAGTTGAACTGACAGTAGAAGTACACTTTGCAAAGCAAGCACATATTAAGGCAAAAAAACCCCATGATTCTGTCCCATACAACAGACAGTGATGTTCTCTGTCATAAGCTAATCCATGGGAGAAATACCCAAATTGTCATTGCCACAGCTCGCATCTCTAGCGATTGCTGCACAGACAAAGTGCTCTTAGTGGACTGCACACTCAGATCTCCAGGCAGGTAGCTGGGTGCTTATTATAAATGGCTGGAAGGCTACCAAAAATGGAAGAAGAGACAACTGCAGAAGTCAAATGATAAAATATAGAAAAAATACAGGGGAAATAGGGGAAAATACAGAACTAGTGAAAATACAAACTTAATCACTGGCTATATGCCATGAATACAGACAGACCAAAGCCCTGCCTGTAAGCCACTCTTAGGAAGTCAAGGATGGAATGTAATATAGGTACACATATAACATAGCCTGGCAAAGCTGGTCCTTGTTGGTGTTATTTTCCAAATGGCTTGAAGTGCTTCCTACACTACAGAAAGAATCTAGGCAGAGGTAAACTTTAGCAGTAACAAAGTGCAGGACAGTTCCAATGCACTCCACAGTTTATACAAGCACTTCAATTGACAGTAAAATAATTTGTAGGGATCTTGGGAGCCAGCTTCAAGGGAAGGTAAGAGAATAACATTCCTGTATCTGAGGTGGGCTGCAAATACCCTTATTAACAACCCAAGAAGTCAGTGTCCAATGGCAAAACCTTAAGCTGTCCTGACACACAATGAGTTGAACATGTCTTGTGAAGGAACGAATTTCAGTGTAGAGTTTGGGTTTCTGAAGACACTTGTAGTGATGGTAGTACTGCCATTTGCACCATTATCCCTGGCCTTAAACACGCAATGGAAATTACTACGCTTCCTTAAGTTCAAGATGGGCTCAATGTCCTGCTGCTCTTTGCTATACTGACAAGAACTTTGTAAAACCCCCTTCTTGAGACAAGAAGGAACCAACCTTATACCTCCCAGGGACAAAGGAAGAACATTTTATTGCCAAAGTGAGTTCTTACAACAGTGATCTCTGGAGACAATGAAAAAGGTGGATTGAAGGTGAGGGAGAGAAACATAGCCTTTGCAGTTGTTCTGAAGACACTTGCGTTCAATCCCAAATGAATCTGATTCATTTGACTACAGAAGAGTACAGGGAGGGAAATGAAACATGGTGAGAAATGGGTCAGGCTCACCTCTTCAAAAAGTGCTGATCTAAGAAACGCACTGGATAGAACATCATGGTTGCGTCGCAAAGGAACCTTAAGGTGCAGTCTAGTAAGGCCTGGGATGGTGACAACGTTGCAAGTGACTGCATTTTTAAAGACAATATAGAAAATATATGACAAATTTTCTTGGCTCTAAGAGTTGATATAAAGAGTAGCCAAAGAGCAAAGCATTACCTTTGATCAGGAGATGAGGATTTCTTGAGTCTTAAGACTAGACAATTCTGCATATCTGGTTCCTCAAAGAGGAAGTCTTCAGCTGCCTGTCACATCTTTGTAAGCAGTTGACTTACTTGTACTGAGGCAGCCCAATGACATAACTGATGCTATAAAGTCTATTTTTGTGTCCACAGAATCAAGTTCTATGTAAAAGAATGCTTCAGGATATCAACAATTGCTCTATAAAAACCCTGTAGCCTTTTCAAGTGAAAGACAGTGCCCAAGACGACAGTAATGCTAAGCCAGTGAGACTCGATAATTTACAAAATATATGAAGTGCTAGACTACTGGATTACTCATCTTTACAGTTGTAGATTGTGGGGCCACTGGACTTATGAATCCTATGCAGGGCTGCAATAGCAAAAAGATATTTGGAAACTGGATACATGAATAAAAGCAACTTTCATTGCTGAAGATGTGACGCTGAGCTAAAGATTTTGCAAATATGTGTATTAGTAGGATTGAGTGGAAATTCGGTACTTCTGAAGTTGTGTGCCCACACTAGAATGGCTTTCACCCAGCTAGGCAGGGCATGATATGTGTTACAAACTGATGCTGGATTCGCACTGAACAATATCTGAATGCATTAGGACACTCCTCTAACGAGTCCCATGCTATGATGCTATGACAGGAAAAACAGCCCTGGCAAATAGTTTCTCAAGGAAAAGAAGGCAAAAGAAAGCGGGGAGGTCTCTGGGACTGCTCCTAAGAAATACACTGAAAACATTTTCAGAAAAAATTGTACCATACAGAACAGAGATTTGAATATAATTTTAAGAGCTGAAGGCAGTGCTCAACTAACTGGAAGATAAACTATACCAGATGTTTAAGAAGACCTGAAGATATTGGTGGTGTCCTACTGATTTATAATAAGTGCAAGGTCAGTGAGACCCCACCTGGAATATTGTGTCCAGCTCTGGAGCCCTCAACATAAGAAGGACATGGACCTGTTGGAGTGAGTCTAGAGGAGGCCCATGAAGATGATCAGAAGGCTGGAGCATCTCTCCTATGAAGACAGGCTGAGAGAGTTGGGGTTGCTCAGCCTGGAGAAGAGAAGGCTCCGGGGAGACCTTATAGCAGCTTTCCAGTATCTGAAGGGAGCCTACAAGAAAGCTGGAGAAGGACTTTTTACAAGGGTGTGTAGTGATAGGACAAGGGGGAATGGCTTCCAACTGCAAGAGGATAGATTTAGAATAGATATTAGGATGAAATTTTTCACCGTGAAAGTAGTGAGGCACTGGAACAAATTGCCCAGAGAAGCTGTGGATGCCCCAGCGCTGGAAGTGTTCAAGGCCAGGCTGGATGGGGCTTTGAGCAACCTGGGCTAGTGGGAGATGTCCCTGCCCATAGCAGGGGGGTTGGAGCTACATGATTTTTAAGGTCCCTTCCAACCTAAACCATTCTATGATTCTATGAAGCTGTTCTGCATCAAAGTGGATGTAAACATACCTTACAGATAATGGTAAGGCTCTGGTTTTAAATGCTTGGATGTGTGCACTTCTGCAGGATGAATGTGCACTTTCCTTCCTAATCCACACAACGTACATGGCTCAATGTCCAGTTTATAGCACCCACCATAGAACTCTGGCAGATGGCAGAACCTCACCAGAAGCGCACCTGGAGTACAATTAAGGCTGTACTTCTTTCCACTCTACAATGGCAGTGGCCCAGAGGGAAGTGGAGAAAATGTAAATGAGCTGTATGAACAGCAATACAGCACAACATTCACTGATCAGAGAAAAGTCATTCAGTGCCATCTCTTTAATGAGAGTGCTCTGTACTCTGAATCCAAGTGTTTTTATCTGAACAGGGGAGACAAAGGGACAGATGGAAGCCCTTGGGGTCTTTCCAAACCTTATGAAAAAAGTTGGACAAAAATTTCTAGGAATCATTGGAGGGCTCTAAAGGAAGGTTTCTTGCAGATCATAAGAGAAGACCAGTTTCTTGTTTGCCTCACAAGATCTAGATAAAATTGCATCTAACAGAAAGGAAGGAAGGAAGTGTATTTATCTACTTCTCTATTTAAGATTTAGCCACAAATCACAGGACCACACCATGACTAGGACACAGGCCCCTGTAAGAGTCAGTCTGAGCTACCGAGGTGGCCAGTCTTGCTGTAGCAAAATCAGTGGCATAGGCAGCCATGTCTGACAGCAGTCCTCTTCTCCTAAAGTAATCTCATGCAAGCTTATTCTCAGCCTTGGCTGATATTAAGGGTTATAAAGATCATAGTCATTTTAATAGCATGCAGCAAATGACAAGGGACTAGAATTTATCATCTCAGGGCTTGCAATTGAAAGCATCTTTCATCAGACTACTAAAATTACATAAAGTCATCTACTTCTACTCTGCCAAGACTGCCTGCAGGAGGGTTAAAAATCACAGTCAATTTACAAAAGCTGGTATCAAAGTTTCCTGAGAAGCCTTACAGTATTTTCTAAAACAACTGTTTAGGAAGCACCTGAAGACACATCGAATTTCATGGAAATGCCACTACACTTTTGAAATGTAGTAAGGCTCCATTCAAAAAATAAATTGTGGATTTTCTGACCATCAGAAATCAGTAGAAATAAACAAGTAGAAAAGTCCCTAAGTAATAAGCCACCCGCTCAGATCTCACTTAGTAATTAAATTTCTTTTCAGCTCTAGTTAATGTTTTTCTAAGGAATCAGTTGTTCAAACACAGCATGTCCATAAACTCTGAGCTCTTGGCTGATATCTGCTAATACAGGAGGTACTGAAAAGTTAAAAAAATGTATTTTGCAAACTGGATTTTTAATTATCTCCCTAAACTTATTTCTAGAGTCTATGTTCAGCCTACACACAGACCTGGTGTAACTAAGCAGCTTGTTGCTAATCGTAATGTTTTAATTCTATTTGCCTGGACTCTTGTAAGCAGTGTGAGCTTATTTTCAGGTTGGATAATTACTTTCATGAGAGGGTGAGGCAGCAACACAGTCCACTATGTTGCTCAGTCCCTCTAAACCATATTGTACATACTGTTAGTGGCTAAGAAAACTCACCATTTAGACATAGAGGATTGGATTTTCCAATGGTGTAGAGGCCCTTTGCACACTTTTTTTCCTGACTTCCTGTGAGACTATGGGTCTTATTGAAATTACAGCTAAAAGTGCAAATAGCACCTTTAGAAAGCATGATGAGCTGCCTCATAGCTTTTGTTAGCTTAAATTAATTTAAACAGTGCATCATTGTCCTGGTTTGAGGTAAAACAGAACCGATTTTCTGTTCAGTAATTTTACTTTTTAGCTAAGCCTCTTCTAACTACTGACATTAACAGCATATTGTGCAGAAACTGTTTGGTCTCAGAGTGATAAGACCCATGTTTATAGTGACGCCAAGGATGCGTGGACATGGCAGCACTCAGTGGTGGTGTGGCTTCATTCAGGCCATGATAGTCTATTGTTAATCTTCAGTCTCCGTCAGACTTTCACACTGGCCATATAGGGCTATTAAAGGGTGAGTGAGACTTACTGGTCACTCCTCGGCTCTCCAGCTGACAAATCAGGTTATGAATGGAAAGTACTTTAGTTCCTTCCAAACTCATAAGTCTCTTTCTGTCTCTCCCTCCTCTCCTTGAAGGGAGAGGTGAGGGAGAACATCTATCGTTCGCCTCAGTGGCCAGTCCAGCCCAAATCATGACAATAATTAAACAATAAATTGATATGGGTCACTTGCTAGGTCTGCAAACTACTTGCAAATGAGCAATCACAGATAATCTAAAAATAAAGGAACATATGCTCAGATTTTCACACAAGGGAAAATTTTTACTTCAATATTATAACCGAATACCATTTCAGAGTTATAACACTGTACCATTTCCTACACAGTACTACTATGCTGGCTTGTGGTTAAGCAGGTGGTTTGCCATGGGTGATGAGATACAAGTGATACGGAAACTTTAGAAATACTGTCACCTGCTGAAACTATTAGCCCAGCAACCAACTAAATATTCAAGTGAGGCTTTTGGTCTCCTAGAGGCAGTCCTTCCAGATAGGTGTGGATGCTTACAGCGAGAGCTGAGCTTGCCAAGGGCTAGCAAGACAGACTCTGCAATGGACTCAATGGTTTTAAGAAATGGAATAGTGACCAGGAGGGAAGAGAGCAGAATCTTGTCATGCCAGAAGCTCTTCTGTGGGTGAAAAATCCCTGTCTTGTAAATGGTTCATTGGGTACCTCTCACCAATTCTCATTATATTTAAAACCTAGTGGAAATAATTATATGTGGTGAGTAGGGCATCAGAATGGAAAATACAGAGTAATAAATGACCTGAAAACCTCCAAGCCATTGGCATCACTCAGCAGTCTGTGCTACCCTGTGCTCTTTGTCATATGAAAAGAGTCTGGCAGAGGTCCAGTCACTCTACCCTTTCTATTCCCAAAAGGTCATTCTCACTAATGGCCATAAATGTAACATGAAGAAGACAAGCACAAGAGTGTGCAATGGGTTCAATGAGAGCAGAAGCTAAAGAATTATCTTCATTGTTCAATGAAATTCCTCATCCCTTCCGCTCTCAGGCTCCAACAACACAGAGAAACAAGCCATGCTTCAGTCTTGAACGAAGAACATACGGAAGCTCACTAGTCACTAGGGGAAGATCTTTCAGTGGTTACTAACATAGCTGCACAAAGGAAATAAATGAATTTCCAGTCATAATATTTACATTTCAATCAAAAGTACTGCAAATTTTAAGTAGGCAAATACAGTTTTTCATTTAACACCACATACGTAATAGAACATTGTTTTATATTATCATCATCATCATCATCCACTTTTAAGTCAATAGGCAGGTCTGCAACATGAGATTTTTCGGAATCCTACAGCAACACATACACACAAACACACACAAATCAAATGTAGGAAGTAGCTTGCGTAAGGTAAGTAGGGTTAATGGCAAAAGCTTCTTTCTATGCAGAAGAAATTGAACATTAAAGCTGCAGCATTAGGGAAAAAAAAAGTTTAAAAACAAGAAATGAAGCCATACAACAGATGAGAACTTAACAAAATTGGTGACCTTTCCACACAGATGAAGTCGGGTTAAAAAAAACAAAACAAACCAAAACCAAAGGGACCAAATGAGACCAAAAGAGAACCTCCCCCCCACACACATACAGACAAAAGTGAGAGCACAACAAAGGAAGTGGAAGAAAAGTGTTACCCATAAGTAGCCGCCGTTTCACCCGCTTGTCCACATCAGCTACTGACGTGGCATTGTACTCAGAACTCTCAATTGCAGCCTCATCCTTCTCTAAAACACAAGTAAGGGACAAACATGGAGCAGTTGGTTAATCACAAGCCCAATTTTCCGCTGCCTAAGACAGTTTCTTGGCATGGCACAGCCAAAGCCAAGAAGCAAGGCATGAAAGCACTAAATCCCCGTTAGAGAGTTAATTCCCTTTGAGACCCCAGGAAAAAATTAAAGGGTGTTCAGGGAAAGGAGAAATAAAGAGGGGGAGGAGAAAGAATAGTCAACTATGAAGTAATTAACCACATACAGGAAGCTGGATTCCTACTAGAGAACAAGACAGCTAACATGAGTGCCCCAGAGAGGTGTTAATGATGAAAATTAGAATTCAGGGATGCCAGTTAAACAAACTACCAAAGACAAACTGTAAAGTGATTCAGGCTAACGGTGGCATGAGAATCTGAAGGTGGCAGGCAGAAGACCAAGACAGATAAGAGAGAACTAGAAGAGTCCGGTGATGGATGGGCACGGATGCACCATAGTCTCGTACACATTGACACATTGTGAGGAGAAACCAAACAACAGCATGCAAATTAAACAAAAACAACAACAAAAATAAACAAACAACAAACCAAACAAACACAAAAAAAAGATCAATTTGGGCAGTGCTGGTTGCCTGCTTGTCTATGAAACACTACTAGCTAAACATTCAATGCTAGGAAAGATGTTGCAAGAACAGGGTTTAGTAGTTTTATAAGCATGCAGTAAGCAAGATGATGTCAGCAGAGGTCATTTTACAAGGTAATCTCTGATATCCTACATGTAAGAGTTTCATACAGCATGAGGACTTTAGTTTGGTTATGCTTCATTAGAAATACACAGAAACAGTCACGAGTGTGGGAAGAGATGATCAGTAAGTGAAATAAAAAGAAAGATTTCTGATACAGGAAAGCAATGGAGAAGCAGGAACTGGGTAAATAAAATGTTTTATACAGAGAGGGAAATGCTTATTAGGAAAACAAAAACCAAAATGCAAGTGGGGACTTGCACATGCAGTAAACAAAAAAATAAAATAAAAGGATAATCAAGCAAACGAAGACAAAATATGTTAGACAAAGGGTCAACAAGTATTTATCTGGCATTGCAGAAGTTTGCATTCTTGCAGTGATGCCTGGAATATATACACCACTGAAGACAGCAAACACTGGAATCACTGAAGTGAGGAGGAGGAGGAGGCTGGCAGGTTTTGTTTGTGGCAACACTACATGGTTGAGTGCTAACAAGAAGTTGTTTTGTTTTGTTTTTAACAAGTTCTAGATGGGATCAGGCTGCAATAGAGGCTTTTGTTTGAGTTTTTTTTTATTTTGCTCTGTAAATAATTAATGAACGTCAGTTATCAGACAAGACAGGCAATCAGGAACCATCACCAGAAAGCAGGAATAAAAATGTAAAAAATAAATAAAAAAAATTCAAAGTATTCTAAGAGGAAGAACTACTTAGAGGGAGGAAAATCAGCACAGGCAGTAATATGTGACTTACATCACAAGACCAAGGAATGTAACATGGAGTTGTATGCATTACATTACAAAAATGGAAAAAAAAGTGAAAAACAGGTGCAGTGTATACAGCTTTTAAAATCATTTTAATATGCTGGACAAAATAAAACATCAATCCAAGGATATTAGTGAACGCTAATAAATAGAAGATCAACTATCCATTCAATAAAACCTGCTCTCAAGGCCCTTGCTCTTGCAAATTCTCTGCATCTGGAACTGCCACAGGCTTCAGGGAGGGTTATTTAAATAGAGGGACTGTACAACGGAGCCCTCTGTAATCAAAAGTACTAGCTGAGAGATCCTGTAAGCTGAGACATAGCTGGTGCATACAGCGAGGCAGAGTCCAGTGCCGAACCTTGTTCAGCTCTACCTCTGCCAGCACAACCCTCACCCTACCACACAATTTGTGCAATCAAACTCATCAGAAGTGAGTGAGGCTCCGGGCAGTCACAGAGCTTTACGCCATGGATCTGACTAAGGGATCACTACAGGTAACTGACAGATTTCCATGGGTTTTGAGTGCTCTGTCTTGCAGTATTGATAAAGGAGAGAAAAGGAGATGAATATATATCCATTCTTCCTTAATCTCAGGAAATTACTAGGAATTTGTGAGAATCTGAAATTAAATAAACAAAAAAAATCAACATGGCCACAACGCGAATGAAAACCACTATGGATATTAGGTTCTGATCTGTGAGTAAGAATTTCCAAATTTTAACTTGTAGTATGCAAAAATATTCTTTTTTTTATTTTTTTAAAAAAAAGCAGAGTGGAAAGAAATGGTGTTAAGCAAATAATATAATCTGTAATCATAAATGTTTGTGTAGCATCTCCCAAGATGCTCCATCTCTTGAACGGCTTTTTCCTACTGATAATCTGAGTAAAAACTTATTAACTACAAGTGTAATTTTTAGAATCATAAAACATACAACAGGGAAGAAAGCACATCACGGTAATTCATTTCCCCCATAACAGTTTCGAAAATAGGATTATTTTCCTCACCTTGCTTACGCAAGAAAGTCTTGTCTCATAAAAGTGAACAGAAGAGCAGAACTTTCGTTCAGAATTATGAATGTTCTACACCTTTTTACTTCAAAAATGATTGGAGTTATGAAAAGAAATAAAAGTTGCAAAGGAGTAACAAAGGGATACTTCATTAACAAACATTTTGACAAAACATGCACAAATGCTTCTCTCTCTGTACGGAGTGACCTTAGCTACTACGGGCCAGGAACTGCTGTTACAGATTTCTCTCCGGAATGGTGCTAAACGCCTGTGAGATACAAACACACACGCGCACACACACACACATACATGTGCACATATATATATTCTATGAGGAATATGAAATAAAATGTGCTGCACAGAGGTACTTACCAATGCAGGTTCGGCCATCTGAATGTAGGGCATACTTCTGATGACAACCACACACAGGACCAGTATCTGTGTCATCACAGGTGTGTTGGCAGCCTCCATTCCCATAGTTACAGGTTACTAGTTAAGCCCCAAATGAATGTGTATATATGTATATATAAATAAAATGACAATGAAACCAATTAGTCTTGAGGGCCTTGCAGAATACAGAAGAGCAGTAACAAGCCAAGACATAAGGCAACATCACATTTGCATTTGCAGTTATTTGCATTTCTCATTCTTTCTGACCCCCTTTATCTTAGCCATGCTCCTGTCTCATGCCCTACTCTCAATCCATGCAGTGAAGAAAAACAGAGAAAGAAAAAAAGCATATGCTACTTTTTCCTTAGTCTATTTGTATTCATAATTTTAGTATGACTGGCTAGCCAGTTCCATCTCTTCCTACAAGCTTCATATCTGTGATGTAGATGGGAGGAAGAAATGAGCAGTCTACTAATAGAGACATATATTTTCAAGTCTACAGACAGCATTTCTCTTTTCCTTCCCCTTCACTTTCTAAGTGGAGGAAGCAGAGACCAAACAAGAACAGATCCATATAAGTCTTGAAATCTGTTATTTCAAGCACTGGTCCTCCTAGAGTAGAATAAGGTTTAAAAATAAAACAGGAAACATGGTTGGTTATTTTTTTCTTTTCTTCTCTGAAACAAGAAATACACGGCTGTTATGCCCTGCAGTGTGCTGGCCTCAACTAGGAACGAAGCATTGGAGACATCACTTTCACTTCCAAGCATACAGTGCAAAATGACTTCTAGCAATTAAAATGTCCTCTGGTGAAAAAATATTAAACATACATTAAAGTAAACATTTTTTGTGACAGGTAGAGTTTTGAAGTTTACATGAATTAATAGATCAGAATCAATTTCCTTTGACATGTGATGGATTTAATTTCTAAGTATTAAGACAACCCAGTTTTTAAATATTAAGCTGGCTAGCATCATTAACAAAGCCTCTCATTTGCCCCTGTTCTGTGTAACCCTTTGCAGTTGCATAGCTTGATGCTGGATCAGAACACAATTCTGATCTGACTGAATTCTGGATTCAATTTACTTTCTTTATATATACAGGCAATTTTGGACTAGGTTCTTTATCAGTATATATATATACTGGCAGATGCATGGGAAATCCAATATACCATTATTCAGTTATATCATACTTGTCATTTCAGAGAACTTCAATGTTTTGAAATGTTACAGTAATTTAAATACTGACTACAGTAATTTAAATACTGACTCCTACTAATCAGAAGGAACTTCCTCACATTGGTCTTAGCAGAATTTTCCTTCTAGATTAGAGAGCTTGTAAAAGAGCCAGGGTAGCCAATTGCAATATAGAGTATAACCAAGATAATGGTTAACAGGACTTTAAAATCATGTATCTAAATCTAAACTGAGGTTCTATCTATCTAATCCCATAGGGCTAAACTAATGTAATTTCCCATTGACCTTAGAGACTCTGCTTTAATGCTAGCTTCTTAAAATGGAGTAGACTGAGATTTTCAGTCATAGTAACTACAACTGAAATATCCCACTTCTGGTGTGAGTGCCCCAGTGCTGAATAGTCATGCCACTCTCAGTAATCACTGAAGTATTTAACTTAAAATAGAACAGTTCTAAGAAAAGCAACTGAGGGAGACCACCACAGCATACCCAACAGAATTCCCTCCTGCCAGCGTGGGAACTGCAAGTTTACACCCATGGTCTGAAGACTGGCAAAGATCACAACAGGAACTGTCCACCTCCCAAGTGAGTACAGACCAGAGGCCACTACAGGGGCAAGCATCCTTGGTCCTTCACATGGTACAATTTGAATAAAATCCTTGTGTTCAGAGATAGAGAGGGAATAGTCTCATCACCTAGTGGTAAGAACAATCCCTGAGAAGAGGGTCTGCCTGGATTCCCATCTCTCTTCCCATCAATATCCCTGTTCTATCCCATTGGAAACAATGCCAATGAGAAAGATGGACAGCAGCCTGATCCACATTGCCTTACTGGAGATTGACAGTTTGGGCACTAGGCTGGAAAATGGGAATTGTGGGTTAAGTCCCACCAGACAGAGAAGTGAACTGAACTCAGAGACCCCAAGTCATAACAATCCTAAACTTGCAAGGAATTACATTAACACCCCCCCCGCCCCCCAAGCAACAACCACCCTCAGGTATTCTTTTTCCTTCTCCAGTTTTATAACTTAACTATTAATTTCTTTTTGTGAAAAAATACATGAAGCAAACCATTCTGCTTTGCATCGAATGGAAGCAACATTTCCTTTCCTTCAATATACAGTAAGATTTTAGCTTTTATTTTTGATGCAAAACAAAAAAATAAAAAATTTACATCAATTCTCCATTCTTAAACCTCCCACCTTTTTGATGCAGTCATGCTGAAAAATCATTTCCTTGCTCAACACTATGCCTGTCCTTATTCACTTCTCTTCTTTTTACCCATTCTCTGATTTGCAGCTTTTTGGGGTTAATCTTTTTCTTGTGTGTGTCTCTCTATATACCACATTATGTATGCAACAATAACTTGTTGGTTAATCTGAAGGTAGATGAAATACTGGTTTGCAGCTTAGCTGAGAGTTAGAGGAACAGAGGTTGTCTGAATCGGCTGGCTGCAGCCCGACTGCAAGCGTAAGCTCTCTTCTGGCCAGCTGTGTCTGGGATGTGATCAAGCAGGGGCAGTAAGTGGTACAGAAAGCAGCTGCTTGCAATATCCACAGTGTTGGGCGCACACTAGCAGAGCTAATCCAGAATAAGGTAATTTCTGTCTACCTATCCTCCCCACCTTCCTGACCCCGTATGCCTCTTGGACTACGTGTAGGTTCATTCAATGTTTCTATCCCTGTTGGACTGCAGTGCCATCACAAATTAACTTAAAGGTGTTGTTTATGCCAGATGTTTAAATACATTTCTAGCCAACAGTACTTTTATTGAGGATTTTAAAGCGCAATCAGCAACAAAGTGTATATTTTGAACAACTTGACTGCAGTAGTTATTTTTGGCAGTCCTTGCTGAAAGCCTCTGCTGGCAGAGATGAAAATATCTTAACACAGTTTCTCTGATCCACATAGTTTGAGGGACTTTTCCTTACTATATTTGTCTATGAAAATTTGCACTAGACTGATGGGGTTTATAGGAAATCCTGCAGAATCACATAATTCTTTTATAGTTTCCCTGTATACTAAAGTTACTGGTTCCTGTTCTACCCAGTCAATGAACACAGATGTAGGTCAGTTCCTTTTCCTGTCTCTTACAAATATTAGTAAATCATGTTTTTGAAGGACTTGAATTTCTGTCTAGACTACAATTTATTTATTTATTTTAAGCAACTTGAGCAAAAATTCTGGAGCTTGATAGCTCTGCAGGTGAAATTGGTACAAAATCCAGTTGTAAAATATGTCATTTCAATTTCCTTCCAGCCTTAATTCTGTGGCAGTGATGCACTGAGAAGTTTCTCTTGCTTAGAGGAACAAAACCAAAATTATTTAAAAGCAAAAGGACATCCAGATCTACTCCATTTTTGTCAGAAAGCATCAAAGCAAAATTAATGAGAATTCAAAGTGTTCTTTTAAAAATTATTTCTGATAAATTCGGAGTCTACAGCTATGTAAAAGACTATGTGCTTATTCAGAGTCTGTGACATCAAAAAGGCAAATAAAAAGAGGCAAATCGTAACTTCCAGTAGACACAGATCAACTTTAAACGTTGTAAATCATGTTACAATGGAAAATAGTAAGTAATTGTGGGTGGTTTGGGGTTTTTTTTAACCAAAGGAGAATATACATATAACTGTTAGATATACTTATCGCTACATAGTAGATTTAAAACCAGAGTAACATCATTGCTTTTGACACTGTTTCAGCATTCCCCTATGTCTTAAGTGCAATCAAAATGCTGGGCTCTTTCCCTTAGTGGGAGAAATACCTTGTACAACTGGGTAAAAGCAGCATCTCATAGAGAAGGCTTTGCTCATGTCGGCTACAAACATGAGGGGAAACAGCACACAAGCCCTACAAAGATGCACACCATCTCTGTGAGGTGTCTAATGCTGGTGACCAAGGTACCAGTCTGTTCTCCCAACACTGTTTCTACTGTGAATGAAGATCTATGGGACATCCTGAGCCTTAACCCTGACACTGCTGCTTCATTAGCCTTCAAACAAGATTCATTCTTTTTGCTGAGTATAATTCTCAGGCTCTTGCACTGGCCAGCCACCTTTCAGGGCCTACAGACTGGCAGCATGGCATAATCTCCCTAACTGTCCACCTGCCTATGCTGTAAGCAGCAGCATCTATTCACTTTGGCTGAGCTGAGCTAAACATTCCTGGGACACAGTTTGCATGTGGACCAGTGCTTAAATCCATAGAAATATATGGACTAGCCTTGAAATGATATTTTGATTATGAAAGAAAAGAAACAACTGTCTGGAAGAGGAATGACATCTTAAAGAACAAAAGGGATTTTAATATACTTATTCCATTAAATAATGCTATTAATGTTCCATGATAAAAGCCCCAGAAGATAGAAAATACCAGAATTCAGCCTCACTCTACAGGCTAAATCCTGCTTTTGGTGCTTCTCTGAACTTTCATTGAATCCTTTTTCTGGTCTTTTCCATCTGACATGCCCATGACAAGGAGTATTTGAAAACGTATGGCCAAATATTAAACCTAGCATTAGTACCCACAAACCCAAAAAATCCCTTAAGACAATGATGTCCTGATCTTGTCTGCATGCGGACTGAAGTATATACTATGGCTCAGATGCCACAGAACTTGCAACTAGCCAGATCTTTCGTTTTTGTAGTATGGCTTTCTGTGACAGTTTGAACCAGCACGTTGTAATTTCAGATAAATTTAAAATTGCACTGTTTTTTAACTAAATTGGCCATGAAATATATAATCGATATATTATTTATTCTAGTATGGCCTTACATTTTTAACATTCTGGAGATCTTTGTACTGACAGCAAATAGGTGCATGAGAACATTGTCAGCAGGAGCTGAAAAGCTGCCACTTGGTATAGGTGGGGCAGCATTGTATTGTAAACATACTAGACAGGATTTTTAGAATTACTTAGCACTAGCCCTCCTGCTCACTTAAATAATTATTATTGGAGGGGGCAGACAGAAATAGCTGTAGTTAAGGTTAACCAGCATTTTTCATTAAAAGATTCAGCTTTCACTTGTTTATAACTCTGCCAGAATTATTTCTTTTAGGTTGCAACTTGCAGGTATGTGTATCTGCTTTAGGTTTCCTACTGGTTTTTCAAGTGAAATGATCCAGCTAATAACGAGATTAACAAAAAATATCTTGGTTTGTTCATGTTTGGGGAAAAAACCTTCAGTTTATCAAAAATTTCTAATGCAGTCATGCTCAGGAGCAGGATCTTAAAATCTGTCATGGATACAGATATAGAAAGAGGACGTCATTTCCCATGTTATTCCACTGTATTCTGGAACCAAATTCACTATTCCTAATTATCTTCTTTCTGCTGCCAGCAAGTATCTATGAAAATCAATGACAAAGCGTATTGTTCTTCTAATGCTTGTGTACACAGAAGATGGTAGTTTACTGCTGCTTTGGATCTAAAGGATGC
>NW_009647222.1:9218871-9224044 GCF_000708025.1 Charadrius vociferus
TGTATTTCCAGGTGACCTCCTGAGGTCCCTTACAGCCTCAATGCTTCTGTGTTTTCCTGGCATGGTGGGCAGGATTTTTTTTTTTCTTTTTGTAACTGAGAAATTGCATGTTTACAATTTACACTAAGAAACAATTAAAGTTGCAATATTAAGCACTCAAAAACTACGAAATAACAGACTTCTGGTACATAAACTTATTGTATCATAACCATCCTTAATGACAAATGTGGAAAACACTCCTGTCTTATTCAGTGCACAGTGGAGCTGGGGAAAGTCAGGTCTGTGGAAACAGCTGGAGAATCTTGTCTCATTTGTTGCAGAATGAGTAGTAAATCAGAAAGGGACCATCAAGAAAGGATGGTCTTGTTCAGACAGTGAATAGAGTCCTAAAAAACTCTAATCTGCCCCTGCTGTGGAATTCCTACTTAGGGCTTGGCAAGTCACTTGAATCCCACCTATTACAAGCTACAAATACTATATTCCTTTCTCCATGGCATTTGCAACTACAGCTGGAGCCATTCAGAGCTTGGCTTTGATCATACTAAAGTGCTATAAATGCTGAGCTGGGTTTTGGGTGTTTCTTGTTAATCACCTATCACTACTAAATGACTTTGACAGTAACATCTTTATATTCATTTCCTATTTGTAAGATAGGCAAACCAGTACTTTTTAACTTGACAAGAACGTTCTGAAAATACATTACCAATGCCTACAAAGCACTTTGATATTACAGTGATGAGTATCACGGGAAAATCCATGAGGAAATTAAAAATTTTATGTTCACAGTAGGGTTTAAATACTGTGCAGCAGGCAAGGCATGACATTGAATTATGGAGAGGAAGCTATGGAACAAAAGCCTGTTTAATGAGCGCTGACCATCATGTACACCGAATGAAGCAAGACACCAACAGTGACTGCCTTATTAGAATGTGATGATATGACCAGGTGATATGTAATCACGTAATTAGGATGTAATGACAATCTTGTCATGCATGCATAAAAAGGAGGGGGTGTCCCTCCCATTTTTTATGCTTTCTAACTTATTTTAACTTTTTTTTTTTTCTTCAAGGAACACATGTCTCATTACTAGTGGACTTGGGCCAATACATCTGAAAACCTCTCCCAGTATTCTGACTCAATTGCAAACTGGCTGATAAAACTTAGTGGGGTACTGATTCTCCGCCACTTGTTCACATGAAAAAACAGCAGGAAGCTCTGAAAAACCCTGAAAGGCAGAGTCTCCTGGAGGGACCATGATAAATCAGAATAATTGACAGGGACACAGCAATATACTAGGGGTATATCAGACCCCACCAGTCCCTCGTATACAGGGCTACAGACCCAGTGTGGGCTGACAAGGGGCGAGTGTGTCTTTTTCAGCTCTTCAACATAGTTGTACTCAGTACTTGCAAAGCTGCAGATCAAGATTTTAGCTAATTCCACTGAAATGATTAGCTGTGTAAAAGTAAAGATTTGGTTTCAGAACTAGACCTTTATAAACAGCCTGCTGTAATCTCACAATTACTGTCCCAGGCCATCTGGCTACAGCTTTATACTTCTCTGCATTTGGAAGGGCTAGAAGTACAGTTATTTTAAATAAGACTCTGGAACATATTTGCAGAATGTGTTGTGGGTTTAGGGGTCTATGTACTCTGCAGCAAGCTCTGTGGCCTTGAAAAACTCAGCGTCCCTACTTAGAGGTCTGTCAGCAAAAGACCATTATACTTCCAACTACAATTTGAACACAACAGGGCACAGAATAAATTCAAAATTTTCTCTCTATTAAACCTTAAGGCATTTAGAAATATTGTTCTAGAAAAGGCTTTAAACCTCCTGTCACAGTCTCACTATGAAAAAGGATAATGTAATTCCTAAGGAATCTACAAATTTGTGGTAACAAACAATAAACAACATAAACAAACATCCTCTCCCACTTGATCAATGTAGCTGATGTTGCACTGTAATTAAAAGCACACAATGTTCACTTCTAATAAACATTGAGAATGAAAATTACCATAAAGGCAATTTTGTCTGTGCTTTTGCCTTTGGCCCTGTGTAGCCTCCCTATACTGAGGAGCAATCAGGCTGTACAATATCCTGTGGCATTTCTTGATGATATTCAAAGGTGACTTTGTACTCGAGAACTAGTATCATCTAAGCATGTTTACACAGTGGAGATTTCAGGAAGACAAAAGCTGAAGTGGAGGAAAGGCTATCACAGAAATACTGGCCATATGCCTAGCACGAAACATGTTTCATGTCATTTTATTGCAGTTCCATTCTTTTTTCTCTCACAAAGCTACCAAGTAGGAAGCAAGCTATTGGAGTCAGATCTAACACTCACTGAAGCTATCAGAAAGACTCCCATGCAATTTGGAAGCTTTCAGATGATGGTGCCGAGTTACAGAGGGTCAATTATTTTAACCTGTACGGAGTAATTTCCAATTTTGTGGGCTGATGAGTATCTGTATCTTTAGCATCCCAGACTTGAGAATACATCACTCAGGGTTTTTCTTTGAAGAACAGTATATATGATACAGCTGCATGTTTTCCAAGTAATAACAAGAAAAGTAGACTGTGTGCAGTGGAATCAGGACTAGAACAAACATTTCTATCCTTTGAAAAAGAGGAATTCACACTCTTAATTTGATAGCTCTACTGGGTTTATCATTAAATCCATTAGTAGATTTATCAATGCATCTACCATTGTGGACCTTCAAAATATTGCAAGACAGAATCCTCTATGCTTTATTTGTTTTGCTTTACAGGGAAGGCTTGGATTAAATTGATCCCTCACTTTTCCGCATTCATAGGAAGGGAGAAAAGTTGTTACCATTTAGCTAACAGAATCACTGCCAACATTTTGTTATTCAATCCCTATTATCCATCCCCAAGTACACCTTCTACAGCAAAAACCACATTACTAAATTTACAAATCACCTTTGGCCAAAACAAAGTTGATTTCTTGGCTTCTGGAAAACAACAACAATGAAGAAAATAAGACATTTTGGGGCATTTGAAATTTAATCTTCATCTACCTACATTTGCAGTCCTTCTGGTTTTTGGCAAGTTCAAAGCCAGGCCTACATTCACAGGCAACCCCACCTTTGGGCGTCTCCCGGCAAATGTGTGCACACCCATGATCTTTGTTCATACAGTTCATACCCTCTGTAAAAAAAAAGAAAGAAAAAATGGAAAATATTAGTACTGAAATAAAATAATTATATGCATCCAGTCCTCCCATAATTTTAATTGTAATTTTTACTTTGCATGTGGACTGTGTTCCACAAGGCAAAAGAATGCAGCTCAAAAGAGGTATACAATCAACAAAAGTGTAATAAAGGACAAACCTCCTCTAGGGCAAATATAACAAGTACTACTGTGGAATACAGGATGTCTCTGATCCATGTAGAAACTCAAGACTTCCTTATTCCACATCCATATTCTAATCTTTCATTAAAATATCATGGATTTAAAGGGTACTCCAGGAAGTTGTCCCACAGGTGACGATCAGAGTTGAATAACTGATCTCACTCTTATTTTTCCCTTGTAGAAATTTAATAGTTGTTACTGCCTAGCACAGTTTTATTTGCCTGTTAATGTGCTTTGTATTTTCTAACACACAAAATCTACCAAAGATTATATCTGAGCATTTTTGCTTGGATCTGTTTCTTTGATATTTGTTATACATCTCAATTATCTGTGTCATCCACCATAACCACAGCCCATCTCTAACAAACCTACTACCACTTCTCTCTTTGCCTATATTAAAAAAAAATACACCAGCCGTTCAACAAACGTCAAAGTGCCATGGGTGGATTCCCGTTAATGTTTACGCCAAGAAACAGTATCAACCAGCTTTCTCTTAATCATCATAGGGCCAATTTTAGCTCTCTAAACCATGTAGGTGATTTAGATACTGAATGCGCCTTGTGCTCTTAGAGGCTTTCATTATCGTGTTAATTCAAATCCCACATATTCACAGAAATCTTGAACTCAGTCCTTATGGGTCAGCATCTAGCATTCCTTGTGTGAACGAAGGCTAGCTAGATTTGCATTACAAAGCCTTTCCAGACTTCCCCTTGGATATCTGACCTGGAAAGGAGAGACAAATTCTCTCAGAGTACACTGACAGAGAATTCACAGTGTAACTCAGCTTACTACCATGAAAACAGCATGTATTCCCCAAAACACTGGTGCATGCAACATCAGTGTGTACTCAGAAGCTCATTTGTCACTTTGTAACATGGCTGCTCTTACAGATTCTAGGCTAATTTCTCAAAACAACTCCAGTGTAAAACGTTCAGCTAAAACCTACAGTAACAACATACTATAAATAAATGATTTTTCAGGGCTGTTGCAAAGTTTTTGCTTCCAAAGGTGAAAATGATCACTGCCCTCCCTTTTTGTTCTTACAGAAACTACATGAACGTACCTGCCACCTCTGGCATCTACACACACTGCCTTTAGGCTGAGGCTGGTCTCACACTGACAAATACTTGAAACCAAGTGTCAAGGCTTTATGATGAATTTGAGCAAAAGTTTCTCTGCATACAAAATAGTTTTTAATTGAACACAAATCAGCATGTAAGACAGCTACTAAGAAACTTTGTGTACAAAATTCTGAGAAGGAAATGCTACAGAAAGTCATTCAAAGACTCCCTCAGGTTGACAGAAGCTGACAGCTTCCGAAGTTATTTGCACTGCTTAACTTTACCTCAGAAAGGTTTATATTGGCAGAGCAATGAAAAACACACATCACCAGTCTGAGTGGGTATTTTCGTTCATCTCTCCTACAAAAAATACCAGGATCTTAAATCTCACAGCCTATGAAAACCAACATTGCAGACAACAGATATATTTCTCTCTTCTAAATTCCCCTCTGTGTTAGCCTTGATGAGTCTAAAATCTTGCCAAAGCACACAAAAAATTATTCTCTCTAAACTGCAGCCTGGACAACAGATGCTACTGGAAGATATAATACATACTATACTACACTATACCATACCATCCTATACATCGAAGTGAGGTATAAATGTTTTGTTTGGCTGAACAGAAGTAAGAAACCTGGGAAAGGCCTTATTGAAGGTTTTGAGGCATTTTATAATCTCTTTCTCTCCACTTCTCCCAACAAAGGATTTCAGACACAATGTGTTTGACAAACTGCATTCCT
>NW_009647222.1:9224068-9230277 GCF_000708025.1 Charadrius vociferus
CCTGCGCACTACGCTATGTTCAGAAAAGGATCTGGGAAAGATAACACATGCCTGATTGAGTCACGCGGCTGAGGCAATGAGAAGAGAGGAATTAGATAGATGAAAGAAGATATTTAATGGCCCAGAAGTGTAATGAAGCAAGTGATTTTCAATGTTTACTTACAGATACTGAATATCTACCATTGTTAAAATCACTTGGGAAGACAGAAATTGTGCACCGTTAAAAATATTGGGAGAAATCGAACATCAGAATTATTACATTTTGAAACAAAAGTGAAAGACAAACCATAATTTTATGTTGGTATTTGTAAGACCACAATATTTTAGTTACTGTATTAATCATTTCAGTTATTGTATTCATTGGGTAGTTGGAGCTGTAGAAAAACTATTTCAGTTTAGCTGCAGAACAACACAGAAATCTCCTAAGCCTGAAACCCATTATTTCAGAGAATTTAAGGTTTTCTTGTGACATGAAAGACCATTATTTTTCAGTCAAGAGCGGGAACTCATCCACATTTAAACTTCTCATTTATATTTTAGTATTTTTCAAAATCTCTACAAATTCAATTACAAAAAAGATCCTAAACAAAATTTTGTTTCAACCTGAAAAAAATATTTAAATAAAAATGCAATAAATAAATAGTTTTTTCAGCAAATGCAGTATTTGGCCAGTTGTCTTCTGTATCAATCTGCAAACACAAATGATTTATGAATCACTGTTGATATATAACACTCACTTTTTTTGCAAGCTGACTCTTCAGACAATACTGAACCATTTATGGTACAGCACATAAATCACACTGAAAAATACAAAAATATGCTAACTACCTTCCTAATACTAGTTTAGTTGCTACACAAATGCATACAAATGAGAGAGAAAAATACTCCTAAAATGAATTTGTTCAGTATTCTCTTTAGCAGGATGTGGTCCGAACTCAAAAACGAACTAGAAATACATAAAACACCTCGCACATATTTTCTTATACTGGAACCGGATGGAGTGCACTGCTGGTAGTAAAATAACTGGTCTGCTGACTGCACACCCCTCTGCTATCATAGAAGTAGTAAAATGCGTCACTATCACCTCCTGAGAAACCAAGTTTTGCCTTATTTTAGTTAATGTTTATCAGCCACCTAATGTGCACATGCTTTTTACATAAGGAGCCAAGAGCATGAATAACAGCATGGGAGAAATTCCCCTGATGTGAAAGGGGAATGTTTCTTAAGCATCTCAGTGCCTGCCTTGGTGTTCAGCCTCCCTTGTCCCAGGACAAAGGACACCCCAAAGGGGAAGCGGGCAGCGTGCTTCCAGACCCACTGACATTGCCGTGTGCAGGCAACCAGGAGGCTCCCCTCCCCAGTGATGGGCAGCGCACAGCTCCTGCAAAAATGCTGTGTTCCCTCTGCGGGTAATCAGCACAATCAAGGCAAACAGCTTCATTTGTAGAAATGGGTGGAAGACTAGTCATTCAAGTGAAAAACACCATCATGGAAAAATTCTGTGGGATTCTGCTGCTCATTGAAATGTGTTTGAAGTTTTTCTCTTAATCATCATAAGCCCCAGCTCAGCAGAGGGGCCCCAGCACCAAAAGGGTGTGCTTCATGTGTTGCTCTTACCTAGGGCTGACCAATGTAATGCAGAACCAGGGAAGAGAGGGGAAATATCTATGGAATTATTCTAGGCCATTTCCAAGACAGTACATGCCCACAGCAGTTTTACTTCAGTATGTTGCATGGCCTGGGCAAAATATCATGCAATGGATCTTCCACCCGAGCTTTAACCAAAAAGTATTTGTAGAAGTACATCTTTTACTATACAGCCTTGTGGCCTCCCTCTCTCTCCCGTCACGTGCACAACTGCATCACTCTGGTTTTGAACATAAGGAGTTTTTCCTAGCTGCTTTTCTTTTTGTTGGTTTTTTGTTGTTGTTGTTGTTGTTGTTTTTCAGGGATCTGCGTGTCCCAGTTTCCAGAACTGATGTGGCTATGGGTCAAGTGAAAAACCATAGTTCCCAAATCAAGGGAACGACTGAATGTTGGTAAAAGAGAAGTCTGTACACCAAAAAATCCTTTATCATCATGACACTAATATGTCCAACATTGCAAGGTTCTAGATTTTTCGTGTTAACTGTTAATAAAAGCAGTATCTTAATTTCATACGCTGCTACTCAAGATAGTCTCTAAAGCCCAGCACAAAAATGGGTGCATGTTCTCTTGGCAGTGCTGGCAGACAGTAAAATAAACTTTTCAAACACAGACAAACTCTCAGCAAATTCACCTTACAAAAAGATTGCAAAACAGAATCCAACAGAAAACATTATAAACAGGAAGAGAAATGCCACTTAAGAACGGAAAACACTAATCTAATTAAACCAAATCCTCTCTCAGCATTTTAGATATGACTTGAGAAACTCTCTCCTATTGCATTCCTGGATTTTTTCTGACTTTCAGTTACAAAAGATTGTTCATGGGAGAGTGGCAGACATTGTTATATGACCCACAATACACATTCATTTTCGTTGCTGGCCTAGGAAAGATCTGGGTGTGAGTCTACTACATTAATCCAGTCTGCCATCTAGTTATCACAAATCTCTTAATAGTGCTGTTCTGCAAAATGTTCAGTCTGATACAATGACCTCTCCATTGTATTATGCTCTAAAAATGTTTTCAGCTCAATGGCTCTGAAAGTGCTTAAATCAGGCTGACTATGACAACAAATGTACTGATCGGCCTTTATTTTTCATTAGCACTGCCTGTTCTTATCTTAATTAACACTTCTAGCAATTATTTTACTATGTGGTTCATCATATATGCTTACATTATCTTCTATGTTGTCATTATTTCACTTTGGTTTCATATTGCTATTTTTTATAACTTCCAAATAAACATGCTGATTCCAAACACAATCTGAAAAATACTACTTTAAATTACACTGAAGATATAATAATAACTTCTAGAATATTGTCAGAGTATATGTTGTTGAATGTGGTATGAAAATACAAGAAATATTGAACTTAACCCATATATACACAGTGCAAAGTAGCATGCGCGTCACACATACTCAATCCCCAAAACTGCATAATTGGATTCTCTTTTTTGCAGATAAGTTAATTTTAGCACTAGGTACACTGCGAAATCTCTTATTACAGCCGCACCCTTACTTAAAAAAAATGAATCTTACAAAAAATAATAAAAAAGTTGCAGACATGATTTACGAAATTCATACATCACACACAATTTGTATGATTCTGTTCTAGTAAAAATGTTAAAAGACATTAAATATAAGTTATATGCAGGTCATTGAATTGCTGGATTCCAATAAGCCACAGTGTTTAATTGTTTATGAACTGTTTTACACACTTTTTATGAACATACTTTGTAAAGCATAAATCTTTATAACACAAAACCCAAGCAATTGTTGTGGTTAATTTCTCTCCATCAATCTTAGTTATAAGGGATAATTACTTTTGCTTGGGTAGGGGATCCACGTGGTGCTACGGAACTGCTACCAGTGACATTCAGGACTTTCAGGAATCTTCTCTTTTAGAGAACTGATAATTTAAGGAATGGTAGAATTCAACTGTATCAGGATCAGTTGATACAGTTCGACTGTATCAGTATGTATCATATATCATAGCAAAATATAATAATATATTGTAACTATAATAACTATATAGTAAGAAGCAAGATGTAGCACGTAAATCTCTTTAGATCACCTGATTATTACTTACAGTCATTCTCTCAATGCCTGGTGCTAGAAAGAGGGAATATAACTTCAGCAGCAGAGAGAGGAAAGAATACAAGAGGAAACAGGCATTCTTATTTTAGTTGTTTACTAAACTATTAATATAGTGGGACTTTTTTTAATTTTCTTTTTAAAAAGTCACGAGAGAAATTACAGCATGACAGTAAAATACACTGGTCAATGACCGAGCAATGTAGAAGGACTGACAGAGAGAACTCCTCTCCCAAAGTTTTCCTCTGTTAGGAATGGAGGTCAAACAAAACACACGAAGTTTCTGATGGAGACAGGAACATGATGTTAGTGAAACCGCTTGCTGTTTCAAGCCAAATGTTACATTATGCATGTAAATTTTGGTCATATAAATGCAGTTAGATGGTTGACTATTCAAAAAAAAAAAAAGCACACTGTTAACTTTTTGTCTGGCTTGTGGAAAGCAGCTCCCCATCTACACCTGCGAGTGGCCCTACTTTGGCCTTCTAACTCCAGCATCTCGTGTGCTTCAAAAGAGTGATGAAAATCAACATTTGGCTAAACAACCCAGTTACAGTCAACAATACATAGGGTCAGATTTTTGCTCCATTAAAACTGAAGGACTGCTTTCCAACAGCTTGGATCTGACCTTTACCTTTATGCTGCATAGTTGCATCAGATCTTCTGGACATTTCTGTCTCACTAATACAGGCCTGATTCTAAGACATGAAGAATGTCTGAGTGAGTTCATCTCAAAACAGAATTATGTCCTCACATAAGGATAAAAAAAACCCACCAAGATTTGCTCTCTTCAGCAAGAAAATGGAGGACAAAACTAACTGATTGAGACAGCTACCCTTCCTCAGCTGATCATATTGTGGGTACAAAGCATGCATCTGGGAACAGATCACTAGATCTAAGTGAGAAACCTCGCATTGAGTATGCCAGAAATTTAATAATCTATGTCATGGTTTAATGTTTTTCATATTCTTAACTGAAGGAATACAGACTTTCTTTCCATCTTCATTCCTGAAATAAGTCACTTGGTTCTGCCTAAAGCTTTAGGAAAATGCAGTTGTTTCAGTGGCTACAACTCACCCCAACAGAGGTTGAAAAGAAAAGAAAACAAGTAACGCAGGCCAACTGACCCAAGGAAATGGAATTCTACACTATTAAGTAGGTTGGCTGAAGAAATTCTGGACATCATTCAAGAAAACAGCTGCTGCTATATTACAAAATAAACAGATTCAAGTTTATTTAGCAATTACATGTGTTTTCAGTTTGGATATAAAATGTGCTTAGGGCCAGCATCTTCAGCAGGGAGGCTTGCAGTCTCATCTCTGACAAGATGTTCCTGCTCTGAGTGGCAGCCAGAAAACTGCATGTGTCATCCAGCCCTGAAGAGGGGTTTTGTCTTAAGATTTAGAAATAGGCATGTGTCAGAAATATAACTTCATTCTGTCAGCAGTAAAAGCAAAGGTTTGAAATTCTGCAAAGGTACTATAATTTCAGAAAAGAGGATAGAAAGATTAAGTGAACGATGGGAGTGAACAGACCAAGTTTAATTTAGCAGAAAAACCATGCAGGTAGGGAAAAGGGAAAGGAAATAGATTGGAAGATTTCCCGAAAATGTGAGCAATTCCTGTGGGACCAAGAACAGAGAATAAGAATGACTAGGTGAAATCCAGGCCAGGTTGGTTGTGACTGACTTGTGATTGTGTGGTGGCTTTTTGGTGGCTCACATGGAAGAAGTTTGGCAATCTCAGTCCTTTTCCCACATTGCAGAGCTACCAATAGAAGCTGGAGCTCACTCAAACCCCTTCCAATAGTCTTTGTGGGGAGATGGAGTATAGTTACCTTCTCACACATAGATATGGTTTATCTCAAAGAAAATTCAGCAAGATAGCCCAGGGAACGTGGTGTTGCTGCTGCTCTGGCAGAATCAAGGCTGTCAGCATCTACTTGGCACCTGACATTACCACTGATTTCACACAAAGGGAAATAAATGGCAGGGGAGGAGAAAGATGAAGACAAGAAACAAAAGCACAACAAAACACAGTCACACTACTACAATCTGCTTTTAATTTTGCTTCATCTTTAAATCACAATTCCTTAAACAGCAAAGCAAAGCAAAAGAAAAGGTTGGTTTTTGGGGAGTCAGGGCCACACCAAGTCCCTTGGCAGATGGAGTTGACCCTGAGAGCAGGCAAGGCTATGCAGGAGGCATAGCTGAGGAATGAGCTTTTTCTGTTTCAGTCTTCACCACTGCTGTCATATTGCTTGGTGCCTTGGTGGAATCTAATAAATCGTGAGTTGTTCTGATATCCAGGCCCCAAGAGAAGTGGTGCTACAGCAGAGCTAGCAAGTGACAACATCATCAAGGCATGTGCAAATACCCTCAGATGGGTAGGAGTTCAGTAACTATGAAGAAGTCCCAAGTTGTCTCAAAAATGAGAAACTCCCAGGGTATTTTTTAAAATAGCATACTAGAGAG